>NC_041382.1:430725128-430777422 GCF_002162155.2 Triticum dicoccoides
AGGGTCCAAGTCTCCTAGATCATGTTCGATGAGAAAATCACGTTCCCGAAGGTTTCATTCCGTTTGGACTCCGTTTGATATTCCTTTTCTTCGAAACCCTAAAATAGGCAAAAAAACAACAATTCTGGGCTGGGCCTCTGGTTAATAGGTTAGTCCCAAAAATAATATAAAAGTGCATAATAAAGCCCAATAATGTCCAAAATAGTAGAAAAAATAGCATGGAGCAATCAAAAATTATAGATACGTTGGAGACGTATCACCCACAACGGCCAATTTGAAGGGGGACAACGAGTACAAGTTATCCTGACAAAAGGTGGTCTTCGCCTGCCAATGGCTCTGGTGGTGACACCGTCGTGGGCTCCATGGTGACCTCCGTCTTGTTGTCCTGCTGGTCTTGGTCTCGTTGCACCGATATGGAAACCTTTTCCTGACACCTCGGGACTCCTCGCATGTGCCTGCCTCTTTAGCACCAAAGAGGAAACCTGCCCTCTGCGCCCGCTGGCGCCCGCCTGGCCTTGGTCGTCATGGCTCACGTCATGGAAACCTCACGAGGTGCCCTTGCCTTGACATCTCCGCTCCTCGCGAGCCAACCTAGTGAGGCTGCCCCTGAGGAGGTCTTGTGTTGTCCACCTCGCGAGGCTTGGCCCTCATGAGGGTCTTGAGTGTTGGTTGATGAAGATGGGCCGTACCAGGCCGCTGGTGGAGCCACGCCCTGGGCCGCAGGCAGGCAAGTCTGGGTACGCCTGTTCCCAGGACGCCGCCATTTACCATAGACCAGCCCAGTAGTTTTTTTCTTTCTTTCTGAAAATGGCTAGCCCGGTTTTTTTGTGTTTTTTCAAGTAAGTCGCTTTGTCAGGCCTGTTGGGCTGCAAATCTTACAAGACGAGGAGAGCTTCATTCGGCTGGCCGAGAAAATGGCCTATCAGCAATGAGAAATGGCCTATACATTTTTAAAATACATTAAACCGGCAATTAGTTTCAAAATTCTTTTTTTCATTTCAAGATATTAAATTGCATTGATTTTTATGCAGGGACAAATTGTTGGATTTTAAATTGATATACATTTATTTTTTCAATGAGTTTGAATGTGACTTGAAATTTTGGGATTAAAAACAGTTCGCACTGCACTGAAATATGCAAAATTTCGTATAATTTTTTAAGCTTGGCCACAACATGAGCTGTAATGCTAACGAAAAGAACATGGGCTCCAAAATAAAACCTTACGAATTAGCAAATGGGCTGTAAATTATTAGAAATAATGGCAGATGGGTTGTATGCTGTTTTCCACAGATTTGAGGCTTTCCTAAAAAAAGGTTGACGCACAAGCAGCGACTGTTGAGTGTCCATCCAACGACCATCATGCTTCTTCAATATCTGCTCTTCCTTCTCCAGCCGCTCAAACAAGCATCGGCAGGACTGCCTGCTGCCTCCTCCCGTGGCCGGCTGTCCTGCCGCGCAGGCCTCGCCGCCCCACCGTACTCCCATCGCATGCCTAGCCATCCCTCGACTCACCACACCTGTTGTTATTCTCCGGCGACGGTAGACGAACCAGTAAACCCTCGTACTCCCCTCCACGTGGGAAACAACTGCCGAGTCTTCCCTGGCTCCGTGTCGTTCCCTTCCTAGGCCTCAGCGTCGGCCACTGCCCTGGTGCTCTCGGTGCGGCGTGGTCAACGTGGTTAACGACCCACATGCATCTGAAGTGGACTGTACACGGAGAGGCTGACAGCTGGGTCCATGGTCGCATGCAAGGAAATGCCTCCTTATTACGTGCAAAACAATGATTCCTCCACCTGACATCTGGGACCCGCCGAAAGGTCCTTTGTATTTCGCGAAAAAAATGTTCCCGCCGCTGATAGCTCGGACCCACCAGCTATATCTTCGCACGCAAGGAAGTGCCTCCTTATTACGCACAAAAAATGAATACTCCCCCTGCTAGCTGGGACCCAGCATAATGGGAGGCTGACTTGTGGGCCTACTAAGTTGACGGGGACGGAGGGCTTTGTCAACTTAGTCAATATGAACGATTCTAGCTCCAGTGACCGTATGATGTCCATCAAATGGACGGAGTGCTTCTTCAACCTCTGGTCTTCTTGCTCCAGCCGCCCAAAGCTGCACCGGTCGTGTCGCCTTCTCCTGCCTCACGTGGCCAGCTGTGCTTTCGCGGAGGCCTCACCGCCCCCTACTACTCCCACCGTTGGCCAGGCCATGTGGCGACGGCAGGCTCACACCGCAGCCGAACAAGGGAATCCTCGTACTCCTGTCCGCGTGGGCTTCCACTGCCGCGTCTTCCCCGGCTCCGAGTCGTCCCCTTCCTAGGCCTCGACATCGTCCACCGCCTTGGTTCTCTCGGCGCGGCGTGGTCAATGTGGTCAACGACCGACTTCCATCGGAAGAGTACTGTATGTGGAGAGGCTGACAGCTGGGTCGACGGCCGCAGCAAGGAAGTGCCTCCTTAATACACGGAAAATAATGATTCCTCCACCTGACAGCAGGGACCCACCGAACGGGCCACTGTATTTTACAAAAAAATGTTTCCCCCTGACTACTGGGACCCACCAGCTACATCTTCGCACGCAAGGAAGTGCGTCCATATTACGGGCAAAGAAATGATTCGCCCCCATGACTGCTGGGATCCACCAGCTACATCTTCGCACGCAAGGAAGTGCCTGACAGTCGGGACCCACCTGGTCGAAGCGTGCATAGCGTTGTCATTCTATTCGCAAATGTGTACGTACATACTGGTCGATGTAGAGGCGCGCACGTGTCATAGTAGAGGCGCGCATGTAGCATGTACATGTGCGTACAGCGGCCAGGGTGCAAGAAAGAAAATACGGCCACATACGTACATACGGGTGGGGTCTCGACTGCCTACTCGCGCATACGTATGGCCAGGTCTCGTGTTCATGGCTGGGTCAGAACGGAGAAGCTGCGCCATCGTCGTGTTCATGGGAAGGCAACTGGCTGGGTCGGAACAGAATGTGTCGTCGTGTTCATCGGGATCCAACCGGCTTGGACGGAACAACCGATGGAAACGAGGCCTGGCATACCACAGAATGGAGGAAACGGCCTTGTGTTCGACCGGCCATGGTCGAAAATGGGATCCTGTCCATCAGGAGGGGTCCGGCGTACCGTAAAACGGAGGAAACAGACCTCCTACGGTCGAAACGGGGTCCTGTTGATTGGGAGGGGTGTGGCGTATCACAAAACAGAGGAAACGGACTTGTGTTGGACCGCTACGGTCGAAACGGGGGTCATGTTCATCGGGAGGGGTGTGGCATACCGCAAAACGGAACTCGACGAGATATTGTTCATCTCCACCGTCGACTGCCTCCACGGGCTACTGTTCATCCACTGTCGACCTCCTCCAGCCTCCACCTGCGACTGTTCATCCACGGGCTCCTGGTCATCCATCCTCCACCGCGCGCTCCTCCACCGGCTACTGTTCAACCAGCCCTCGGGTTCAGTAACGCGTAACCTACAGTGCAATCGCTCGGGTTCAGTTAGAGCCCAATGACTCACACACACACGCGTATGTATGAGAGAAATATGCATCGCTCGGCCCCGGACCACTCACCGCAACTGGGAACTCCCTGATATTTTCCTCTCCCTCGCTTCTACCATGATTTTTTCCATCATGGACGGCCCAAACAATGTCATGTAGCTGCGTCTCCGGCCCGCCTAGGACGAAAAGCCCATTTCTTGTCATGATTTTTTGTCATAGAAGTAGGACCCCACCACATCTATGATGATACCGGGTTTTGTTACAATTATCATCATAGAAGTGTCATACGTATGACCAATTTTTTTTTCGTTCGGCCCAAAATGTCATGGATGTGTCTTTTTTGTAGTGAGTGGACTCGAGTCAAGCATAGGAGCACTAGTGGCAGAAGTTGCAAGGGCTTCTCTACGTGCAAGCTCTTCATACTTAAGTATAGCATGAATGAAGGGATACCATGAAATGTACTTATCTTTCTTTGTTGTTCTTCTTATCGTTTAAGATAAGAAGAGGTTGTCACGGATCAATGTATGGGCTTATATTCATCCTTCTTCCCATGAAATTATCCATGATAAAATCCTTCTGCTGTCATCAGATGAAAAGGACAAAGGAGAATAGCATATAACCCTTTATTGCATGTTAGTCGCCTTAATTAAGAACTATTATAATCATAATAGGATCATACTTAAGCAAACAGGAAATCATGCATGCGTTTTTTATGAAAGCGCTTCATTTTATTCAACTATGCACAGGGTCTGCGCCTGGCTTTCTACAAAGGGTTACAAGTCCTGCGGTCTGTGCTTGTACAAAACATGTTGCCGGGGTAAGGCCCAGCAACCACGCCTTACGGGTAGAACTTATGAAGATGCTCAATATTCCATGAGTTTTGCATCGGTATACTCTAGATGGACCGCGCCAGGTCTGGTGACACGTACTACCCGGTAAGGGCCTTCTCACTTTGGTGTCAACTTGTATGCACCCTTGGCATACTGAGCACACCTAAGGAGAAGGTCACCTTCCTCTAGGATCTGGGCATGAACCCTGCGACTGTGATAGTGGCGCGATGCCTATTGGTATCATTCAACACATACAACTGCCCAGAGATGATCTTCCTCTAGGAGCGTGGCATCATCATGCGGTAGCTGCTCTTGCGCTACTTCATCGTAGGCAAGTACTCGAGGTGACCCATATATGAGTTCCATGGGGAGCACTGCTTCTGCACCATATATCAGGGAGAATGGAGTCTAGACAGTAGCTCGATTTGGTGTCATCCTGATTGACTAAAGAACAACCAGCAACTCATCAACCAAGCACTTGCCGCATTTTTGCAATTTATCAAAAGTTCTTGTCTTGAGCCCTCGCAGCACTTCAGCATTCATCCTCTCGGCTTGTCCATTGCTCCTGGGATGGGCAACAGAAGCGAAAGAAACCTTGCTTCCAAGGCTTTGGATGTACTACTTGAAGGCACAACTTTTGAATTGGGTGCCATTGTTGGTGATTACCCTGTTGGGCACTCCAAAATGGCACACCAATCCTTTGAAGAACTTGATAGATGATTGCGTAGTCACCTTCCTTACTGTCGCCACCTAAGGCCGCTTTGTAAACTTTTCAATTGCTATGAACAATAATTCAAAGCCTCTGGTAGCACGAGGAAAGGGGCCCAAGATGTCGAGCCCCCAGACCGCGAAAGGCCAGGATAAAGGGATTGTTTGAAGGGCTTGAGCAGGTTGATGCATATTCTTGGAATGAAACTGGCTTGCTTCACATTTAGTGACGAGCTCAATTGCATCCCAAAGGGAAGTGGCCTAGTAGAATCCTTGCCAGAAAGTTTTCCCAATAAGTGCTCTTGATCCAATATGCGAGCCACACCCACCTCCATGTATCTCTGCCAACAGCTCTAGTCCATCTTCCTGATTGATACATTTTAGCCTCACACCATTTGGCTTCTTTCTGTATAGAGTGTTATCCACAAAATGGTACATACTCGATTGTCGGGCTACCTTCTCACATTCCTCTGGACCAACGGGGAGTTCTCCTATTTGAAGGAATTGGGCTATATGTTGTGCCCACTCCAGAGCTTGCGGCTCGACGACGAGGACCAAAGGCATCTCCTCTATTGTGGGAGCGCTAGCCTCAACAGCAAGAGCCCGAAGCTCTGCTGGAGAATGCAGCTCCCCAACTAGCATAAGGTCTCCCCAGGCAACCTTCTCACCAGCAACTCCTAGGACCTCTGCCGGGAAATGTTTGCCGGTGTTGAGTTTTCTTCTCTTCCTGGCCAACGCTGACAAGGAAATTGATGGTTGAGTCAGATGGAGTACAAAGGTTCCTGGTCCCACAGGAAGCTTTTGTACAACGCTCTTTGACAAATGATCAGCAATACTATTTTCTTCGCGAGGCACATGCTCTGCTTGTAATCCGTCAAAGTTCTCTTCCAACTTCCTCACTTCCTCCACATATGCCCCCATCAGTGGGCTCTGGTAATCCTTATTCACCTGCTACACAACGAGCTGAGAATCACCACGGATGACCAACTTCTTTATTCCCAATTCTATTGCAATCCTGAGGCCGGCAAGTAGCCCTTCATATTCTGCTATGTTATTGGTTGCTTCTTCCCTGGGGAAGTGCATCTGCATAACATACTTGAGGTGCTATCCAGTGGGTGCGATAAGCAGCACTCCAGCCCTAGTGCCTTGTAGCAAAAAAGCTCCGTCGAAGTACATTACCCACTCCTTGGGGGTTTCCTTGCCAGGGAGAGTTGTGTCTAGTACTTGTTCGTTAGGTGTTGGTGTCCATTCCATAATGAATTCTGCTAGTGCCCTACTTTGGACAGTTGTCGTGCTCAAACTTCAAAGCAAAGCTCAATAACTCCAATGCCCACTCCATTATTCTGCCGGCAGCTTTGGCATTTCTCAGAATGCGCTGCAACGGAAGGCGAGCACAACCGTGATCTTGTCAGCTTGGAAGTAATGGTGCAACTTCCTTGAGGCCATAAGAAGGCCGAAGATCAACTTTTGCACCCCAGAGTACCTTGACCTAGCCCCCTGCAAGAGAGAGCTGACAAAGTAAAGTGGTCACTGCACCATCTTCTTCCTTGCTAACACCTTCTGATTATCAGCATCTGCTTGTGACCCCTCTTTTCTATTTGTATCAGGGCTTGCCGGGGACATGTTTGATCCATCACTGTGTGGCTCTGCCATATTAGCTCCTTCGCTATCTACTTCCCTTTGTGCCACTAAGGCAGCGCTAACTACTTGATTCGTTGCTACCAAGTATAGCTGCAACGACTCTTGTGGCTTAGGTGCAACCAAGGTTGACATGGAGGAAAGGTCAGTCTTCAAATCCTACAGTGTGGCTCTGCCTCAGGGGTCCATTACATTGGACCAGCCTTCTTCAAGATTTCAAAGAATGGTAGGGCACACTCGGCGGATTTTAAAATGAATCTACTCAGCGCGGCAACACGGCCAGCTAGACGCCTCACATCCTTGATGGTTTTAGGGCCTTGGATTTCCTCTATTGCTTTAATCTTGTCAGTGTTGGAACCAAGGGAGCTTGCCAGACGGAACGCCAAACACACATTTCTCTGGGTTGAGCTTCAAATTGATCTTCCCCAGGTTTGCAAAAGTTTCTTCCAAATCTTAGATGAGTGTAGACTTATCTCTGGTCTTGACTAGTATGTCATCCATGTAGGCTTCTATGTTTCTCTGCAGCTGAGGCTCAAAACCAATCTGCACAGCCCTTGCAAATGTAGAATCCACACTTTTTTGACTGAAAGGCATATGTACAAAGCAGTAGGTGCCACGTGGGGTAGTAAATGTGATCTTCTCTTCATCTTCCTTGGCCATGAATATCTGATGGTATCCAGAGTATGCATCCAAAAAGAAGAGCAAATCACACCCCAAAGTGGAGTCAACGATCTGGTCGATGCGGGGCAAGGGAAAATGATCCTTTGGACATGCTTTGTTTAAGTTAGTGAAGTCAATACAAATTCTCAAATTCCCATTTCCCTTGCGTAGCACCACTGGATTTTCTAACCAAGTTGGGTGCAACACTCCTCTGAGCAAGCCTGCTGCTTCAAGTTTCTTGATTTCTTTGGCAATGAACTATTGTCGCTCCAAAGCCTGCTTTTTGACATTCTGCCTGACGGGACGGGCACGAGTACATACATGAAGGTGGTGCTCGATTAACTCCTTGAGAACACCGGGGATGTTAGATGGTTGTCATGCAAACACATCAACATCCGCCTGCAGGAAAGTAACGAGTGCGCTTTCCTATTTGTCATCAAGGGTGGCACTAATGGTAAAAGTACCATCAGTGCCATCCTACCTTGACAAAACCTTTTTTATCATAGGGGAAGCAGTCTTGGATCTTTTGCTAGCCGAACTTTCCGACAGGTCGCTGCCGGGAGTAGTGCCCTTCAAAGAGGCGTGCTTCCCGGGGTCCATGTCGGTGTCCTTGCCAGCTTTCTTGACCTTCTTTTCCTCCTTGGCAGAAGCTGAGGTCTTGACGGCCTCTGCTGCTACCACATCTCTATACATCTTGTCGACGCATATGGATGAATATGTCTTATCTGATGGAATGGAGATGACTCCCATTGGGCCCGACATCTTTAAGGTGTTGTATGCATAATGGAATGCCGCCATGAACTTAGCCAAGGCCGGGTGACCAAGGATTCCGTTGAATGGCAGGGGAAGCTCAACGACATCGAACACAATCCTCTCAGTCCTGAAGTTAATATCTGTGCCAAACACCACTATCGAAGTAATCTTTCCCTCTGGCTGGCTCCTTCCCTGGTTGATCCCCTGGAAAGTTCCATTCTTCTTTAGGTCTTCGTCAGGAATTTGCAGTTTCTTTTGCTTGTCACGGGAAATCAAATTCAACCCTGCTCCACCGTCAACCAACATCTTTTTGACCTCAAGGTTGCGGATTGTTGGTGAGACCAACAACGGTAAGCATCCAACCCAAGTGGTGTGATCTAGATGATCCTCAATGTCAAAAATGATGGGCGTGCAGGACCATTTAAGTGGTTCTCATGCGTTTGCTACTGGTTCTGCAGCATTGATCTCATGCACCCATTGCTTGAGCTAGCGGTGAGAGGAGTGCAAGGATGCTCCTCCATCAATGCACATTGCCTCGGTAGCTTTCTGAAATTCCTGCTAGCTGGTCTCATCATCCTCTTCTTCGCTATCATCTTCATTTTCCTTTTCCTCACGGCATCTGGCAGGATTTTCCTTCTGCTTATTGACTTTGCCACGATGACCATTGCGGCCACCACGACCCTTTCTGCTAGTGCCATTCTGGCCTCTCTCCGTATCTCGCCTTTCATATTCAGCTTTCTCCTTCTCGACCAGTTGCTCAACTTGCTTGCAATCTTGGAGATCATGGCCCTTGGTCCTATGGATATTGCAGTACGACCCATCCGATTTACCAGTTTTCTTACCGCGACTGCCGCCCAGCAATCAGCGCAGGTAGCTACTTCCTTCCTGGGTGTCTTAATCTTTGCCTTCTTGCCGATGCTAAGATCACCGGAGCTCTTAATGGCCATTACTGCTTTCTCCTTGCACTTGTTGTTGCGTTACCTGTTCCTCTTCCTGGGGGTGGCAACGTCGCCATCATATTCCGAATTAATTTTGACACCAACCTCCTCCCCCCAGAAGTCTTATCCCTTCTTCAGCACGAGCACACTTGTCTGCCAATGTATAAAGTTCGTTGACAATCTTGGGCAGCCGAACATTCATCTTGGCTCACGTCCTCCCATTGTGCACATACGTGTGGAACGGGGCAATCACTGTTGCCGGATGTATCTTCAGAATGTTGTGGTGCACTTAGCTGAACCTTTGCAGATACTACGCAAACTCTCTCTTTCTATTTGCAGAAGGGCTTGTAGGTCACTAGGCTACCCTTGTTCTTGACAGCCTCCAGTGAAGGCGCCAAGGAACTCGTTGCACATCTCTCCCCATGATGAAATGGAATCCTCCGGCAAATGCATCAGCCAAGACCTCACATTGGGCTTGAGGGCCAATGGGAAGTAGTTGGCGATCACTTTCTCATCACTTCCCCCGGCGGCTTGAACGACAATCGTATAGATGCCCAAAAACTCAGCCGGGTTCAGCTTTCCACCATATTTTCCCGGCAAGTCAGGCTTGAAGGTGCGGGATGATGGCCAGCAGACTTGCCGCAGCTCGTGAGTGAAGGCAGGGCACCCTACCTCGTAAGGCATGTACCTGAAGGAAATATGCCCTAGAGGCAATAATAAAGTTGTTATTTATATTTCCTTATATCATGATAAATGTTTATTATTCATGCTAGAATTTTATTAACCGGAAACTTAGTACATGTGTGAATACATAGACAAACAGAGTGTCCCTAGTATGCCTCTACTTGACTAGCTCATTAATCAAAGATGGTTAAGTTTCCTAGCCATGGACATGTGTTGTCATTTGATTAACAGGATCACATCATTAGAGAATGATGTGATGGACAAGACCCATCGGTTAGCTTAGCATAATGATTGTTCAGTTTTATTGCTATAGCTTTCTTCGTGACTGATACATGTTCCTCCGACTATGAGATTATGAAAATCCCGAATACTAGATGAACACCTTGTGTGCTATCAAACGTGACAACGTAACTGGGTGATTATAAAGATGCTCTACATGTGTCTCCGATGGTGTTTGTTGAGTTGGCATAGATCGAGATTAGGATTTGTCACTTCATCTATCAGAGAGGTATCTCTGGGCCCTCTCGGTAATGCACATCACTATGATCCTTGCAAGCAATGTGAGTAATGAGTTAGTTGCGGGATGATGCATTATGGAACGAGTAAAGAGACTTGCTGGTAACGAGATTGAACTAGGTATTGAGATACCGACGATTGAATCTCGGGCAAGTAACATGGCAATGACAAAGGGAACAACGTATGTTGTTATGCGGTTCGACCGATAAAGATCTTTGTAGAATATGTAGGAGCCAATATGTGCATCCAGGTTCCGCACGCTTAACGTTCGTTCATGATATAGTACTATATGAGTTATGTATGTTGATGACCGAATGTTGTTTGGAGTCTGGATGAGATCACGGACATGACGAAGAACTCCGGAATGCTCTGGAGATAAAGATTGATATATGGGATAATGGTGTTTGGCCTCTGTAAGGGTTCCGGAACTCACCGGAAGGGGTTCCGGATGTTTCCCGAAATGTTTGGGTACGAGAACACTTTATTTAGGCCAAAGGGGAAAGCCCACAAGGTTTTTGGATAGAGTAAAAGGAACTTTTGCGAAGTCCACAGTCCAGACGCCAGGGTCCCTGGCATCTGGGTCCAGACGCCGGGAACCCTGGCGTCTGGTCCTGGAGTCCGAGAAGGACTCTTACCTTTCGGGTGAAACCAACTTTGTGTAGGCTTTTACTCCAAGTTTCGACCCCAAGGCTCAAAATATAAACAGAGGGGTAGGGCTAGCACCCAAGTGATACGTATAAAATGTATCTATAATTTTTGATTGTTCGATGCTATTATATTATCTGTTTTGGATGTTAATGGGCTTTATTTTACACTTTTATACTATTTTGGGACTAACCTACTAATCCAAGGCCCAGTGCAAATTGTTCTTTTTTTGCCTATTTCAGTGTTTCACAGAAAAGGAATATCAAACGGAATCCAAATGCAATGAAACCTACGGGAGAGTTATTTTTGGAACAAACATGATCTAGGGGACTTGGAGTGGACGTCAATCAACCAACGAGGAGGCCACGAGGCAGGGGCGCGCCTACCCCCCTAGGCACGCCCTCCCCCTCGTGGGCCCCTCATGGATCCACCGACCTACTTCTTCCTCCTATATATATTCATATACCCCAAAAACATCCCGGAGCACCACGAAACCCTATTTCCACTGCCGCAACCATCTGTACCCAAGAGATCCCATCTTGGGGCCTTTTCTGGAGCTCTGCCGAAGGGGCATCGATCACGGAGGGCCTCTACATCAACTCCATGGCCCCTCTGATGATGTGTGAGTAGTTTACTTCAGACCTTCGGGTGCATAGCTAGTAGCTAGATGGCTTCTTCTCTCTCTTTGAATCTCAATACAAAGTTCTCCTCGATCTTCTTGGAGATCTATTCGATGTAACTCTTTTTGCGGTATGCTTATCGAGATCCCATGAATAGTGGGTTCATGTTCAAGTCTATCTATGAACAATATTTGATTCTTCTCTGAAATCTTTTATGTATGATTGGTTATCTTTGCAAGGCTCTTCGAATTATCAGTTTGGTTTGGCCTACTAGATTTATCTTTCTTGCAATGGGAAAAGTGCTTAGCTTTGGGTTCAATCTTGTGGTGCTCGATCCCAGTGACAGAAAAGGAAACGACACGTATTGTATTGTTGCCATCGAGGATAAAAAGATGGGGTTTATATCATATTGCTTGTGTTTATCCCTCTACGTCATGTCATCTTACCTAATGCGCTACTCTGTTCTTATGAACTTAATACTCTAGATGCATGCTGGATAGCGGTCGATGTGTGGAGTAATAGTAGTAGATGCGGGCAGGAGTCGGTCTACTTGTCACGGACGTGATGCCTATATTCATGATCATGCCTAGATATTCTCATAATTATTCGCTTTTCTACCAATTGCTTGACTGTAATTTGTTCACCCACCGTAATACTTATCTTATCTTGAGAGAAGCCACTAGTGAATCCTATGGACCCGGGTCTATTCTCCTTTATATTATCTTCCGTCAACAAGTTATTTCTATTGTCGTTTATTTTGCAATCTTTACTTTCAATCTATATCATAAAAATACAAAAAATATTTATCTTATCATTATTATCTCTATCAGATCTCACTCCCGTAAGTGGCCGTGAAGGGATTGACAACCCCTTTATCATGTTGGTTGCGAGGTTCTTATTTGTTTGTCTAGGTACGAGGGACTTGCGTGTACTCTCCTACTGGATTGATAGCTTAGTTCTCAAAAACTGAGGGAAATACTTATGCTACTTTGCTACATCACCCTTTCCTCTTCAAGGGAAAACCAACGCAGTGCTCAAGAGGTAGCAAGAAGGATTTTTGGTGCCGTTTCGGGGGAGGCTTACACCAAGTCAAGTCAAGAATCGATCTCCCGCCAACGTGCGATTTTTGGCGCCGTTGCAGGGGAGATACGCACAAGTCAATACATACCAAGTACCCATCACAAACTCTTATCCCTCGCATTACATTATTTGCCATTTGCCTCTCGTTTTCCTCTCCCCCACTTCACCGTTGCCATTTTATTCGCCATCTTTTTCCGTTCCCCTTCTCTTTTCCAGTTCGTCTCTTTTCGCTTGCCTCTTGTGTGCTTGTGTGTTGGATTGTTTGTCACGATGGCTCAAGATAATACTAAATTGTGTGACTTTTCTAATACCAACAATAATGATTTTATTATCCCTCCGATTGCTCCTCTTACCGATGCTGAATCTTGTGAAATTAATACTGCTTTGCTGAATCTTGTCGTGGAAGACCTTTTTCCGGCCTTCCTAGTGAAGATGCCGCTACCCATCTAAACAACTTTGTTGATTTGTGTGATATGCAAAAGAAGAAAGATGTGGATAATGATATTGTTAAATTGAAGCTATTCCCATTTTCACTTAGAGATTGTGCTTAAACTTTGTTTTTGTCTTTGCCTAAAAATAGTATTGATTCATGGAATAAGTGCAAAGATGCTTTTATCTCTAAGTATTTTCCTCCTGCTAAGATCATAACTCTTAGAAACGATATTATGAATTTTAAGCAACTTGATCATGAACATGTTGCACAAGCTTGGGAGAGGATGGAATTAATGATACGTAATTGCCCTACACATGGTTTGAATTTATGGATGATTATACAAAACTTTTATGCCGGATTGAATTTTGCTTCTAGAAATCTTTTAGATTCGGCCGCGGGAGGCACTTTTATGGAAATCACTTTAGGAGAAGCTACTAAACTCCTAGATAATATTATGGTTAATTATTCTCAATGGCACACTGAAAGATCTACTAGTTAAAAGGTTCATGCAATAGAAGAAATTAATGTTTTGAGTGGAAAGATGGATGAACTTATGAAATTGTTTGCTAATAAGAGTGTTTCTTCTGATCCTAATGATATTCCTTTGTCTACTTTGATTGAGAATAATAATGAATGTATGGATGTGAAGTTTGTTGGTAGGAACAATTTTGGTAATAACGCATATAGAGGTAATTTTAATCCTAGGCCGTTTCCTAGTAATTCCTCTAATAATTATATTAATTCCTACAACAATTCTTTTGGAAATTATAATAAGATGCCCTCTGATTTTGAATCTATTATTAAAGAACTTATTAGTTCGCAGAAGAGTTTCAATGCTTTGATTGAAGAAAAATTGTCTAAGATTGATGAGTTGGCTAGGAACGTGGATAGAATTTCTCTTGATGTTGATTCTTTGAAACTTAGATCTATTCCACCTAAGCATGATATCAATGAGTCTCTCAAAGCTATGAGAATTTCCATTGATGAGTGCAAAGAAAGAACCGCTAGGATGCATGCTAAAAAAGATTGCTTTGTGAAAGCGTGTTCTTCTAGTTTCCATGATAATAATGATGAAGATCTAAAAGTTATCGATGTGTCTCCTATTAAATCTTTGTTTTGCAATATGAATGTTGATAATGATGGGACTGGAGATGAGTCGATGTTAGTTAGAAGGCGTCCCAATGATTCGGAGTTTTTAGATCTTGATGCAAAAATTGATAAAAGTGGGATGGGAGAGGTCAAAACTTTACATAGCAATGAACCCACTATCTTGGGTTTCAAGGAATTTAATTATGATAATTGTTCTTTAATATATTGTATTTCCTTGTTGCAATCCATGCTAAATTCTCCGCATGCTGATAGTCAAAATAAAGCTTTTACTAAACATATCGTTGATGTTTTAATGCAATCTTATGAAGAAAAGCTTGAATTGGAAGTTTCTATCCCTAGAAAAACTTTATGACGAGTGGGAACCTACTATTAAAATTAAAATTAAAGATCATGAATGCTATGCTTTATGTGATTTGGGTGCTAGCGTTTTCACGATTCCAAAAACATTGTGTGATGTGTTAGGTTTCCGTGATTTTGATTATTGTTCCTTAAATTTGTATCTTGCGGATTCCAGTATTAAGAAACCTATGGGAATAATTAATGATGTTTTTATTGTTCCAAATAGGAATTATGTGCCCGTGGATTTCATTGTTCTTGATATTGATTGCAATCCTACATGTCCTATTATTCTTGGTAGACCTTTCCTTAGAACGATTAGTGCAATCATTGATATGAAGGAAGGGAATATTAGATTCCCATTTCTGTTAAGGAAGGGCATGGAACACTTTCCTAGAAATTAAATTAAATTACCTTATGAATATATTATGAGAGCCACTTATGGATTGCATACCAAAGATGATAATACCTAGATCTATCCTTGCTTTTATGACTAGCTAGGGGCGTTAAACGATAGCGCTTGTTGGGAGGCAACCCAATTTTATTTTTGTTCCTTGCTTTTTGATTCTGTTTAGTAATAAATAATTAATCTAGCCTTTGTTTAAATGTGGTTTTATTCTTTTAATTAATGTTTGTGCCAAGTAGAACCTTTTAATTAAATGTGGTGTTTGATTGCATGTGATGTTTATCTTTTATGCTTCTTATTTTTCTTAGTATGTCGGTCGCATTATAAGATGCTCTCTCACTAAATTTCAAGGTATAAGTGTTCCCCCTGAGTATGCACCATTGTGACAGATTGTCGTGCCAAGACACCACGTGATGATCGGGTGTGATAAGCTCTACGTTCACATACAACGGGTGCAAGCCAGTTTTGCACATGCAGAATACTCGGGTTAAACTTGACGAGCCTAGCATATGCAAATATGGCCTCGGAACACTGAGACCGAAAGGTTGAGCATGAATCATATAGTAGATATGATCAACATAGTGATGTTCACCATTGAAAACTAGTGCATCTCACGTGATGATCGAACATGGTTTAGTTGATATGGATCACGTGATCACTTAGATGATTAGAGAGATGTCTATCTAAGTGGGAGTTCTTAAGTAATATGATTAATTGAACTTAAATTTATCATGAACTTTGTCCTGATAGTATTTGCGTATCTATGTTGTAGATCAATTGCTCGCGTATAGCTTCCCTGTTTTATTTATGATATGTTACTAGAGAAAACTATGTTGAAATATGTTAGTAGCAATGATGCGGACTAGCTCTGTGATCTGAGAATTATTCTCATTGCTGCACAGAAGTAACACGTCCTTGATGCACTGCTAGGTAACAGACCTATTGCAGGAGCAGATGTAGACGTTATGAAAGTTTGGCAAAGCTCGGTATGATGACTAATTGATAGTTTAGTGCACCATGCTTTACAGCTTAGAATCGGGACTTCGAAAACATTTTGAACGCCATGGAACATATAAGATGTTCTAAGAGTTGAAATTGGTATTTCATACTCATGCCCGTGTCGAGAGGTAGGAAACCTCTGATAATACATTGCCTACAAGATGGAGGAGAATAGCTCAACAAGTGAGCATGTGCTCAGAATGTCTGGGGACTACAATTGCTTGAATCAAGTGGGAGTTAATCTTCCAGATAAGATAGTAATTGACAAAATTCTCTAGTCACTATCACCAAAGTTACTAGAACTTAGTGATGAACTATAATATGCAAGGGATGACGAAAGTAATTCTCAAGCTCTTCGCGATGCTGAAATCGGCGAAGGTAGAAATCAAGAAATAGCATCAAGTGTTGATGGTTAACAAGACACCTAGTTTCAATAAAAGGGCAAAGGGAAAGAAAGAGGAACTTCAAAGAAGAATAGCAAGCAAGTTGCTGCTCCCATGAAGAAGCCCAAAGCTAGACCCAATCCTGGAACTGAGTGCTTCTACTTCAAAGGAAATGGTCACTGGAAGTGGAACTGCCCTAGATACTTGGCGGATAAGAAGGATGGCAAAGTGAACAAAACTATATTTGATATACATGTTATTGATGTGTACTTTACTAGTGTTTGTAGCAACCCCTCAGTATTTGATACTGGTACAGTTGCTAAGAGTAGTAACTCGAAACGGGAGTTCCCAAATAAACAAAGACTAGTTAAGGGCGAGGTGAGATGTGAGTTGGAAGTGATTCCAAGGTTGATAAAATCACCATCGCACACTCCCTTTACCTTCGGGCTTAGTGTTGAACCTAAAATAAATGTTATTTGGTGTTTGCCTTGAGCATAATATGATTGGATCATGTTTATTGCAATACGGTTATTCATTTAATTCAAAGAATAATAGTTATTATGTTTACATGAATAAAACCTTCTGAGGTCATACACCCAAGGTGAAAGGTCTATTGAATCTCGATCGTAGTGATACACATATTCACAATATTGAAGCCAAAAGATGAAAAGTTAATAATGATAGTGCAACTTATATGTGGTACTGTCGTTTAGGTCATATTGGTGTAAAGCGCATGAAGAAACTCCATACTTGATTATGAATCATTTGATGCTTGCGAACCATGCCTCATGGGAAATATGACTAAAACTCCGTTATCTGGAACAATGGAGCAAGCAACTGACTTATTGGAAATAATACATACTGATGTATGCAATCCGATGAGTGTTGAGGCTCGCAGCAGATATCGTTATTTTCTAACCTTCACAGATGATTTGAGCAGATATGGGTATATCTACTTGATGAAACATAAGTCTGAAACATTTGAAAAGTTCAAAGAATTTCAGAGTGAAGTAGAAAATCATCGTAACAAGAAAATAAATTTTCTACGATCTGATCGCGGAGATGAATATTTGAGTTACGAGTTTGGTCTTCAACTAAAACAGTGTGGAATAGTTTCACAAATTCATGCCACCTGGAACACCACAACATAATGGTGTGTCTGAACGTCATAACCGTACTTTTTTGGATATAGTGCAATCTATGATGTCTCTTACCGAATTACCACTATCATTTTGGGGTTATGCATTAGAGACAGCTACATTCACGTTCAATAGGGCACCGTCTAAAAAATCTGTTGAGACCACACCATATGAACTGTGGTTTAGCAAGAAACCTAAGCTGTCGTTTCTTAAAGTTTGGGGTTGCGATGCTTATGTGAAAAAGTTTCAACCTGATAAGCTCAAACCCAAATCGGAGAAGTGCGTCTTCATAGGATACCCAAAAGAAACTTTTGGGTACACCTTCTATCACAGATCCGAGAGGCAAGATCTTTGTTGCTAAGAGTGGATCCTTTCTAGAGAAGGAGTTTCTCTCAAAAGAAGTGAGTGGGAGGAAAGTAGAACTTCATGAGGTAATTGTACCTTCTCCCGAATTGGAATTTAATTCATCATAGAAATCACTTCCAGTGATGCCTACACCAATTAGTGAGGAAGTTAATGATGATGATCATGAAACTTCAGCTCAAGTTACTACCAAACCTCGTAGGTCAGCCAGAGTACGTTCCACACCAGAGTGGTATGGTAATCCTGTTCTCGAAGTCATGTTACTAGACCATGACGAACCTACGAACTATGAGGAAGCGATGATGAGATGGGATCCATGTATGAGAACAAAGTATGGACTTTGATTGACTTGCACAATGATCGTGAGCCATTCAGAATAAATGGATCTTCAAGAGGAAGACGGACGATGATAGTAGTGTTACTATCTACAAAGCTCGAATTGTCGCAAAAGGTTTTCGACAAGTTCAAGGTGTTGACTACGATGAGATTTTCTCACTCGTATCGATGCTTAAAAGTCTGTCCAAATCATGTTAGCAGTTGCCACATTTTATGAAATCTGGCAAATGGATATCAAAATTACATTGCTTAATGGATTGATTAAAGAAGAGTTGTATATGATGCAACTAGAAGGTTTTGTCAATCCTAAAGATGCTGACAAAGTGTGCAACATCCAGCGATCCATCTATGGACTGGTGCAAGCATCTCAGAGTTGGAATATACACTTTCATGAGTTGATCAAAGCATATAGTTTTATACATACTTGCGATGAAGCCTGTATTTACAAGAAAGTGAGTGGGAGCACTACAACCTTCCTGATAAGTATATGTGAATGACATATTGTTGATCGGAAATGATGTAGAATTTTCTGGAAAGCATAAAGGAGAATTTGAAAGGAGTTTTTCAAAGAAAGAATTACCTGTAAAGCTACTTACATATTGAGCATCAAGATCTATAGAGATAGATCATGACGCTTGATATATTTTCAATGAGTACATACCCTGACAAGATTTTGAAGTAGTTCATAATGGAACAGTCAAAGAAGGAGTTCTTGCCTGTGTTGCAAGGTGTGAAGTTGAGTGAAGACTCAAAACCCGACCACGGCAGAAAATAGAAATAGAATGAAAAGGCATTCCCTATGTGTCAATCATAGGTTCTACAAAGTATGCTATGCTATGTACCAGACCTATTGTGTACCTCACCATAAGTTTGGCAAGAGGGTACAATAGTGATCCAAGAGTGGATCACTGGACAACGGTCAAAAATATCCTTAGTGGAATAAGGAAATGTTTCTCGGTTATGGAGGTGACAAAGAGTTCATCGTAAAGAGTTACGTCGATGCAAGCTTTGACACCGATTTGGATGACTCTAAGTCTCGTACATGCAAAGCATTGTAGACATAGAAAACTTGCCCCGTGCAAAGCATTGTAGACATAGAAAATTTGCAAAATACATACGGCTCTGAATGTGGCAGACCCGTTGACAAAATTTCTCTCACAAGCAAAACATGGTCACTCTTTGGGTGTTAATCACATAGCGATGTGAACTAGATTATTGACTCTAGTAAACCCTTTGGCTGTTAGTCACATGTAGATGTGAACTAATCACATAAAGATGTGAACTATTGGTATTAAATCACATGACGATGTGAACTAGATTATTGACTCTAGTGCAAGTGGGCGACTGAAGGAAATATGCCCTAGAGGCAATAATAAAGTTGTTATTTATAATTCCTTATATCATGATAAATGTTTATTATTCATGCTAGAATTGTATTAACCAGGAACTTAGTACATGTGTGAATACAGAGACAAACAGAGTGTCCCTAGTATGCCTCTACTGGACTAGCTCGTTAATCAAAGATGGTTAAGTTTCTTAGCCATGGACATGTGTTGTCATCTGATGAACGGGATCACATCATTAGAGAATGATGTGATGGACAAGACCCATCCGTTAGCTTAGCATAATGATCGTTCAGTTTTATTGCTACTTCTTTCTTCATGACTTATACATGTTTCTCTGACTATGAGATTATGCAACTCCCGAATACCGGAGGAACACCTTTTGTGCTATCAAACGTCACAGCATAACTGAGTGATTATAAAGATGCTCTATAGGTGTCTCCTATGGTGTTTGTTGAGTTGGCATAGATCGAGATTAGGATTTTTCCCTCCGTATTTCGGAGAGGTATCCCTAGGCCCTCTCGGTAATGCACATCACTATAAGCCTTGCAAGCAATGTGACTAATGAGTTAGTTACGGGATGATGCATTATGGAACGAGTAAAGTGACTTGCCGGTAACGAGATTGAACTAGGTATGATGATACCGACGATCGAATCTCGGGCAAGTAAAATACCGATGACAAAGGAAACAACGTATGTTGTTATGCGGTTTGACCGATAAATATCTTCGTAGAATATGTAGGAGCCAATATGGGCATCCAGGTTCCGCTATTGGTTATTGACCAGAGAGGTGTCTCAGTCATGTCTACGTAGTTCTCGAACCCATAGGGTCCGCACGCTTAACGTTCGTTGATGATATAGTACTATATGAGTTATGTATGTTGATGACCGAATGTTGTTCGGAGTCCCAGATGAGATCACGCACATGACGAGGAACTCCAGAATAGTCCGGAGATAAAGATTAATATATGGGATAATAGTGTTTGGTCTCCGGAAGGGTTCCAGAATTCACCGGAAGGGGTTCCGGATGTTTCCCGAAATGTTTGGGTACGAAATGTTTCCAGAATTCACCACAAGGTTTTTGGAAAGAGCAAAAGGAAGTTTTGCGAAGTCCAAGGGGCAGACGCCAGGGTCCCTGGCGTCTGGGTCCAGACGCCGGGAACCCTGTTGTCTGGTCCTGGAGTTCGAGAAGGACTCTTGCCTTTCCTGTGAAACCGACTTTGTGTTGGCTTTTACTGCTAGTTTCGACCCCAAGGCTCAACATATTAATAGAGGGTAGGTATAGCACCCAAGAAACATCAAGAAACACCAAGCTGTGTGCCGGCAACCCCGTCCCCTCTAGTTTATCCTCCGTCATAGTTTTCGTAGTGCTTAGGCGAAGCCCTGCGGTGATTGTTCTTCACAAATACCGTCACCATGCCAACGTGCTGCCGGAACTCATCTACTACTTCGCCCCTCTTGCTGGATCAAGAAGGCGAGGACGTCATCGAGCTGAATGTGTGCAAAACGCGGAGGTGCCGTACGTTCGGTACTTGATCGGGACGGATCGTGAAGGTGTACGACTACATCAACCGCGTTGATAAAACGCTTCCGCTTTTGGTCTACGAGGGTACGTAGACACACTCTCCCCTCTCATAGCTATGTATCACCATGATAGATCTTGCGTGTGTAGGAATTTTTTTGAAATTACTGCGTTCCACAACAGTACCCATCCGCACTAGGTGCAGGTTCTTCAACATCGGGTCCATTACGCCTGCTTGACTGACGGTGTGCCTCGCGACACCGCTCGATGGTGACGCGGGCGTCTTCCTTCCTCCTATCTCTTAACACATAGTGTTGATCCCGCTGGAGTTGTGGTTCGGATGAGGCCAACGACGCTTCGTCGGGCTCATCGACATCCTGGGTTTGCTGAGCCCACGGTGGTTGCCCTTAGGTAGGCTACCGCGAAGGGGGCTGTATCGTAGGTGTAGTCCTCTCAACTTTGCTACCAATGGGTGCTGCCAGCGTCACCTGCGGGCGTCGCGAAGGCTCCACGTGCTACGAGTTGTTGGCTCAGCAATACCGACGAGGATCTGAATGGTAGATCTCCATTCATCCATCTTTACTCCTGCTAGGGGAAAGTTGTGCAATAGTTGAGCTCTGTCCATTGCTTCGTACATCATCTCTGGCATGGCGTGAGAGGCGGAACGTGACACCGCTCGACTACTGGACGAACTAGAAGGAACGTTGTCATGCTCCTGCCACCTCTGACTAATTGCCAGAGTGGTTTGGTGTGGCCGAAGCTATTCTTGATGGCCAGCATCTTGATCAGCCGTGCCCTTCCCATGCGAACGAGGCCGCGGAGGATCGATAGTGCCGCTCGGGGTCTTTTCACGCTCGCCCAAAATGGGACAGAGTGTGCTTCCTGTCGTCGCCCGTATGGACGGTGCGGCGATGAGGTGGAAGTTGGGCATCTCATTGGCCCATGCCAACGTGAGCATGCTCACCAGAAGGTCGAGGGAGCTGTGCGGCCCCTACAACACTGGTCCCTGCTCTAGCGGTGGTGGCCGTATTGGTTTCACCGCTGCAGCGCCTGCCCCGCTTGTCGCGGCTGTAGGCGAGGAAGCCGTTGAAGTAGAAGGATGCGCCACCACACCGCTTATTCTTCTTGGGAGCCATTGATGATGTCGAAGGTGGATAATATCTATGTGTTGGTTACTTCCTCAGGTTCGCACAAGCACGCCCCCTACCTGGCGTGCCAAATATGTCGGCATGGAAGCACGATCATCTATGGGGCAGGGCTGCCCCTTTGTTGTTCGGCAGGGGGATGATCACATTGCACAAAGAGCAGAAGTAGCAGGGCAGGACAGCGATGGACAACTCTCTTTTACCCATGTTCGGGCCGCTTTGCAGCATAAAACCCTACTCCTTCTATGGTGGATTGATCTAGAGGAACACAAAGAAACGACACGCTCAAGACCGACAAGCATGTTGGGTAATGTGGTGCACCCCTGCAGGGAAGTTATCTATTGGAATAACCATGTCCACGGTAACGGACACTCAGAGATTTATCCCGATCTATTACAACTAGGAATGGATACTTGAGACATGTGATGGATATGATGGCTCCGGGATTGCTTTTGTCGCAGGGAGTCAAGGAAGGATCTCTGGGCGTCAATGCTACAACATGCTTGTTATTTATAAAATGCTATTATGTACTCTTCTGAATGCTGCAAGATACTTGAAGAAGCTAGTCTTCGTTAAGCTAGGTTTTCCCTTCTCTTCTGGCATTCTGCAGTTCAGTCCACAGATGCAGCTCATTCTTTTGATACCGATGCATACTTAGTATAGATCTGATGTCAGTCTTGCGAGTACTTTGGATGAGTACTCACGATTGCTTTGCTACCTCCTTTTCCCCTATACCCGGTTGCTGCATCAGATAGTGGATTCCAAGAGTCAGATGCCACCGCTGACGTCTACTTCTACCCTGAGGGTGCCTTCTACCACATGGAGACCTCCGACGACCATGAGTAGTTAGGAGGTCCCAGGCTGGAGGCTTTGCCTTTTCGATCTATGTCTTGTTTGTGCTTGCCTTCTTAATGCAGTCTTGTTTAACTTATGTCCGTACTCAGATATTGATGCTTCCGCTGACTCTTTTGTATTCGAGCTTCTGTATTTGAGCCCTTGAGGCCCCTAGCTTGTAATATGAAGCTTGTATTATTTTAATTTGTGTCTAGAGTTGTGTTGTGATATCTTCCCGTGAGTCCCTGATCTTGATTGTACACATTTGCGTGTATGATTAGTGTACAATTGAATCGGGGGCGTCATAGATGCGATCCTTGGACTAGGACACCCCCGCATTCTGCGACAGTGTTGTCTTCAGGAGCGCTTGGATCTGCCGAATCCCTTCTCCAGCGGTGGAGCAGGAGGGCTGTATGGAATCAATGACCTGTTTAGCAGCCAACAAATTTTGCAGCGGAGTACTAAGGACCTGATACTTTCGGGGCAGGTCAATCCAGAAAAGATGGCGCTTGTGCCGACCAGAGTTAACCTAGCGGCACAGGAGATCATCCAACTACTTCTGAAGCCACTTGAGGTGGTCGCGCTCAGCCAGGGTGGCCAGGCGCATCGACTCCATGGCCAGGGCCTCAGGAGTTGCCCCGGTGATGGGGGTGTTCATGAACTTCTTGATTCTATGGCGAAGCTCCTCACGCTAATCCCAATGAAAGTTTGTAGGACGTACATCTCATGAGCGGGGGAGCGATTATCCGTGTCGCCGCCGTTGGTGTTCCCGTGTGAAGTGCCTGCACGACCGTCCCGGGGATCCGTGTACCCCGGGGGCACGCAATGCTCGGAGTTGTTCACCATGGGAACTTCAGTCGTTGATTCGCCGCTCTCGCACTCGGACTCCTCGGAGGAGTCGTCCTGTAACCCATCGGAGAGGTCGAGGGCGGGCTCGTCTGACTCGAAAGCCGGCACATGCTGCACCGCGGCCTGAAGGGCCACATCGTGCTTGATCCAGCGCTGCAGCCGCGAGCATCCGGAGCGCTTGCGGTGGCGCGGTAGGAGGGTGAGCGGCCACTCGGTACGGAGCCGAGAGCTGCCGGAGAAGGACTCCATACAAGGACGCGCGAAAATGCGTTGCGCTGCGGATGGGCAGCGCCTTGACATCCAGCGGGGCCTCGCGAAGCCATGCTGAGTCTTCAGCGATGAAGGAGAGCTTCCCAAAACGGATTTCGCCGCCGACCAACATGATGATGAAAGATCCACCTACGCCGTGAAACTTTGCTAGACACCTAGCTCCAAAGTGGGAGCCAACTATAGGGGTTACGATCCCGATAATGAGTACTAAGGGTACGAAACAGGGGCAGAGCCTAGCTACGGCACAGGTGTAACACTCGGTGTTTAACGAGTTCAGGCCCTCTCGGCAGAGGTAACAACCCTACGTCTCGTGCCTTGAGGGATGGTTACAGAGTTTACTTAACCCCGTCTCGGGAGGAGGAGTGCATCTTATATAGAGTGCACTGCACCTCCACACTCTCCACGTCGCAAGGGTACTTAATGCCATTAAATACAACAGTTACAAGAGTAAAGAGCCTCAACTACAGCAGTTATAGGTAACGGTATCCTTGACTCTACTTTAAGGATGGCTTAGGATTCCTCAACCATTGCAGCTCCCATGTCGTCCCTTCATCTCTCTAGTCCGAGTGGTGGTGGTCCAGCCGAGTGACGGGTGGTTGTCCAAGTGTTGTCAAGGTGTCCGAGTGGACCTCCTGATATATGCATCCGAGTGCTATTACGGTCCAGAGATCTACTAATGGTGGTGTGGGGCCCCATATGATGGACCCTTGACCCTATCTGTAGTAGGTGACCTCATTAGGGAACCAAACACGCCCTATGTACTCGTAACTCTTTCCAGTAGGATATGGGAAAAAAATCAACAATTGACTATATCGCTCTGTCATTTGCAAAACCATGGCTTTAAGGGCATCTTCAACCGTTCGTGTAAAAAAAACTCCCCATAAAAGTGGTTTTACGGAGTGTTCATATAATTTAGAGAAAGTTTTCAGTTGAGGTATTTTTTGAGATCCCCAAAAAATCCCCCTAAAAGCGATTTTTTGCGGTGGTGCGGTGTCGACAACAAACTTCGGCGGCGGTTGACAATGGAAGGTGGTGGTTGCTGACGGGGAGAAGGCGCGTGAGTGGCATGTCGGCGATAGGTGAGACGCTCAGGGATGGTGTGGTGGCACGGTGGGTGTGGCAGCGGCACGGCGGACTCGGGTGGCGGTGAGCTGACGTGACACTTTTACGCGAAGGGTGATCTTTCGTAGACTTAGGGGGGGTCGAAGATTATACGGGATCTTGTAAAAAATGCACGTTTACGGAAACTATTGGAGTTTTTTGCCCATTTTTTCCAAATGGTTTATTTTATGGAAAAGGAACTGTTGAAGATACATAAGTAGAGATTAAGGACGCATCTCAAAGTTGAATAAAAAAATTCGAATGTCAGCATATATGATTCAAAATGTTGTCACGTACTCCCTTCGTTCCTAAATATTTGTTTTTTTAGAAATTTCAAATAGACTACCACATATTGATGTATATAGACATATTTTAGAGTATAGATTCACTCAATTTGCTTCATATGTAGTCATTTATTAAAATCTCTAAAAAGACAAATACTTAGAAACGGAGGGATTACATGTGTAGAGACTCTATCGCACATGGCTACATGGATATCTTATAATTGTATAAGGGCCTAAGATGCATGCACCTGAATCAGCAAGAAACATGCACGGATGATAGTTGATGGCCTTTTCATAGGAGTACGAGTTTGAATTGTGCTCTCCGCGTGCCATCCTCCTTTTCCTGGCTATTGCTGTCACATGCTGTATCTTTGGGTAAGCCAAGTTGCTAGGGATGAAAATTGGTAGCGGATAATTCGAAATATCCAATATTCGTATTCGAGAAAATGCCTATTCGTATCCGAAACATCCGCATTCGGACCAAAATGGAAATGAAAATTATCCGTATCCGAATTTATTAAACAAATAAAAAATAAAATATGGTAGAAGATTTTGAGACAAATATCGATATGGAAGTGGATATATCCATATCCGAATAAGATTATGGAAGGTAATTTTCAAAATTCTAGACCCAATATTCCAATTATCCAACATAAAAGCCAAATAAGTGGTCAAATTTTACTATTTATATGATTAAACTTATAAATTATTATGCATTACAATAGTATTTATTCATAAACCTATTTATCATTGACTTATTGTATGTCATAAGTTGATTATTTCAGGTCACATAGGTATCGACTAATTTACTTAAGCAATATGTTGATATTATTCGTATCCGTTCCGAATCAAGAAAATATCCGATACGTATCCGTATTCGAATAATATCCGAGCCGCATCCGTATCCGATAATATCCGCATTCGGATTCGTATTCGTTTTGAAAATATGAAAATGGAAGGTGCAAGAGCACTATCCGATCCGCATCCGATCCGTTTCCACCCCTACAAGTTGCTACAAAATTACAGATATCAAGGTGAAATGAGTTCCGTGTTTTATTTATTTTGTAGCAAAAGGTGTCAACCCCACATACAACTCATGTTTATGGGAGAGATTTATTTTAAATATGTTTTGGGGAGTTTTTAATTTTTTGTTAAGTTTTAATTTTTGAAACTAAGTACAATGGACCCATTAATCACATGTTTAAGTAGCTGGGACCGACAAAAATGCAAATTCTAAGTTTCAACTGTGAAACATGATACGAGCGACCTACAAAATCATAAGTTTCAGAAGCTACGATCGGTAAAACCTTAAGTTTCAAGAATTGAAACTTAAAACTTACTATTCTCTCCCGAAATCCAACGACTTCACAGACCGCGAGGCAATCGGGTGACCATGTAGGGCTGGGCAGGTGCACGCTCTTGCACCTGCATGCCCCTGCCAAATTTTCGTATGTTTAAAGGTCTTTCAAGTAAAATAGTGTGTTATTACAAAAAGGAAAGAAAAAAGGTAAACTGGTAGAGAAAAATAGTTGAGTAAACGTCAGCATATTTTGGTCCAATTCTTGCTTTAGAATCACTACCAACGTCGTGGTCAATGTTAGCGGGGCATGGAGTTTTTTATACCCCAAGCTCACGTGCATCCTGATGACCAATGCAATAAAATAAAATAGTTAAAATTTCGAAAACTACTGATTTTTATTTTGTGACAAAAATTGATGAATTCTTCAGCAATGTATAAAATGTCATGTGAAATGATATTTATGGAGGTCTGGTCAAAACGAACAAAATTGGTGATTCAAATAAACTATTGTAGGAAGCATTTTCTTGTATAAATTTTTTCCTAGACCTCTACGAACATCATTTCATCATTTAATATGGCACGTAATTGAAACATTTAGTATTTCTTATCACAAAAATTCAGAATCTTTGAATTCCTTTTTATTTTATTTTATTGTTCACGAAGGAGCATCTGTGCTCGGAATGGAAAGAACATTTTCGGTATGTTAGTGTCACTATTATATAATTATTTTTAAGCATGGCTGAAGCACCTTTAGAATAATACATGTTGATTAATATTTCAGCCACATAAAGCACCATCCCGTCTCGAGCTGTCTTTATCACGGAACTTTTTCTTTTCGGGAGAACTATTTTATTTTATTCCTAGAAGAAATCAATTGGTCTTTTTTAGCTCATGGAAAGTGATTTGTGCAATTATTTCCATAAATGTGCAATACCAGCTGTACCATCATCCACTTTAATTTATAGGATGTTCTATTGTACTCTACTCGCAAGACAGAATTGTTGAGTATAATGTTTATTTAGAAAATATAGGATAGTGTAAGATTTATTCTACCTTGCCTTATACATTAATATGATCATGTACTCCTATATATACGCCCATGGGGCTTCAGGAATAAACTACGATTCCACCAAATCCCTCTCTATCATTTCTAACATGGTATCAGCCTAACCGATCCAAACCCTAGCCGCTGCCCGCCGCTTCCGCCCCCGGGCGGCCGGCCTCCATGACCACCGCCGGGGGGCACGCTGCCCGTACCTGGGGTTTATCCGCCGGTCGTGTTGATTGACTTCCTAAGAGAGTCTTTTTTCCCGATCTCTGGATTCGGATTTTTTCTCTCTTGCCGATCGTCTTGGTCAGCGTTTCTTTTGGTTTTTCGTGTTGGAAATATGCCCTAGAGGCAATAATAAATTGGTTATTATCATATTTCCTGTTCATGATAATTATTTATTATCCATGCTAGAGTTATATTGATCGAAAACTCAGATACATGTGTCGATCCATAGACAACAATATGTCTCTAGTGAGCTTCTACTAGACTGGCTCGTTGATCAATGATGGTTAAGGTTTTCTAACCATAGATATGAGTTGTCATTTTGTAACGGGATCACATCATTAGGAGAATGATGTGATGGACAAGACCCAAACTATAAATGTAGCATATGACCGTGTCAAGTTTATTGCTATCATTTTCTGCATGTAAAGTATATGTTCCTATGACCATGACATCATGCAACTCATTGACACCGGAGGAATACCTTGTGTGTACCAAATGTTGCAATATAATTGGTGACTATAAAGGTGCTCTACATGTATCTTCGAGGGTGTCCGTTGAGTTGGCATGGATCAAGACTGACATTTGTCACTCCGTATGACGTAGAGGTATCTCAGGGCCCACTCGGTAATACAACATCACAAGAATCTTGCAAGCAATGTGACTAATAGGTTAGCCACGGGATATTTTATTACGGAACGAGTAAAGAGACTTGCCAGTAACGAGATTGAACTAGGTATGGTGATACCAATGATCGAATCTCCGGCAAGTAACTTACCAATAGACAAAGGGAACTACATACGGGATTAGCTGAATCCTTGACGTCGAGATTCGACGGATAAGATCTTTGTAGAATATGTGGGAACCAATATGGGCATCCAGGTCCCGCTATTGGTTATTGACCGTAGAGGTGTCTCGGTCATGTCTGCATAGTTCTCGAACCCGCAGGGTCTACACACTTATTGTTTGGTGATGGTATAAGTATAGTTGAGTCATTATGGTGGTTCCCGAAGGTTGTTCAGAGTCCCATATTAGATCCCGTACATGATGAGGAACTTTGGATGGGTCCGGAGGTGAAGATTGATATATTGGGCGAAGGGTATTGGAGTCTGAAAAAGTTCCGTGGGTACCGGGTGATGACTAGCATGACCGAAAGGGGTTTCGGGGGGCCCCGGCAAGTGTTGGGGGGCTCATGGGCCAACGGGAGGGGGGAAACCAGCCCACTAAGGGGCTGTGCACCCCTCACCCTTTCCCACGTAACCAGGGGAGGTGGGGCACCCCCTCTAGGGTTCCCTCCACCTGGCTTGGAGGGCAAGCCACCCTAGGGTTTCCCTAGGGGGCGCCCCCATCTGCCCTATGGCCGCCGCCCCCCTAGATAGGATCTAGGGTGCCCCCTCCTCCTCCCCCCTATATATAGAGAGGTAGAGAGAGGGCGGCCGCACCCTTGAGCAATCGTGGGGCCAAAAGGGAGAACCTTAGGGGCTCCATGGCAATCAGTTTCTCCCCCCCACGTGTAGGCGTACCTCTGTTGGCAGTCAAGGTGGGCGGCGTGAAGAAGATGTTTTCATTCCGCCGTCTCTCCAGTTCCTCCAACTCCCTCTTCTTGTGCGCATCCTTGGGGTCAAGCGGCTTAACCTCCTTCTTCCCCTTCGAAACAGCTGCCTTGGGCACCATCCAGGGCTCGGGGAGGAAGAGAGCTTTGAGGTTGGAGCAGATTAAATGCGAGCGCCAGCGGCGGCGGTGAAGGCCATTTGTTCTTGGCGAAAGGAAGAAGATGGAACAGGGGAGGGCAGTAGTGGATGAGCAACGCCCCTTCGCGGTTACCATTTTATGGGGAAAGCGCGAGGGGGCTGGCTCTTTGCCGCTTCCCCTAGCCGCGCTTTCCACAGACGCGCCTTGTTGGGTAACTCCAGCGGCACCCACAGTCCCACGACCCACAGTTACTGGGCAGATTGGACGTGCGATGGCAGGACCGTCATACTTACGGATCGCTGTAAAAGATCATGGCAATTTTTCTCCGCCATGTGTGTCCGTGCACGTTGTTGGGCCTAACCCAACGACGCCTCAGATGTGCATATGGGTAGGTCCATGGGCTCCTGTCGGTGCACTAGAAACGAGGTCCCTAGTACTCCTAACTTGTGCATGGACAGTTGCAGCCTTCCTGGCAGGGTGCCTTGGCGGGAACTGAAGATAAGCCAGAGAAACCGCTCTTCATGAGACCAAGGAGTTCATTAAGAAGACTCAAGTAACCAGGGGATCTCCCAGGAAGGCCTCCCTTGCCGGGTAGGCGATCTCCGCAGGGTCAAAGCTACACTTGGGGGCCAAATCCAAAGCGCCCCGGAAGATAGAGCCTGACAGGCTCCATGCCGGAAAGCTTCCACCAGGACGCCACCGCTCCACCTCATCATATGTCAATCACTAATCGGTGCGGCGTGGATCTCACAAATGGCTAGGTGGAACCCGTCGAGTACGTGGCAACCTACTAGAGAAGAGATTCACAATATTGACACCCGTCCTGATGGCGTGTCACGCTAATAAGAGGCAGATGGATAACCGGCGCGGCAAGCTTGCCGGGCTTCAACCTCAGCAAGACACCTACCAGTGCATTTATTGCACTTTGTCCTAACTGCCAGAGTTAGGTATGGTAGCACTATTGGCTATCTAATTTATGAATGACATTTTTGCCACTATGGTCACCCCTTAATCTATAAAAGGAGGCCCGAGGCAACCTAGCAAAGTGTTCGAGTCTTGAATCCCTCAACAGTTGTACGCACATAGCTGCTCTCCCTGAGGCACACTTGCGGGGCTTGAGCGCTCCGCATCTTTGTGTTCCTCCAGATCAATCCACCATAGCAGGAGTAGGGTTTTATGCAGCAAAGCGGCCCGAACCTGGGTAAAAGGGAGTAGTCCATCGCCGCGTCATCCTGTTGTTTCTGATCTTTGTGCAATGTGATCGTAACCTTTGCCGAACCACAAAGGGGCGGCCCTGCCCCATAGGTGATCGTGCTTCCCACATGATAGTACAGGTGGTAGTAGTTACTACCCCTCCTCCCTCACCTGCTATACGCCCGGAAGAACACGCCTCCTCGACACATTCAAACACCTCCATTAAACCGGTCTAGAAGCCGGCAAACCTATTCCGTCCACACGTCTGTTCATGAGCGGGTAACTTTACTTAAAATTTATTCGCTTTACATAAATGTTATTCTTAAAACAAGAAAATCATTGGCTTGTTCTATTAGTGCCATAGGATCAAGATGCAAAACAATTAGAATTATTAGTCTCGGGACGCATACGATCAGCTTATTTGCCGCACTTTCACACTTACAATACTACCAAGTTTGAACAACATGTTATGGTGGTTGTCCTCTACATCATCATGCTATATTCCAGCTTGCAAGATTCACAACCAACCCATAAGATTCAAATAATAAGTACAACAAAGATGTCTACACATGTCAATGATTCACATATCAGAGCCAATAGTTACTGTACAACTAAATGTTGTGAGAAGGTGTACAAATAAATAAAAATCGTTCGATTCTTCATGTAAGCAATTTGATTCAAGGATTTTATGAAACATTGAAACTAGTTCTATTTATGGCCATGCAGGTCAAACATTGGCAGATGAAATGTTCTGCATCACTCGTGGCACTGACACTTCCAATATATGCATAAGCGGGTCGCTACTCTCCACCACGATCAGACCAGACTCATTTTATTTTGTTTCAAGTTGGTTGTCAACTTCTGGCTTACATACTTTGAAGTAGTGTAGAGCCCCATCCTTAGTATTTGACAAAAACACATAGAAGAATCTAGTGGAATCATCAATCAACATCATGAAATATTTCTTTCCACCTTTAGTCAATACACCTTTCATCTCGCATAGATCTGAACGTATGAGCTCTAGTGATGCCAGGTGGCTCTCCTTTGTAGGCTTGTTAGGCTTACGAGGATGCTTAGCTTTCACACACGCATGTAAATTATAGCCTTTTGATAAAGTTAAACTCGGGATTAAATCCATCTTGGCTAGCCATGTCATACAACCCAAGAACTTGGTGAATGCTTTTGACCATCCCAACATCTATAGTTGAGTATTCCTTTGAGCACATATAAAGAAAGATCATGATTATACTATAATAGTGGCACTAGTTGAAGCAACTTCATTTTCAAAACAAGAAAAGATTGCGATAGAATAGCTTTATTAAAAATACAACATTAGCCAAGTATGACAAAGCACGAGCATGTGGATAAATGACAGTACTGACCTGTGTGAGATGACTTTGGAAGATCAAGTTATTCTTTAGAACCCCGTATCTTGACATGAAGGCGATTCATTGACATGTATCAACAACCTCAGTTGGCAGTAGAAGGAGCAGTGTTGACTCATTCTAATCTGTTCTTTTGTGTAGTTCAACTAAAATTATGGCGCCCGCCATGCCCCGAGGGAGAGAGGGGCCCCGCGCCACCTCGATGGATGGCCAAATGGACTCAACTAGTTCAGTGCACATGCTATGTGATTGATGAAGTGCACATGGACTTGATTCTATCGGATACGCCTTCTACAATTTATCTACATTGGAAATGAAATGGTAGCTAAGACGGTATGTCTATTTTAAATGTATTATGCTACCTCTTGAGCATGCGTTGGTTTTCGCTTGAAGAGGAAAGGGTGATGCAGCAAAGCAGCGTAAGTATTTCCCTCATTTTTTAGAACCAAATTATCAATCCAGTAGGAGACCACGCGCGAGTCACGTCGTACCTACACAAACAAATAAGAACCTCGCAACCGACGCGATAAAGGGGTTGTCAATCCCTTCCCGGCCACTTGCAAGAGTGAGATTGATAGAGATAATAATAATAAGATAAATATTTTTTGTATTTTTATGATATAAACTGAAAGTAAAGATTGCAAAATAAAATAGATTGGAAACTTGTATGATGGAAAATAGACCCGGGGGCCATAGGTTTCACTAGTGGCTTCTCTCAAGATAGCATAAGTATTATGGTGGGTGAACAAATTACTGTCGAGCAATTGATAGAATTGAGCATAGTTATGAGAATATCTAGGTATGATCATGTATATAGGCATCATGTCTGTGACGAGTAGACCGACTCATGCCTACATCTACTACTATTACTCCACACATCGACCTCTATCCAGTATCCATCTAGAGTATTAAGTTCATAAGAACGGAGTATCGCTTTAAGCAAGATGACATGATGTAGAGGGATAAACTCATGCAATATGATATAAACCCCATCTTTTTATCCTTGATGGCAACAATACAATACGTGCCGTTTCCCTTTCTATCACTGGGATCGAGCATCGCAAGATTGAACCCAAAGCTAAGCACTTCTCCCATTGCAAGACAGATCAATCTAGTAGGCCAAACCAAACTGATAATTCGAAGAGACTTTCAAAGATAACGAATCATACATAAAAGAATTAAGAGAAGATTCAAATATTGTTCATAGATAATCTTGATCATAAACCCACAATTCATCGGATCTCAACAAATACACCGCAAAAGAAGATTACATCGAATAGATCTCCAAGAAGATCGAGGAGAACTTTGTATTGAGATCCAAAAAGAGAGAAGAAACTATCTAGCTAATAACTATGGACCCAAAGGTCTGAGGTAAACTACTCACACATCATTGGAGAAGCTATGTTGTTGATGTAGAAGCCCTCCGTGATCAATGCCCCAAGATGGGATCTCACGGGTATAGAAGGTTGCAGCGGTGGAATTAGGTTTTTCTGGTGCGCTCTGATGTTTTTAGGGTACATAGGTATATATAGGAGGAAGAAGTAGGTCGGTGGAGCCACGAGGGGCCCATGATGGTGGAGGGCGCGCCTAGGGGGGTAGGTGCGCCCCCTGCCTCGTGGCCTCCTCGTTGATTGCTTGACGTCCACTCCAAGTCCCGTGGATCACGTTTGTTACAAAAATCACGCTCCCGAAGGATTCATTCCGTTTGGACCCGTTTGATATTCTTTTTCTGTGAAACACTGAAATAGGCAAAAAAACAGCAATTTGGGCTGGGCCTCCAGTTAATATAGGTTAGTCCCAAAAATAATATAAAAGTGTATAAATAAGGCCATTAAACATCCAAAACGGAATATATAATAGCATGGAACAATAAAAAATTATAGATACGTTGGAGACGTATCAAGCATCCCAAGCTTAATTCCTGCTCATCCTCGAGTAGGTAAATGATAAAAACAAATTTTTTGATGTGGAATGCTTCCTAACATATTTATCAATGTAATTTTCTTTATTGTGGCATGAATGTTCAGATCCGAAAGATTCAAGATAAATGTTTAATATTGACATAAAATAATAATACTTCAAGCATACTAACTAAGCAATCATGTCTTCTCAAAATAACATGGCCAAAGAAAGTTATCCCTACAAAATCATATGGTCTGGCTATGCTCTATCTTCATCACACAAAATATTAAATCATGCACAACCCCAATGACAAGCCAAGCAATTGTTTCATACTTTTGATGTTCTCAAACTTTTTCAACTTTCACGCGATACATGAGCGTGAGCCATGGACATAGCACTATAGGTGGAATAGAATGGTGGTTGTCGAGAAGACAAAAAGGAGAAGATAGTCTCACGTCAACTAGGCATATCAACGGGCTATGGAGATGCCCATCAATAGATATGAATGTGAGCGAGTAGGGATTTCCACGCAACGGATGCACTAGAGCTATAAGTGCATGAAAGCTCAACAAAAGAAACTAAGTGGGTGTGCATTCAACTTGCTTGCTCACGAAGACCTAGGGCAATTTGAGGAAGCCCATCATTGGAATATACAAGCCAAGTTCTATAATGTAAAGTTCCCAATAGTTTAAGAAAGTGACAATATAGGAGACTCTCTATCATGAAGATCATGGTGCTACTTTGAAGCACAAGTGTGGAAAAGGATAGTAACATTGTCCCTTCTCTCTTTTTCTCTCATTTTTTGGGGCCTTCTTTTTTTGGCCTCTTTTTTTTGTCCGGAGTATCATCCCGACTTTTGGGGGAATCATAGTCTCCATCATCCTTTCCTCACTGGGACAATGCTCTAATAATGATGATCATCACACTTCTTTTTTACTTAGAACTCAAAAATTACAACTCAATACTTAGAACAGAATATGACTCTATGTGAATGCCTCCGACGGTGTACCGGGATATGCAATGAATCAAGAGTGACATGTATGAAAAATTATGAACGGTGGCTTTGCCACAAATACGATGGCAACTACATGATCATGCATGGCAATATGACAATGATCAAGCGTGTCATAACAAACAGAACGGTGGAAAGTTGCATGGCAATATATCTCGAAATGTCTATTGAAATGCCATAATAGGTAGGTATGGTGGCTGTTCTGAGGAAGGTATATGGTGGGTGTATGATACCGGCGAAAAGTGTGCGGTAATAGAGAGGCTAGCAAATGTGGAAGGGTGAGGGTGCGTATAATACATGGACTCAATATTAGTCATAAAGAAATCACATACTTATTGCAAAAATCTATTAGTTATTGAAACAAAGTACTACGCGCATGTTCCTAGTGGGATAGATTGGTAGGAAAAGACCATCGCTCGTCCCCGACCGCCACTCATAAGGAAGGCAATCAATAAATAAATCATGCTGCGACTTCATCACATAACGGTTCACCATACGTGCATGCTACGGGAATCACAAACTTCAACAAAAGTATTTCTCAAATTCACAATTGCTCAACTAGCATGACTCTAATATCACCATCTCCATATCTCAAAACAATTATCAAGTATCAAACTACTCATACTATTCATTGCACTTATATGAAAGTTTTTATTATGCCTAAAAGCAAATTACCACGCTGTTCTAAAGGAATCTCAAAATAATATAAGTGAAGCATGAGATATCAATTATTTCTATAAAATAAAACCACCACCGTGCTCTAAAAGATATAAGTGAAACACTAGAGCAAAAACTATGTAGCTCAAAAGATATAAGTGAAGCACATAGAGTATTCTATTAAATTCTGATTCATGTGTGTCTCTCTCAAAAGGTGTGTACAGCAAGGATGATTGTGGTAAAATAAAAAGAAAATAATCAAATCATACAAGACGCTCCAAGCAAAACACATATCATGTGGTGAATAAAAATATAGCTCCAAGTAAAGTTACCAATGAAGGAAGACAAAAGAGGGGATGCCTTCCGGGGCATCCCCAACCTTAGAATTTTTGGTGTCCTTGGATTTTACCTTGGGGTGCCTTGGGCATCCCCAAGCTTAGGCTCTTTCCACTCCTTGTTCCATAATCCATCAAATCTTTACCCAAAACTTGAAAACTTCACAACACAAAACTTAATAGAAAATCTCGTGAGCTCCGTTAGCGAAAGAACACAAAACACCACTTCAAGGTACTGTAATGAACTCATTCTTTATTTATATTGGTGTTAAACCTACTGTATTCCAACTTCTCTATGGTTTATAAACTCCATTACTAGCCATAGATTCATCAAAATAAGCAAATAACACACGAAAAAACAGAATCTGTCAAAAACAGAACAGTCTGTAGTAATCTGTATCAAACGCATACTTATGGAACCCCAAAAATTCTAAAATAAATTTCTGGACGTGAGGAATTTATCTATTAATCATATTCAAAAATAATTAACTAAATAGCACTCTCTAATAAAAAATGGCAGCAATTCTCGGGAGTGCTAAAGTTTCTATTTTTTACAGCAAGATCAAAAAGACTTTCCCCATGTCTTCCCAACGGCTCTACTTGGCACAAACACTAATTAAACACAAAAACACAACCAAAACAAAGGCTAGATAAATTATTTATTGAATAACAGCAAGGAAAAATATTGGGTTGTCTCCCAACAAGCGCTTTTCTTTTAAAGCCTTTTAGCCAGGCAAAAGATTTCAATGATGCTCACATGAAAGACAAGAATTGAAGCACAAAGAGAGCATCAAAAAACACGTGACAAACACATCTAAGTATAACATACTTCCTATGCATAGGCATCTTATTGGCAAACAAATTATCAAGGCAAGCAAAAACTAGCATATGAAAGGAAGCGGAAAGAAACAGTAGCAATCTCAACATAACGAGATGTAATTTAGTAACATGAAAATTTCTACCACCATATTTTCCTATCTCATAATAATTACATGTAGGATCATAAGCAAATTAAACAAAATAGCTATCACATAAAATATTTTCATCACGATCCACATGCATGCAAAGTTGACACTCTTCCAAAATAGTGGGATTAACATTAACTAAAGTCATTGTCGGACGTGGGGCTCCGGCTAACCCTTAAGGTTCGAACACTGGGGTGCGCGCGAAGTCTTTCCCTCCTACCGATCTAAGCTCTAGCTCGCTAAGATCTTGCGGACGAACTCAACGAACTCGCAACACAGAAAGACACGGGGTTTATACTAGTTCGGGCCACCGTTGTGGTGTAATACCCTACTCCAGTGTGGTGGTGGATTGCCTCTCGGGCTGATGATGAACAGTACAAGGGGAAGAAAAGCCCCCTGAGGTTGAGCTATTCTTGTGCTTTCAGACTTGTGTGTCTCTGTGGGTCTGATGAGGTCTCTTGAGGTCTCTTCAGGTCTCTCCCTTACTATGGTGGCTAGTCCTATTTATAGAGGCCCTGGTCCTCTTCCCAAATATTGAGCGGGAAGGGAGCCAACAATGGCGGGCTAATTCGAAGGGGGACAACTAGTACAAGCTATCTTGACAAAAGCGGTCTTTGCCTGCACAAAGCTCTGGTGGTGACGCCGTCTTGGGCTCCACGATGACCTCCGTCTTGCAGTCCACGATTTTGGTCTTGTTGCACTGGAATGGCAACCTTTGCCTGAGGCCTCGGTGCTCCGCGGCTGCGCTTGCCTCCTTTGCACCAAAGAGGAAACAAGGACGCTGCACGCGCTGGCGCCCGCCTGGCGCCCTCCTGGTGTCGATCGTCATGGCTCATGTCACGAGAGCCTTGTGAGGTTTGCCCCGCCTTGATATCTCTGCTCCTCGCGAGCCTGCCTGACCAGGCCGCTCCAGAGGAGGTCTTGCATCGTTCGCCTCGCAAGGCTTGGCCCATCGGGAGGGTCTTGGGTGCCTTTTTGGTGAAGATGGGACGTACGGCTTGCTGGCTCGGCCATGCCATGGGCCGCAGGCAGGCAAGTCTGGGGACCCCCGTTCCCAGAACGCCGACAGTAGCCCCCGGGCCCAAGGTGCGCACGGGCTTGGCTTCGCGGCGAAGCCAAAGGTCAAGTTCGGAGCATCGCGGGCCCCAAAATCCTGCGACCTCGGTTGACGCATGTTGGTTGATTGGACGTGGGCGTCTCCGCTTCCCCATGTTGCCCTTGAATCTGCCCGGCTATGCGGCCCCGCTTCTTGCACAATTATTCTTCCCTCACCGCGCCCGGCTCTTCCAATCTCCCTGCTCCTTCGATGTCCTGCTCTGCCTTCCCAATCCAACTTGCGCTCCGCCCGCTTCACCGCCATAGCACCGAAACAAGCTGGGAAGGGAAAGAAACGCTTGTCCTCGCCAACTGTGCCTCCATCCTTCGAGCCGGCGCTTGGTCGGCCTTGGGTGCTCAATGATGAGGCCATGGGAAATGTGCCCCCCATGCTCGCCTCCAGCTTCAACGAGTGGGGAGAGACACCGGCCTGGCCTACGTCTCGCTCCAGCATGGCTCGGGCAGTCACCGAGGTTCCGGTCTTCATTAACGCCCTCTGGACTGGCCTGCTTCCTCCCTTCTCCTCCTTCTTCAACATGGTGCTCGAGCACTATCAGATCCACATGCTCCATCTCGACCCTCAATCTGTGACCCTTCTTGCCGTCTTCGCTTTCGTGTGTGAGGCCACGGTGGGCATCGCCCCCTCCGTGGCACTCCTCCGCCACTTCTTCTCGCTGCATCTCACCAGTGCCCGGCAGAGCTCAGGGTGTGTGGGCTTCCAGGCCATGGCTGTGACAGCAGGCATGGGGATCGACTTTGAGCTCCCTTCATCCGCAAGCGAGTTCCACACGCGATGGGTGTTTGTAGATGCCGGCATGCTCAACCCTCTGCTCCAAGCTCCGGTGGGTCCTGCCATTCCAAACTCCGGCTGGGGCCATCAGAAGCTCACGAGCCCCTGCCTTGTCCCCGTTTGGGCTAGGCTGAGGTGGTTGAAGGACCTTGGCGTGACTGTGCCCATGGTGGTCAGGCGTCGAGTTGCTCCGCTTTAGCGCCATTCTCGCCCGATGTGGGACTTTCTCAGCATTCAGGACAACATGAGGGTTCAGGAGGAGGGGCTCCCTCTCGTTGCGCGGCAAACGGTGCTCATAGTCCTATCTGGTGTCCATCTGTCGGATGAGATGCCTAGGAAAAGTTGCATGTTGTACCGCTGCGAGAACAAGGCCACCTTTGCCGCGAACATGCCTTCCTTTGATGAGTGGGGGCTGCGCCCAATTCGCTTGGTGGGGCCCTGCGAGAATCCCGTCATCGTTGTCCCATTCTTTGCCGCCGGTGCCGAGCTCCACCTAGGTGATGGTGCGGGGGAGCGAGCGGCGACGGTTGCTGGCTGCTTAGATGTTGAGGAGCACATGTGGAGCGGTGATCCCGGGGCTTCGTCCTCAGGAGCTTGCGATGCCCCTCCTGAGGCGCCGGTTGCTGATGAGATGCGGCATGCGGCTCCCGAGGCCGAGGCTCCAGGAGCCTCGGGAGGTCGCGGCGAGGAAGAGCCGGGCTATTCGCGATAGCCGGGCTCCCCTGAGGCTCTCCCTCTTGGTTCTTCTTCGGCTTCGCCGTGCACTGGCCATCACGTCCAGCACTTCGGTCACCTTTTTGTGGACTTCGAGGAGCTCCGCAAGAGGAAGGGATCTCCCAGCGGCAGCAACATCTTCGGGCCGTTGAAGTGACGGAAGTACATTTCTATCGATGAGTAAGTACCTTATCTAGTGATCTTCTATGTGCCGCCTTCCTTTCCCGACGATTGTCCCCTCAGGTCCCCTTCTGCTAAGACTGTGAAATCTCCAGAGAAGCCCGCCAAGCTCCAGCGCTACAGGTTCGGACGCTACCCACGGCGTGGGGTCAGACAGGGGAGTTGGTCTGTCATCAAGGCGCCCCGAGCTTGCGCCTTCGCCGTCCTTTCTTTGCGGCCTTGCTCGGAGCACAACAGGCATGCCAATGGCTCCTCCCTTGGTCATGGTTGGTAGATGGCTATCCTTGATCCTGGAGTCTCCTTCAAGCAGCGGGCCTTGTTTAGTTCGGGCCCCCCGCGAGGGTCAGCTGGCGTCTAGGGCCACACCAGCCCCCAGCCCCTAACCGGGAGGTGGTGCACCACTTGATGCTCCACCCACAGCCCCCAAGGTGGAGGACGAGGTGGGCCGAGCGTTCAAGCTCGAGCGCGGGCGCAGCGTGGTCCGCCACGAGCTCTTCCAGGAGGCGATGGGCGCGATGAACCGCCTTGGTGAAGAGCTTGCTGGTGTCGACTCGCGTCTTGAGGCTGAAGGTCTTCGATTGGTGGAGGAGCGGTGCCAGCTGCGAGTGGGCATCAACCTCGGTCGTTATCATCGCGACCTCGAGAACGCGAAGGCTGAGGCGTCCCTCAAGATTGCCAATGAGTCCCGCTCGCGAGCCTTGGAAGAAGCTAACGAGGCCGATCGCCGCTGCGAGGCTGCGGAGCAGCGCGCGTGGGAGCTCCAGGCCTGGAGCACGTCCCTTGAGCAGCAGTTCGAGGCGCGCGGGGCCGCCCTTGCGTCGATGAGGGGGACGCCTGCAGAGGAAGAGGAGGTCCAACGGTGCGAGGAGACGCTGGCCCTGGAAGCCGTGGAGCGCAACCTCGAGCTCGAGTGACTGGAGACGAGGGAGCGTCAAGTCGCTCAAGCTGAAGATACCGTCGGGGCTCACGAGGCCAGAGTCGAGGAGGAGATCAATCGCCGGGTGGCCGAGGTTCGTGCAGATCTGGAAGGCAGGTACGACTTGAAGCTGAAGCTCGCTGGTCAGGATGGTGCGGGCAGAGCCGCCGCCCTCAGGCCCAGGTTGGACGAGGCTGAGAGGCGTGCAGAGGCCACAGCTGCCGCCCTGGTCACGGCGCAGGCGGACTTAGCCTCCGCCCGCGCCGAGCTGTCTTCCCTCCGGAAATGAGTTGATGATGCTAAGGCCGTCGCACGGCAAAACAGGGATGTCGGAGTAATGGGCCACGGGTAGGCCAACCCGAGCCCCATAACCTTTCAAGACATCGGGGCAGGCTGCGCCCCTCAAGACCACAGGGCAAAGAGCCGCCTCCTGGGGAGTCTACGGCAAGGCGGCCGACTGCCTGCTCACGGCCGAGTCCCAGGGGCGACTTCCAGAGAAGCCGGCTTTGGGGAGTTGGCCGGTGACTCCAACAAACCGTGACCTCATCGAAGGGGACGGGGTAGGGGCATGGCTACAATGAAGCCCACTCCCCGCCCCTTACCAAGGGCAGGCATGGCTACAACACGCCGTACTTGGGAAGATCTCCCCACGGCGTGGCACTGTTGCCCGGCCGGCCCTAACATCAGCACCACTGTACCGGGTCCTGCGCCCATGACGGCTTATCTGTACGGCCTGGAGGCAGCGGGGCCCACCAGTCAGCGAGACCTCAGGAGACGGCGGGAGAATCGCCAGTCGGACCCGCCGGGAGTCGGCCGAGCCCTCCCCCGGGGCCCACGCGCCATTAATCAAGAAGAGATGGGGAGTGGCCATAGTGATCGCCCGCCAGGCGGCGGGGCTGTTGCCACGACCCCATGACCAAGCTTGCATCATCAGGAGCATGGCTACAGTAATCAGCAGCCGGCAAGACCCGCCCGTGGCGGATGCGGCCTGTCGGCTCCATATCAGACCAGTCGGCGGGGCCCACCAGTCGGCGGGCCCCAGCAGTCGGCGGAGAAGCCAGAGGTCGGAGGCACTGACGGCTGGGCCCGCACCCAGTCGAATTACCATTGTACCCCTGGGGGGGGGTAGGCCTATATAAACCCCCACGGAACCCATGCAAAAGGTTGGATCCCAGTAGCTCTATACCATACCAGATAGAAGGAGAGAGCTACCCTTGCCCTCTCCTACCACCAAACACAGCTCAAGGAGCAACCGTGTAAACACTTGACCATAGTGATCATGCGGAGACCCCGTAGAGCAGCAGTAGGGGTATTATCTCCCCGGAGAGCCACGAAGCTGGGTAAGATTCGTCGGCGTGCATGTCTTCGCCTCATCCCATTTCCAGGCACCGGCGACGTTCTACTCGCGCCCACCATGATAAGCCATCTGTTGGCATATGTCGCACCAAACCCCCGACATTTGGCGCCCACCGTGGGGCATGGTGCACCGCCGTCCGGAGATCTGTTCTGGACGGGAACCCTTTTCCTCCCTGGCGAGCGCAGCCAACCAGGCACGCCAGACGAAGTTTGCGTCGACACGCTGCGCGGCGTTGAGATCGCCTGCGCAGCTAGCTCCTTGGCCAAACTTGTCGGCGAGGTCCGCCTCTCCGACGAACCTGCATCCGACGCAGGCACAGGCGGCCCCGAAAACCTCCTCGCGGGCCTCCTCGATCAACTCCACGTTTCCGGCGAGCCTGCCGTAGACTTGGAGTCTGTAGGCTCCACCGACCCGATGCTGGTCAACTCCGACACCGCGTCGGTCGACGCGTTCCCCACCAACATGGTGGTCTACGACGAACCTCTCCCCCACGCGGAGAGCGACGGAAGCACCGTCACTGAGGTGTTGGTCATCAGTCATGACGAGTTCCCTGGCGGAGGGGCGCCAGACTCACTCGGAACGGCGCTGCAAGACCTAGCCGCACCCATTCCAGAAGATGCTGACGCAGAGACGTTAGAAGCGCGCCGCCTTCAGCTTGTTGAAGGCGCGAAGAAGCTGGCCAGCATGAGACACTTGTCAGAAGCTTACCAGCGGGAGATGGATCGCGCTGTTGGTGGCTCGCCGGCCCTGGCAGGGCCCAGCCGCCATGGCGCGGTTCAGCAGCGCGGCGTAGCCATGGCCAGCCTGTTTGGGGCTATCCGCCCCATGTATGCCACGCCAGCGGAGAACATCCGAGCCGCCCAGGCAGCGGCGGATGAGCTGGACAATTTCGAGGGCGAAGAGCGCCGCCTCATGATGGAGCGAGTCTAGCGGCTCCTCGACGCGGCCGCCGCGCAGAACGAGGCCGGCTGCCGCACGGAGGCGCCGCAGCGGCCAAACGACGACCCGCACCGAGATCAAGGCGCGACGTCTCGGACGCCGACTGGCGGTGCCCGAGGAAGGAAGGACAAGGAGCCGGCTGTCAGCCACAGTCGGACTCGGATTACCATAGAGCGCGACCGAGATGGCCGCCCGAGAGCAGTGGAACCACGGGACGACTGTCCACCTCCCCCTCCCCGCAAGGAGAGGCGAGTCTCCCCGCCGCCTGTTGACCATCTGACTCTCGATGACCGCCTTGGCCGCCGAGAGGGAGTTGGAGAGAATGACGCCCGCCACCAGATCGACCGACTTCACCGGTCCCTGGCGCAGGAAGAAGAAGACGAGCTGGGTCCGCTTTGTTTCGGGCCCCGCATTCGGGACGAGCCCTTTCCTAGAGGGTTCACGCTCCCAAGAGACACGCCCAAGTATACCGGCTCCGTGAAGTCGGAAGACTGGCTAGTCGACTACTCCACGGCTGTCAGCATAGCAAACGGCAGCAAGCGTGTTGCCATAAAGTACGTTCCGCTCATGCTCCAGGGCACGGCCCGGACATGGCTGAACAGCCTAAAGGCCTGCAGCATCAACAACTGGGTCGACTTCACCGAAGCGTTCGTCCGCAATTTCACCAGCACGTCCAAGCGTCCTCCCAAGCCTCGTCAGCTCTCCTTGTGCGTGCAAGGTCCTGACGGGTCGACTCGCGAATACCTCACGCGTTGGGCTGAGCTCCGGAACTCCTGCGAGGGCGTGCACGAGGTGCAGGCCGTCGAGTACTTCACAGCCGGGTGCCGAGAAGGCACCCTCCTCAAGCACAAGCTCCTCTGCGATGAGCCAGAAACCCTCGACGAGCTGCTGATCATAGCGGAAAAGTACGCTACGGCCGACTCCTCCATGAAGACGGGAATTCAAATCAGCATGACTGGCAAAGTAGCTCCTCAGGCTCCAAGAACTCCGGTGGCAGACACCGGCCGGCGACAACAGCAGGGCGACAACAAGCGCAAGGCCCCGCAGCCGGCTTCCAGCAGCCGGCAGGTCGCGACCGTTGAAGCCCAGCAGCCAGAAGAGCAGCCTCCGCCCAAGCGACAGAAAGGCGGCAAGCCGAACTAGTTGCCGGCCTTCTCCTACGAGCAGACCTTGGATGGACCTTGCAAGTTCCACAGCGGCGCGAAGCCATCGAATCACACCACCCAGAAGTGCCACTGGCTCACCAGGATCGCCAAGGGAGACGGCCTCCTGCCACCCCCGCCTGCTGGGCAGCCACCTCCGCCTCCGCCCCAGCAGCCGGCAGTCAGGCCAGTCGGCGCGATACAAGACGAATACCCTGAAGAGCACGGAGCCTACGTGGTGTTCACCAGTGTGGCTGATGATCGACGCAGGAGGTGGCTGCAGCGACAAGAGGTGAACGCAGTAGCCTCAGAGATGCCAGAGTTCATGCACTGGTCTGAGAGGCCCATCAGCTGGAGCAGGGCTGACCACCCAGAAGTGATGCCGAGTCCGGGCTCCTACGCCTTGGTCCTGGATGCCACCTTTGCCATGAACAAACGGGCCGTGCGTTTCTCGTGAGTTCTGATAGATGGGGGCAGCAACATCAATATCATGTACAAGGACACCATGGAGAAGTTAGGAATCAAGCAGAGATAGCTTCAGAACAGCTGGACTGTGTACCACAACATTGTCCCTGGGCTTTCCTGCTCACCAATCGGCAAGATCCTGATTGATGTCCTCTTTGGGGACAAAGATCACTTCTGAAGAGAATCTGTTTGGTTTGAGGTAGTGGACCTTGAGAGCCCATACCATGCGCTACTTGGCCGACCCGCCTTGGCCAAGTTCATGGCGGTCCCCCACTACGCCTACCTCAAGATGAAGATGCCCAGTTCCAGGGGAATTCTGACTGTGGCCGGCGACTACCGGAAGTCGTCCGCATGCGCGGCCGATTGCAGTCGGCTGGCCGAGTCCCTGGTGATTGCAACCGAGAAGCCACTCCTTGAGCGAGTTGTGGCGATGGCCGTCAAGCAGTCGGAGATATCGCCCGACCCGAAGGAGTCGGAAGCCGAAGGTTCGTTCAAGCCGGCCAAAGAGACAAAGAAGATACCCTTGGATCCGGAGCGCCCAGAGAGGTATGCCGTCGTAGGTGCAAACCTCGACAGCAAATAGGAAGGCGAGCTCGTCGATTTCCTCTGTGAGAATCAGGACATCTTCGCATGGTCTCCCAAGGACATGCCAGGTGTATCGACGGATTTCGCCGAGCACAAGTTACACGTCCGATCTGATGCAAAGCCGGTCAGGCAGCCCCTGCGCCGCTTATCAGAAGAGAAGAGAAGAGTTGTCGGAGAAGAGATAGCCCGACCCCTAGCAAATCCGGTCCTGGTGCTAAAGAAGAACAAGCAATGGCGAATGTGTATTGACTACACGAGCCTCAACAAGGCCTGCCCCAAGGACCCATTTGCTCTACCAAGAATTGACCAGGTGATAGACTCCACAGCCGGATGCGAGTTGTTGAGCTTCTTGGACGCATACTTAGGATATCACCAGATCAAGCTGAATCCGGCTGACAGATTGAAGACCACCTTCATCACGCCGTTTGGAGCGTTCTGCTACCTCACCATGACGTTCGTCTTAAGGAATGCCGGCGCCACCTTTCAGCGTTGCATGCAGAAGTGCCTCCTCAAGCAGCTCGGTAGGAACGCCCATGTTTACATGGACGACGTGGTGCTGAAGATGGAAAAGCGAGGAACACTGCTGGAAGACCTCAAGGAAACCTTTGAGAACCTGTGCCGGTTCCAGATCAAGCTCAACCCCGAGAAGTGTGTCTTCGGAGTACAAGCCGGCCAGCTGCTAGGTTTCCTGGTCTTTGAACGCGTCATAGAATGCAACCTAGTAAAAATCAAGGCCATCGAGAGAATGGAGGTACCCAACCGACTGCTGGATGTGCAGAAGTTCACCGGCTGCTTGGCGTCCATCAGCCGATTCATCAGTCGGCTAGGCGAGAAAGCTCTCCCCTTATACCAACTCATGAAGAAGACCACTTTTTTCGAGTGGAACCATAAGGCAGACGAAGCTTTCCACCAGTTGAAGAAGATGCTGACTACTCCACCCGTCCTGGCGGCTCCGACTCCCAAGGAACCTATGCTCCTGTACATCGCCGCCACCAGCCGAGTAGTCAGCACAGTCATTGTAGTGGAGCGCAAGGAGGAAGGCAAGGCGCTACCTGTCCAGAGACCAGTATATTACCTGAGCGAGGTACTATCGACCTCCAAGCAGAACTACCCTCACTACCAGAAGATGTGCTATGGCGTGCACTTTGCTGCCAAGAAATTGAAGCCTTACTTTCAAGAGCATCCAATCACAGTGGTATGCACGGCTCCACTTGCCGAGATCATCGGTAGCCGAGATGCCTCTGGTCGAGTGGCCAAGTGGGCCATAGAGCTGGCTCCTTACCCATCTACTACCAGCCCCGCACTGCTATCAAATCACAAGCGCTGGCCGACTTCCTCGTCGACTGGGCCAAGACCCAGTACCTGCCTCCAGCGCCTGACTCCACCCATTGGCGGATGCACTACGACGGCTCCAAGATGCGCACTGGCTTGGGAGCCGGTGTCATCCTCACCTCTCCCAAAGGTGGCAAGCTCAAATATGCACTTCAAATCCATTTTGCTGCCTCCAACAACGTGGCCAAGTACGAGGCGCTCATTCACGGGCTCCGGCTTGCCAAAGAACTTGGCATCTGCCGGATTTTGTGTTATTGCGACTCGGACTTAGTGGTCCAGCAGTCATCCGGCTACTGGGACGCGAAAGACGCAAACATGGCGAGCTACCGTTTCCTCGTGCAGCAACTCAGCGGGTATTTCGAAGGGTGCGAGTTCCTCCATGTGCCAAGAAACGACAACGACCAAGCAGACGCCTTGGCACGAATCGGCTCTACCCGCCTAGAAATACCATCTAGCGCCGCCCTTCAACGCCTCCTCAAGACGTCTGTCAAGCCTTCACCAGAATCAGACTCCATTTTTGTGCCGGCTCCTCCCGAAGACGACGGATCCGACTCCAGAGCTCCGGCAGTCGGAATGGGGACTTTGGCGGGTGACTCCAAAGCTGCCTCGGTCGAGCCCGGCCCGGGGACTGCGGTGACGGACTCGAAGATTCTAGAACTCGGCCCAAGGACCGCGCCAGTCGGCCTGGGGACTTCATCAGCCAAGCAAGCGGCTGTTGACTCCAGCCCGCCGCCTCCCAGCCCAGCCGCCCTCGTCCAAGTCGCAGTTCTGGTAGTCGAAGAAATAGCAGCACCCTCATGGGCCCAGCCCATCCTCAAATTCCTGGTGAACAAAGAGCTACCAATTGATGAGACCTCAGCTCGGCAAGTACAACGCCGGGCGGCAGCCTATACCATAATCAACAGAGAGCTGGTCAGGCGCAGCGTCACTGGTGTCTACCAGCGCTGCGTAGAGCCAAAGCAAGGCCAGGCGATCCTCAAACACATTCATCAAGGCGAATGCGGCCACCATGCGGCTTCAAGAGCACTCGTCGCCAAAGCTTTTTGGCACGGTTTCTTTTGGCCTACTACCTTGGAAGAGGCCAAGGAGTTGGTCCAAAAATGCAAAGGGTGCCAGAAGTTCAGCTCCAAGCCGCACCAGCCGGCTTCTGCGCTCAAGACCATCCCCATTGCTTGGACTTTCGTAGTTTGGGGTCTAGACATGGTGGGACCATTCAAGACAACACGAGGTGGTCTAACTCACCTACTTGTCGCAGTAGACAAGTTCACCAAGTGGGTGGAAGTGAAGCCAATTAAAAAACTGAACGATCCGACTGCCGTGACCTTCATCACCGATATCACAATTCGGTACGGTATACCACACAGCATCATCACCGACAACGGCACAAATTTTGCCAAAGGCGCCTTGGCCCGTTTCTGTGCAACACAGGGCATCCGACTGGACCTAGCGTCCGTCGCCCACCCGCAGTCAAACGGCCAAGTGGAGCGAGCAAATGGACTCATCCTGTCCGGCATCAAGCCTCGGTTTATCGAGCCTCTGGAGCGCTCGGCTGGCTGCTGGCTCGACGAGCTGCCAGCCGTCCTCTGGAGTCTGCGCACGACTCCAAACAAGTCAACCGGCTTCATGATCTTCTTCCTCGTCTATGGTGCCAAAGCCGTCATCCCAACGGACATAGAGTTCGACTCCCCACGAGTCACCATGTACACCGAGGAGGAAGCAGAAGAAGCACGACAAGATGGCATCAATTTGCTGGAAGAGGGCCGGCTATTGGCACTCAGCCGGTCCAGCATCTACCAGCAGAGCCTACGCCAATACCACAACAGGAAGGTCAGGCCAAGATCTTTCCAAGAAGGCGACCTTGTGCTCCGGCTGATCCAGTGAATAGCCGGCCAGCACAAGCTGTCGCCACCTTGGGAAGGCCCTTTCATCATCAGCAAAGTACTAGGCAACGATTCCTACTACCTGATCAACGCTCAGAAGCCCCGAGCACGCAAGAGGGACGACTCCGGCAAGGAGACAGAGCGGCCATGGAATGCAAATCTTCTCCGAAGATTTTACAGTTGATGCAGTATGTACCACGCTACCTTTTGTATTAAAGTACCAAGACTTCGGGCCCCCCGAGATGAGCTCGGGGACTACCTTCTTTTGTATGTATGATAAAAATTATGCCTACAAGTATGTTACTCTTTGTCATGCCGCTTGGCACCGGGCTCGACAAGTCGGCCCGGGGACTTACCGCCTTGCACTATGAAATGCTTCCTGCAGCCGGACAAGTAGTGTGTAACACCTAAGCCGTCTTCTGTCAGAAGCCGCAGCTCGCAGAGCGACTGTATGGTGGGCAGAGGTAAGGTAGAATGGGTGCTCGCATGAAAAATGGCTAAGGACTCAAAGCGTAAAACGTAGCTCAAGATGGCTTCCAGCCTTTGTCGCAAGCCGACTCTCAGACAGTCGGATTGTCGTTTTCTATCCAACTTGCTCAAAAAATCTTGAAATCGGATAAGTACTTGCTTTCCCAATGTAGCCTAGCACTTGATCCAGCAACAGTCCACAGAGCGGCTGTCCGGTTGGCAAGACAGGCAACTAAGGGAAAGCGGCAAAGGAAAACAGCCAAAAGAACAATGAGCAAGAAAAGATAGATATATATATATAACACAGGCCCTTGGCCGAATTGTCAAGTAGAGGTTCAAAATACACCCCGCGGATGGAATTGTGCGAATTAACAAGTTCTTCAAAAGACTACTGAAGCAGATAAAACAAAAAGACACATCGGCAGCTTAGGAGGTGGCAGACGGATTCTGGGGGTCAGAGGAGGCGCCAGCGTCAGGCGTCGGGGCGGTCGGCCGGCTAGTCTCGGCTTGATCGCCTCCGGCAGCAGTTGGGTCGGTCGCACGCGGCTCATTGCTGGAGGCGCGGTCGGGCTGAGGCTGGCCGTCTGCTCCGTCTTTTGGTGCCTCCGCCTCGCCCTCATCCTCCGCCTCGTCCTCGTCCTCAACGCTGGAGCCAATCACCTCCGCCGAGTCTTCGCCGTAGTCTGGGTTCATCCCAAACCACTCCGGCGGTACCTCCTTGCCGTCTTCAAACCGCTCGGGGACGAAGATGCTCGTGTCGGTGTACTCGGTGATTGCCGCAGCATGCTTGACGAGGGCGTCTTCCGCAGCCGCCAGCTCTGGCTGGGGCTCCGACCGAAGCGTGGCCAACCGGTCTAGATCCAGCCCCGGCTACCACGCCTTGACAAACTCCAAGGCCCGGCGCACTCCAGCCCGGGCCGAAGAGCCTTCCAGGCCTCGAGGCGACCAGCCGCGACCTCCAACCAGTTGGCCGTCAGGCTGGGGGTGCACCGGGCCTTGGAGTTCGCCTGGGCACCGACGCGCTGAAGCCGGCGTAGCATCCGGTGAGCCGGCCGGAGGCGAGCCTCGATGCTCAAGATGTGCTCATCAAGAGTTCGGGGGGCATCGGCAGCGATCTCCGCGCCCTCCGCCCTCCGACTTTCATGATCGGCCTCGATGGCTTGGATAGCGGCCGGCGACTGCCCAGGGAAGAAGTCTACAAAAGACACAAAGAAACGAAGAACAAAGTCAAAAACCAGGAGTCGGCACGATCTAAGTCGGCAGCTCGAAGAAAGAAAATAAAGAGACTCACCATCAATGATGTCTTCAATTTCGTGGAAGCCGGAGGACAGCAGCGCCTCCTTGTCAGACCAGGAGGAGCGCTCGCTCGCGAACTCGGCCAAGATGGCGGTTTCCGTCTCCTCCGCCTCCCTCTGCGACTTCGCAAGCAGCTCCTTCTGCTCTGCCAACTGAGTGGCCAGCAGATCACCCTCTGTGGCGAGCCTGCTGCACTCCTCCCCTTTGGCGAGCAGGGCGGAGTTGGCTTCGCTCAGCTGCTGTTGAAGAGCAGCGTTGGCTCCTAAAGGAAAGGAAGAAAGACAACAGTCGTAAATAAAGTAGGTCGCCGGGGAGATCCGGCCCGACTGCTTATCAATCGGCCTGAATCTCGGGGACTACAGCCCGCGAGTGCGCTAGCGCGCCCCCGCAGAGAAGAAGAAAGAGGGAAGGACTTACTCTGACTCTCCGCCAAGTTGGCGGTCCGCTTGCCCAGCTCTTCAACATTATGGTTGAAGGCAGTGACGCGGAGGTTGTGGTAATCCTGCAACAAGCATTTCAGACAAAAGTTAGTACCCAGAAGTTCATCAATTGGAGTTCCGGGCTGCCTGCTCAGCAGTCGGCCTAAAACTCGGGGACTACACCCAGTGGGTGCGCTGGCGCACCCCCACAGAGAGGAACAAGAAAAACAAAGGCCCAAAGAAAAAAATACCCGGACGGCTGCCCGTGACGCTAGGAATGCCTTGGTGCAACTCTGGAGGGCATCGCCCTCAGCACGGAGCTTCGCCTGGACGTCCAGGAGCGCCCGGTTCAGCGGCCCTGTGCCGCCTCCTCGCACCCACCCAACAGGTGCGGCCCTTGTCGCTTCGGCGTCTGGAGCCGCCGAGCTGGCGCTGCCGGCATCTAGGGGGCGGGGTGCCGAAGTCGCCTTCTCCAGACGGCGGCGTGCTGGCGAGCCGACCTGGAGGAGTAGCCTCGCCACGTCCTCGTCTTCGGTCAGCGGCACCGGAGGGTCTGCTGGCTGCTCACCTTGCACGCCTTCAGACGGCGGCGGAGGCGGCGGCGGAACGTTCGCGCCCGGAGTAGAGGGCTCGCCGCCTTCCCTCTCCTCGACGAGGTTCTCCCCACCGGCTTCTCCAGTTTGCCCCGCGAACTCCGGGGGCGGCAGCGCAGAGTTCAGCGAGGTAACAAGCAAGGCTGACTGGCGGCGTGCGGCTTCCTCAGCCTGCTGCTTCACCGCGGCGGCGGCTTCGTCCTCCGCTAGTTTTTTCTTAGCGGAGGCCTCTGCCCTGTCGGCCTCTGCCTTCTCTAGGCGGAGGGCTTCTTCTTCGTTGCGCTTCTCCTGCGCATTCCGCTCCGTCGCCTCCCGGAGGTCGGCAGCGGGGTATATCTGCCGAGTGGTGGCGGGCGTCTCCGCTGACCCCATGACGGAGGCGGCGGCGACCCGCTCAAGAGAGAGGGGAGCCCTGAAGAAAGAGGGGCGAGCAGAGACTCAGACAAAACACGAAGAAAGAATAAAACTTTGAAGACAGAATACTTACGCAGAGACCAACGGCGGCTTCTTCACTTCCTTACGGAAGTGGATGGCCTTTGCGGCTGCCTCGTCCCACTGGGTCGCCGCAGCCGAGCCCTTGGTCTTCTTCGGCCGGCTGCCGAACAAAGTCGGCACAGCCCGGCGCTTCTTCCCGCCGCCTGGAGCGCCCGACGCGGCAGAAGAGCCCGCGCCCGGTTGGCTGGCTCCCGGTCGATGGCAAGGGGCGACTCCTCCCTCGGCGTCGTCTTCAGGCCAGTCGGTGAAGGTAGCCGAGGGCCTGAAGTCGCCTGTCGTCCCTCCTCCTCCCTTAGCGTCGTCTTCCAGAGCCGCCGCCTCCAGATCGGGGTCGTCGATGTCGCTCTCCGCCCGGTCGGCGACGAACTCATGGGCCGGCCCCGAGGTGCCGGCTAGTGGGTGAAGAAGGGGATTCTAACCAAAGCCGACTAATCAGAACAAAACTTGGCAAGAAGAAGACAATCCAAAGAAAGAAAAGAAAG
>NC_041382.1:430777705-430780394 GCF_002162155.2 Triticum dicoccoides
AGTCCTCCGAGAGCCTGCTGTCCGAGATGTAGTTCACCATAGGAGCCACCTCTTCGTGAGGCATGTCCTTGGTGCACATCCGACTCGGGTCGCGGCCCCCGCTCATCTGGCATATCATGTGAGGGCAGCCTTGGAGTGGGAGAACTCGACGCGAGACGAAGGCGGCCAGCAGGTCCAGACCAGTCAGACCCTCCGACTGCGTCAGCACTCGTAGTCGCGTGATGGCGCCGGCTCCCACAGGCGTCAGGGACCTGGCCTGGTACGACCAGTTGGGCAGTCTGCCAGCCGGCGGGCCAGCTTCGAAAGCCGGCAGATTGACCCAGTCGCCCCTCGTGGTGACGTTCCTGACGTAGAAGTAGTACCTCTGCCACATCTTCACCGACTTCAACAGCGAGATGGAGGGGAAGTGGTTGTCGGCTCCTGTCCTTCGCACGGCGATGAAGGCGCCGCACTGAGCCGGTACGCCCGCGGCCTGGGTGCCGAGCTTGGAGAAGAAGAACTCCCCCCAGAGCTCGAGGGTGGGGAGGACTCCGAGGAAGCCTTCGCATAGAGCCACGAAGTCGGACAACAACACCACTGTGTTGGGGGTGAGGTGGTGTGGCTGGAGGCCGTGGAACTCCATGAACGACCGGAAAAAGCTGCTCGTCGGCAGCCCCAGCCCGCGCAGGCAGTGCGAGCGGAAGATGACCCGCTCGCCCTCCTGCAGGGCGGGGGAAATCTCCCCCTCCGGCGCGAGACGCGCCTGCACGCGGTCCTCGGAGGAACTCGATGTGGTTTTCATGGACTTAGGAACAGTCCCAGGTGCCGGAGCGCACCGGGGAAGGCGCGGCAGCAGAGGAAGAACTCATCACGAGCTGTCGCTGCGGTGATCACCGGAGCCTGGGCGTGCGGCGGAGCGAAGAAGAGAAGAGGAAGCAGGAGAGAGAGGAGCTGCGAGGAGGAAGAAAGCAAGGGGTAGTGGGAAGGAGGGGCGCGCGTGCCCCCCTCTTCCCCCTACTTATAGCCCCATGGGCTGCGAAGCCGAGGGGGCGAACGTGGGGATTTACTGCGCCCGCAACCCCACGACCCCCATGATCCACGTAAAGTTACTGCGCGCAGTAACTTCACGGGAATCCCAACCGTCCATCGGGGCCGCAGCGGATCCGCTCGGGCACCGAGGCGCGGTAGTGGCGGGCCCCGCACATGGGTCTGTCCCATCACGCGCGTGGGCTGGCAGGACGGCCTGGCCACGTGCCCCCGTGTGACAGGCCAAGAACGGGCGGCAGCCTGGAAGCTTAGCTAGCACGCCACTTGAAATCCCGCCGCAACGTTCAAACTGCTGAGCAAGTCGAAATTGAGTGAGTCTGAGTTGGGCGAGTCCGAATCCTTCTAGTCAGCTCGGCAGAAGTCAATCAAGACCATGTGTTCAGCACCCCGAAAGAGAAACTGCTGAGGCTTCTCGGCCGATCGTCCGCGGCGCCGATCGTCCAGCTTCGGGGACTACTGTCGGAGTAATGGGCCACGGGTACGCCAACCCGAGCCCCATAACCTATCAAGACATCGGGGCAGGCTGCGCCCCTCAAGACCACAGGGCGAAGAGCCGCCTCCTGGGGAGTCTACGGCAAGGCGGCCGACTGCCCGCTCATGGCCGAGTCCCAGTGGCGACTTCCAGAGAAGCCGGCTTTGGGGAGTCGGCCAGCGACTCCAACAAACCGTGACCTCATCGAAGGGGACGGGGCCAGGGCGTGGCTACAATGAAGCCCACTCCCCGCCCCTTACCAAGGGTAGGCATGGCTACAGCATGCCGTACCTGGGAAGATCTGCCCGCGGCGTGGCACTGTTGCCCGGCCAGCCCTGACATCAGTACCACTGTGTCACGACCGGTTTTCCAATAAAAATATTTATTGAGAAACTAATCTTTTGAGTCCAGTATGAGAGAAATTCTCCTCACTAGTAGACAAATTCTTGATACAATAAGCCAGTAGCATAAAATATATTACAGGGTCGAACTACGGTTGCTCAACCAAATTATTACAAGCACGCCAATAAATATACATAATGGCGGACATGACACAGTGGTGTGGAGGCATACTACTGACTCGAGGATAGGGCGGTGGTGGAGAAACACAACGGGGAGAGAGATACAAGTCTCTAAAACTGTCATCTCATCGAGCGTCGAGGTGAGGCTCGATGAATTTATTTGGTAGCGGAAGCGGATATAATACAGTGACCAAATCCAGGGTCGTACGAGACTGACTGGGACTCCTCTAGGCGTCAGACTTGCTATCAAATTCTTCATCCATGAGATCGCCTTCGTCAGCATCTGGCCAAATCAACAAGCCAGTGAGTACTTTGAAAGTACTCGCAAGACAGTTCGGACGTAACATATAACAAATGCATGCATGAATGCGTCATGATTAATTCACCAATGTACATTCAAAAAATAGCATAATGAGGTAAGTAAAAGGGAAACGGCGGTAGTCCGCCTGAAATCCCACAAAACATAAATGAAGACCAATCGGGTGTCTGAAGCGATGCCTCGAAAGGTGAACAAATAAATATAAGGAAATGATGCCACAGTCGGGCGTCTTAGCGACACCACATAAAGGGCTTTAAAAGAAATGCCACAGTCGGACGTCGGGGCGACATCACAGAAAGGGCTTTAAAAGAAATGCCACAGTCGGGCGTCTTAGCGACACCACATAAAGGG
>NC_041382.1:430780765-430916479 GCF_002162155.2 Triticum dicoccoides
GCCACAGTCGGATGTCGGGGCGACATCACAGAAAGGGCTTTAAAAGAAATACCACAGTCGGGCGTCTTAGCGACACCACATAAAGGGCTTTTAAAAGAAATGCCACAGTCGGACGTCGGGGCGACATCACAGAAAGGGCTTTAAAAGAAATACCACAGTCGGGCGTCTTAGCGACACCACATAAAGGGCTTTAAAAGGAATGCCACAGTCGAACGTCGGGGCGACATCACAGAAAGGGCTTTAAAAGAGATGCCACAGTCGGGTGTCTTAGCGACACCACATAAAGGGCTTTTATTCACAAGGAAATAATGCTCATAATAAATATTCAATTCATGAGAATAAACGGGTTAGTCCATGCATAGGAATAATCATTTAACCAGACTTAGCACTCATGCGGTTCACCGGAGTCTCTGTCATCAAAACTGACATTTGGTCAAGATAAGTTAATATCGAACTTGGACATGGAATAGATGATTCGAAGGAATATATGACTCTGCAGAGTTTGTACAAAATTTTTCCCACAGCCAATGGATTTCCGTAGTCACGAAGGACTAGTTCCGTTTACGGTATTTCAGAAGAAAACACAGCTAACCAGTACACACCCATCCTACCTCTCGATGCTAGGGATCACCCTAGACATCGTCCAAGAAAAACTTTTGAGACGGGGAGATCACAATCTCGAATAGCATGGGATCAAATTTATATACGCGCGCTCTAAGGGGTGCCCCCCTCTCGGTCCCAACCGGAAACACCCATGCCCCCTGACCGGATGACTGGCTTTAATCCAGGGCCATGGAACCATCATCACGGCCTCTCCTTTTTGGTGTGTACCAGGAAAGCGGTTTACAACTTACTAAGCCATATTCCTTGCGGAAAACATGTGGTAGTACAAGGAAGGAAGAATGGAAGGAACTGGAATGATACGAGTTGACATTGAAGTCACATAGTCTGGCATAAGCCTGGCATGCTACAACACTGCCATCTTACCCATCCTCATGTCAGCACATGGCCATGCATACTCACATCCATCCACTCATGGATTTTCGAAACTCACTTGCCTCATCGTCTCAGGTAACAGGACATTCGTCGGTATGTTCATCAACATGCCATAAACTACTTAATGCAAGCATGCCAAAACAATCATCATATCAAAAGTTCAAACATGCTTGCCTGGTTCGGAGTAGTCGGAGCCTAGCTCGGTTAAGTTCGCGGCTCCGTCACCTCCTTCGGTATCTGCGGTATAAAGAAAATATATGCGCTATCGTAAATACCAAGAGGTGCACAAAAAGTATTCCAAATATTCTTCAAATAAATCTGATAAAAAACTAGACAAAATTTTAAAGAGGACAGAAAAAGAATCTATCAAAAATACTTTTCTATTTAAAAGTTATAAAGGTTTTTGTCCAGGGACCCATCTGTAATGAAACAGAAGATTTCCAGGGGCTAGCTTATAAATACAGAAAACGTTCCAGTCTTGAATATGCCAGCCCAGAGGGGAAAGCGTATTTTGCCCGAAGGCGTTTTCAGAAAATGATTCGTTTAAAAGGATCTGAGAGGCTGACGGGCGGGTCCCACTCGTCAGGTTTAAACTTTCAAACGGGGGACGAAGCTCGTCGGTGCCCGAGAGCCGCGGTGGTCGCCGGCGGCGATCCACGGCGAGGCAGGAAGATCGGAGGGTACCTCCGTGTTCAGGGCGCCCTTCCGCGTCGGTTGGTGGTGGTGGTGGCGGTCGGCGAGCACCACGTCGACGGCGAGCCTTGCTCCGGCGGACGGCGGTTCGGGTGGTCGAGGGTCTCGTCGGATGGAGCTGCGAAGGCCAAATTGAGGAGGGGGTTAGACTTCTGGTAGCTAGAGGGGGTAACTGACGGGGTTTGGGCGCCGGTGACGGCCTCACCAGAGTGAATCGAGGTGGAGGCCGAGGCGGAACGGGGCGGCCGGAGTCGGGGGAGGAGACCTCCTCGAGGTCCTCCTGGTGGCTTGGCAGGGTCTCGGAGAGGTGCAGTGAGGGTGTGGGGGTCGTGAGCGAGCTCGGGGTCCTTTTTATAGGCGATCCGAGTCGGTGGCCGTGAACGGGGATCTCCGGTGAAGGTTACGGCGGCGCAGTGCTTTGGTCGGGGAGGTTTAAGGGTCGAGCGCCGTCGTGGGGGTTCACTTGGTCCGTTTGGGTGCTAAACTAGCCGGGATTTGGGTGTTTAGGGCGAGCTCGACGGAACGGGGTGGCGCGGCCCGTCGGCGGCAGGGAGCACGTTCCGTGCTTGCCGGGCCACGGCGACGGTGCCACGGGCGTGCGTTGGCATGGCAGGGACACGCGGAGAGCCAGGGGGCGTTGGGCGGCGCCGGTGGCGTGGCGAGCGGGCTCGGGCCCTCGCTGGCCGCCACGGAAGGTGCAACCACCGCAGAAGCTTCCAACGCCGGCGAGGCTTGTCGCTACCGACGCCAGGAATCGGCCAAGCGTGCGTGCGGGGTGCTGGTCAAGGGGAAGAGGCTGCGTGCAACGCGCCAGGGCGCACTGTGGCCGCGTGACCGAGTCTGACGAAGGAAAAACGACACTGAATTTCTGAACTTAACTGAAGATGAACAGAACAGTGCATGCAAGGTGTTCGACAGAATGATCTAGGCATCTAGGGATTTTTCCTTGAGCTGAAACTTGGTGGAGTGGCTACTCATTGCTCCAGTAGGCTGCCTGAATTTTGGTGGAATTTTAGAAGAAGTGTAGATATGAATTTCACCAAATTTGGCAAATCTGGTCCAAACTTGCAGAGACTGAAATTTGAAAAATTTGAAAAGAGGAGGAGTGGATCAAGATGGTTCTGGGTTGTGGGTACAAAGGACCATCCAGGAGAGTTGGTTTGAGGTCAAAACTCAAATGCAAAAGGGTACTTGCTTTGAAAATCTCTCAGGCTCCAAATAATTTGCAGAAAAGATTTGAGGGGAAAGAAAATTAGAATAAAATCCAAAACTTGCTTGGATTAGTTGGGACAGAGAACTTAGGTTGATTACAAGGAGGAGGGGAGGTTTTGGAGGGGATTTACCACATGGGCAAAATACAAAGTCATGGGTGGTTTCCAAGATATGAAAATCCCAAATTTTCATAGAGTTTCTTTTTAAAAGAAAAAAAGATTAAACTCCCAAAATAAATTTGAGAGGGAACCAACAGAGAAGAAGTTTCAAAAGATCAAACACCATAGTTTGAAGAAAAATAAAATCCTTGCCAAAGAAAAGGAAGTTTTTAAGAGGAAGGTTTTCTGGAAAATTTTAAATGGCCTCTTTTCAAAAACCACAAAGTTTTTGCTGAAAACCAAATAAAAATTTTGGAGTGTCACAACACCTACCCCCTTAGGAAAAATCTCGTCCCCGAGATTCCAGCTGATCCTTAAATAAGTATGGATGTTCTGTCCGAAGAAAATCCTCTCTTTCCCAAGTTGCTTCGCTTTCGGTGTGGTTGCTCCACTGTACTCTAAAAAACTTGATGGTCTTCTGTCGGGTTGTCCTTTCAGACTCCTCTAATATTTTTACTGGGCGTTCCCGATAAGTGAGGTCTGGCTGCACGTCAATGTTCTCATGGAATACTTGTTTCTCTGGTTTGCTTACGCACTTCCTTAATTGAGAGACGTGGAACACGTCGTGAATGTCGGACAAGTCGTCGGGTAAGTCTAGCTGGTAGGCTACAGTGCCTCTTCGTGCCACTATGCAGAATGGTCCAATGAATCTTGGTGCTAACTTTCCTTTAATCTTAAACCGTTGCAGTCCCCTCATAGGTGATACTCGTAGGTACACAAATTCACCGGGTTCAAAATTGACCCCACGATGTTTCTGTTCGTAATAACTCTTCTGTCGGCTTTGAGCGGTCTTGAGTCGGTCCCTGATTAGCTTGACTTTTTCCTCGGCTTCTTTGAGCACGTCTGGGCCGAAGATACGGCTGTCTCCGGTCTCTGACCAATTTAGCGGGGTATGACATCTCCGTCCGTATAGGGCTTCAAGAGGTTCCATTTGCAGGCTGGCCTGGTAACTGTTGTTGTATGCGAACTCGGCATATGGCAGGCTTTCTTCCCAACTGGTTCCATAGGTGAGGACACATGCTCTCAGCATGTCTTCTAAAATTTGGTTTACGCGTTCAGTCTGTCCATCAGTCTAGGGATGGTAGGCTGTGCTGAAGGCCAAATGAGTTCCCAGAGCCTGTTGTAAATGATCCCAGAATCTCAAGACAAATTGAGTGCCTCTGTCGGATATTATAGTCTTCGGGACTCCATGCAGACAAACTATACGGGAGAGATAAATCCTGGCAAGCTTCTGAGTGTTGTAGGTTGTCTTCACTGGAATGAAATGTGCCACCTTGGTTAATCTATTGGTGATGACCCATATGGCATCATTCCCGTGTCGTGACCGAGGTAGTCCGACAATAAAATCCATCCCTATTTCATCCCATTTCCACTCAGGTATTTTGTTTGGTTGCAGTAGTCCGGCTGGTTTTTGATGCTCAACTTTTATGCGTTGACAAGAATCGCAACATGCAACGAATGTGGCTATGTCCCTCTTCATACCGTGCCACCAAAATCTTTCCTGTATATCCTTATACATTTTGGTTCCTCCAGGGTGGATTGAATATGGAGTGGTGTGTGCTTCAGCTAGGATTTGCTGTCTGAGGTCCTCTATGTTTGGCACGCAGAGTCTGTCCCCGTACCATAATATTCCATCATCGCCTATGACAAATTCCGAGGCCTTGCCCATACTCACCTTTATTTTAATTCCTTCAATGCTGGGGTGACCAGGCTGAGCTTCTTTAATTCTCTCCACAAGGTCGGGCTTTATTTCCAAGTTTGATATGGTGCCTCCCGCGATCATTAACAAGTTGAGTTTGGCAAATTCTTGTTGGAATTCAGGTCTCAAACTTTGCAGACTGTTTTCGTCGGAGCTGGGGTTTCGACTAAGAGCATCGGCCACTACATTTGCTTTTCCTGGATGATAGTGGATACCGACATCATAATCCTTTACCAATTTCAACCAGCGTCGTTGCCGTAAGTTTAGTTCTGGCTGTGTGAAAATATATTTGAGACTTTTATGGTCCATGTATATTTCACATCGATTCCCAAGTAAGAAATGCCTCCATTCCTTAAGTGCATGAATGATTGCTGCCATTTCTAAGTCATGAGTGGGATAATTTTCCTCATGCTTGCGGAGTTGTCGTGAAGCGTATGCGACAACCTTGCCTTCTTGCATCAACACGCACCCGAGACCTTTTCGGGATGCGTCACAATACACCTCAAAGTTTTTGTGTATGTCTGGCACAATTAATACCGGTGCTGTGGTTAATTTCTATTTTAACTCTTGGAAACTTTTTTCGTAGGCTTCTGTCCATTCAAATTTCTTGTCCTTGTTGAGCAACTGCGTCATTGGCTTGGCTAGAGTGGAGAATCCTTCAATAAATCTGCGGTAGTATCCTGCCATTCCCAAGAAACTTCGTATGTCCATTACGCTGGCTGGTGCCTTCCAGTCAAGTATGGCCCTAACTTTCTCCGGGTCTACTGCGATACCGTCTTGGGTCAGCACGTGACCTAGAAAGCCTACTTGTCTTAGCCAAATTTGCACTTGCTGAACTTGGCATACAATTGATGTTTCCTGAGTTCTCCTAGCACAATCCTGAGATGTTCCGCGTGCTCTTCTGGTGTTTTGGAGTATATCAGAATATCATCGATAAATACCAGAACGAACTTGTCCATAAACTTCATAAATACTTTGTTCATGAGGTGAACAAAATATGCGGGGGCGTTTGTTAATCCAAAAGGCATAACTGTGAACTCATATAGTCCATATCTGGAGGTGAAGGCTCTTTTGGGGATATCTTCTGTTCGCACTTTTAATTGATGGTATCCTGACCTTAAGTCAATCTTTGAGAATACCTTGGCCTGAGCGAGCTGATCAAATAAATCATTTATTCGTGGCATCGGGTATTTGTTCTTGACTGTGACCATGTTAAGTGCTCGGTAGTCTATGCACAATCTTAGTGTTCCATCCTTCTTTTTGGCAAATAAAATTGGTGATCCCCAAGGTGAGGAGCTGGCTCGAATGTATCCCTTGTCCAGTAATTCCTTTATTTGTTTCTTCAACTCGATCAACTCGGATGGTGCCATTCTGTATGGTTTCTTGTATATGGGGGTGGTTCCTGGTGCTAGCTCAATGCTGAATTCTATTTCTCGGTCTGGTGGCATGCCTGGTAGTTCTTCGGGAAATACGTCTGGAAATTCACATACTACTGGAACCTTGCTTAACTCAGAAACGTCCACCTTATTCAATCTCGGCTGCCGGGGTATTTTTCTTTCCTTGGCTGATACTTTTACTGTCTTCCCGTGGTGGTGCGTGAGAATTACGGTCCGGTTGAAACAGTCAATAAAACCTTTGTTGGTGGTTAACCAGTCCATCCCTAGGATGACATCCAGTCCTTTATTTTCCAACACAACAAGATTGGCGAAAAATTTCAATCCTTCAAACTCAATGACCACATTCTGACAGTAACTCTGAGTAACTTGCTGAATCCCAGGGGACTTGATGATCATGGATTTTTCCAAGGGAAACATCGAAAAATTATTTTGCAAAGCAAAACTTTTCGAAATGAATGAGTGAGAAGCTCCATAATCAAACAAAACCGTTGCAGGTATTGTGTTGACAGGAAACGTACCGAGTACGATATCCGGAGCATTTTGTGCTTCCTCTTTGGTCACGTGGTTTAGATGACCCTTCCTGTGGTTGTTGTTGGGGTTGAAATTGTTGCGCTTGGGCGCTGAATTATTTCCACCATTGTTTGGCTTCGGGGTCGAGTTCCTTGGCTTGGGGCACTGTTTGGCGTAGTGCCCTTCTTCTCCACAAGCGTAGCAAGTAACGCCTGGGCGATATGTGAACTCTTTGTCCCTTGCATGGAAATTCTTGGTTGGGCAAGAGATGTTTGTTTTAGGTTTGTGTGTCCCACCTTTCTGAAAATCTGTCCTGCTTCGGTGGTTGCGTGCAAGAGTAGTCTGGTCTCTTTTTCGCTTACGTAAATCCTCCAAGCTATGTCTCTCATTTTCCAGAGTAATAGCTTTGTCCACTAGTGTCTTAAAATCTGGAAAAGTGTGAACTACCAGTTGGCATTTAAGCGCGGGCGCCAGACCATCAAGGAATTTCTCCATCTTCTTGCTTTCAGTCATACGTTCTTCATTGGCATAGCGGGACAATAGAGTAAATTGACCGTTGTATTCTGACACTGTCATGTTCCTTTGTTTGAGATCATCGAACTCTCTCTTCTTAATTTTCATAATACTCTTGGGAATGTGTGCACCACGGAAACCTTCCTTGAAATCATCCCAGGTTATATCATTTTCGTTGGGGTGCATGTGCAGAAAATTCTCCCACCATGATGCAGCTGCTCCTGTGAGATAGTGTGGAGCATATAATACTTTCTCGAGATCTGAACATTTTGCAATAATTAATTTTCTCTCCATATCTCGAAGCCAATCCTCGGCTTCAAGAGGCTTGTCAGTATGAGAAAATGTTTGGGGACGTGTCTTCTGTAGCTCAGATAACTTGGAATGCTGCTGATACTGTCCATGGTGATTTCCCATGTTGATGACTTGGTTCATCATTTCCGATGTTGTTGCTGACTCTGCTCATAAAGGCGGCACATTTGTGAAAGTGCCGATTCACTGCCCTGTTGGCTTGACTGTCCCTGAGTGAACTCGTTGCTGGGTTGTGTATCATAATTTTCCTCTGGTGGAGTTGGCATGGAGCGAGTCCAAGGACGAGACATTTTTCACTCTGGGGATATATTTTGTAAAACCCATAAGAAAAGCGGAAAGAGTCGCAAAAACAATTCCATAAATGCATAAAGCTGGCAAATAAAATTAAATAACCAAGCTTACTTAAGAAAAACAAATCGACTTGCGCACGGAGAAGGACTGCTCATTACATATCTTACACGCGGGCGGTAATTATACAATACATCACTTAGGATATGCGTACATAATCCTGACATGTTATTTAGGCTAGTGCACTTCTCCAGATCCTACATGATGCGCAAACAGGCTACTTCTCACAACCTATGTACATATAAACATATCATACAAAGCGGTACATTACATGGCGGCTAAGCGTACTCAGGCGGAGATGTTGACGACCTCCTTTGCCCTGCCGAGGGCGAGGCGTAGCGAGGTTGGGGACTCGAGTTCCTCCTTGCTAATAGGCTCCATACGTGTAGTGTTGCGCAGAGTGGACGGAGCGGGTGCCAGGGGCGGAACAACACGAACAGGAGTGGGCGTGAAGGGTGGTGCAGTGCGCGCTGGAGTGGGCGCAATGACTTGGTTGAATTCTTCGGTAGAAGGTAGGCGACGAGTAGGCGTATAAGATGCTGAGGACGAGACCAAAGTCAGTGGCGGTGCGGTGGGTAGGAGCTCCCTCCTGTTGGCAGCACAGCCATGAACTGAGTCCATGCGGGCAGCCACGAAGTCGTCCACCAGGTTGTCGAAGGCTGCCTCCAGGGCCCGGAGATACTCAATGAGCATCTCAAAAGCCTCGTCTCGTTCTCCTCTGGGGCAGGAGAATGCGTAGTGACAGGTGTAAGGCACATGGCATGGAAGATAACGGTAACAACGAGTCTTCATCACGGGGAGGACATCCCTGAGACGAGCTATCGCCTCGCGGGCTGCCATCTGCATAGCATGCCTCTCCGTAGGCATGGCTCTTCCCAAGAACCAGAAGCGGCGTAACTCACCACGCCCTCCCTTGAACTGCACTGCGGCCTGGTGCATGGTCAGACTGTCGTTGACTCGGTGCTGGCAGAGTGTGAAGACTGGGCGCACAGATGGCCCCATCGCGACCTGAACGATGAAGGAAAGAAGCTTGACGAACCCATCGGGCACGTTGGCGAAGGTCTGAGACTCGCAGCTGTTGTCGGCCATCTACAAAAGTAGGCAAAAATTCTGCATGGTCAGATCATAAATTTATGCTGACTAACAGAAAATGACTACAATCAAGAAAATATGAAAAGGCTCAATCATGCTAATAACCAATTAGCGATCGCACCTAGTGGCTTCCTACAGTAAGCCTGGCTCTGGTACCAAGCTTGTCACGACCGGTTTTCCAATAAAAATATTTATTGAGAAACCAATCTTTTGAGTCCAGTATGAGAGAAATTCTCCTCACTGGTAGACAAATTCTTGATACAATAAGCCAGTAGCATAAAATATATTACAGGGTCGAACTACGGTTGCTCAACCAAATTATTACAAGCACGCCAATAAATATACATAATGGCGGACATGACATAGTGGTGTGGAGGCATACTACTGACTCGAGGATAGGGCGGTGGTGGAGAAACACAGTGGGGAGAGAGATACAAGTCTCTAAAACTGTCATCTCATCGAGCGTCGAGGTGAGGCTCGATGAATTTATTTGGTAGCGGAAGCGGATATAATACAGTGACCAAATCCAGGGTCGTACGAGACTAACTGGGACTCCTCTAGGCGTCGGACTTGCTATCAAATTCTTCATCCATGATATCGCCTTCGTCAGCATATGGCCAAATCAACAAGCCAGTGAGTACTTTGAAAGTACTCGCAAGACAGTTCGGACGTAAGATATAACAAATGCATGCATGAATGCGTCATGATTAATTCACCAATGTACATTCAAAAATTAGCATAACGAGGTAAGTAAAAGGGAAACGGCGGTAGTCCGCCTGAAATCCCACAAAACATAAATGAAGACCGATCGGGTGTCTGAAGCGACGCCTCAAAAGGTGAACAAATAAATATAAGGAAATGATGCCACAGTCGGGCGTCTTAGCAACACCGCATAAAGGGCTTTAAAAGAAATGCCACAATCGGACGTCGGGGCGACATCACAGAAAGGGCTTTAAAAGAAATGCCACAGTCGGTCGTCTTAGCGACACCACATAAAGGGCTTTAAACGAAATGCCACAGTCGGACGTCGGGGCGACATCACAGAAAGGGCTTTAAAAGAAATACCACAGTCGGGCATCTTAGCGACACCACACAAAGGGCTTTTAAAAGAAATGCCACAGTCGGACGTCGGGGCGACATCACAGAAAGGGCTTTAAAAGAAATACCACAGTCGGGCGTCTTAGCGACACCACATAAAGGGCTTTAAAAGGAATGCCACAGTCGGACGTCGGGGCGACATCACAGAAAGGGCTTTAAAAGAGATGCCACAGTCGGGCGTCTTAGCGACACCAAATAAAGGGCTTTTATTCACAAGGAAATAATGCTCATAATAAATATTCAATTCATGAGAATAAACGGGTTAGTCCATCCACAGGAATAATCATTTAACCGGACTTAGCACTCATGCGGTTCACCGGAGTCTCTGTCATCAAAACTGATATTTGGTCAAGATAAGTTAATATCGAACTTGGACATGGAATAGATGATTGGAAGGAATATATGACTCTGCAGAGTTTGTACAAATTTTTTCCCACAGCCAACGGATTTCCGTAGTCACGAAGGACTAGTTCCGTTTATGGTATTTCGGAAGAAAACACAGCTAACCAGTACACACCCATCCTACCTCTCGATGCTAGGAATCACCCTAGACATCGTCCAAGAAAAACTTTTGAGACGGGGAGATCACAATCTCGAATAGCATGGGATCAAATTTATATACGCGCGCTCTAAGGGGTGCCCCCCTCTCGGTCCCAACCGGAAACACCCATGCCCCCTGACCGGATGACTGGCTTTAATCCAGGGCCATGGAACCATCATCACGGCCTCTCCTTTTTGGTGTGTACCAGGAAAGCGGTTTACAACTTACTAAGCCATATTCCTTGCGGAAAACATGTGGTAGTACAAGGAAGGAAGAATGGAAGGAACTGGAATGATACGAGTTGACATTGAAGTCACATAGTCTGGCATAAGCCTGGCATGCTACAACACTGCCATCTTACCCATCCTCATGTCAGCACATGGCCATGCATACTCACATCCATCCATTCATGGATTTTCGAAACTCACTTGCCTCATCGTCTCAGGTAACAGGACATTCGTCGGTATGTTCATCAACATGCCATAAACTACTTAATGCAAACATGCCAAAAAAATCATCATATCAAAAGTTCAAACATGCTTGCCTGGTTCGGACTAGTCGGAGCCTAGCTGGGTGAAGTTCGCGGATCCGTCACCTCCTTCGGTATCTATGGTATAAAGAAAATATATGCGCTATCGTGAATACCAAGAGGTGCACAAAAAGTATTCCAAATATTCTTCAAATAAATCTTATAAAAAACTAGACAAAATTTTAAAGAGGACAGAAAAAGAATCAATCAAAAATACTTTTCTGTTTAAAAGTTATAAAGGTTTTTGTCCAGGGACCCATCTGTAATGAAACAGAAGATTTCCAGGGGCTAGCTTATAAAAACAGAAAACATTCCAGTCTTGAATACGCCAGCCCAGAGGGGAAAGCGTATTTTGCTTGAAGGCGTTTTCAGAAAATGATTCGTTTAAAAGGATCTGAGAGGCTGACGGGCGGGTCCCACTCGTCAGGTTTAAACTTTCAAACGGGGGACGAAGCTCGTCGGCGCCCGAGAGCCGCGGTGGTCGCCGGCGGCGATCCACGGCGAGGCAGGAAGATCGGAGGGTACCTCCGTGTTCAGGGCGGTCTTCCGCGTCGGTTGGTGGTGGTGGTGGCGGTCGGCGAGCACCACGTCGACGGCGAGCCTTGCTCCGGCGGACGGCGATTCGGGTGGTCGAGGGTCTCGTCGGATGGAGCTGCGAAGGCCAAATTGAGGAGGGGGTTAGACTTCTGGTAGCTAGAGGGGGTAACTGACGGGGTTTGGGCGCCGGCGACGGCCTCACCGGAGTGAATCGAGGTGGAGGCCGAGGCGGAACGGGGCGGCCAGAGTCGGGGGAGGAGACCTCCTCGAGGTCCTCCTGGTGGCTTGGCAGGGTCTTGGAGAGGTGCAGTGAGGGTGTGGGGGTCGTGAGGGAGCTCGGGGTCCTTTTTATAGGGTGTGGGGGTCGTGAGGGCAGGGAGCACATTCCGTGCTTGCCGGGCCACGGCGACGGTGCCACGGGCGTGCGTTGGCATGGCAGGGACACGCGGAGAGCCAGGGGGCGTTGGGCGGCGCCGGGTGGCGTGGCGAGCGGGCTCGGGCCCTCGCTGGCTGCCACGGAAGGTGCAGCCACCGTAGAAGCTTCCAACGCCGGCGAGGCTCGTCGCTACCGACGCCAGGAATCGGCCAAGCGTGCGTGCGGGGTGCTGGTCAAGGTGAAGAGGCTGCGTGCAACGCGCCAGGGCGCACAGTGGCCGCGTGACCGAGTCTGACGAAGGAAAAACGACACTGAATTTCTGAACTTAACTGAAGATGAACAGAACAGTGCATGCAAGTGTTCGACAGAATGATCTAGGCATCTAGGGATTTTTCCTTGAGGTGAAACTTGGTGGAGTGGCTACTCATTGCTCCAGTAGGCTGCCTGAATTTTGGTAGAATTTTAGAAGAAGTGTAGATATGAATTTCACCAAATTTGGCAAATCTGGTCCAAACTTGCAGAGACTGAAATTTGAAAAATTTGAAAAGAGGAGGAGTGGATCAAGATGGTTCTGGGTTGTGGGTACAAAGGACCATCCAGGAGAGTTGGTTTGAGGTCAAAACTCAAATGCAAAAGGGTACTTGCTTTGAAAATCTCTCAGGCTCCAAATAATTTGCAGAAAAGATTTGAGGGGAAAGAAAATTAGAATAAAATCCAAAACTTGCTTGGATTAGTTGGGACAGAGAACTTAGGTTGATTACAAGGAGGAGGGGAGGTTTTGGAGGGGTTTTACCACATGGGCAAAATACAAAGTCATGGGTGGTTTCCAAGATATGAAAATCCCAAATTTTCATAGAGTTTCTTTTTAAAAGAAGAAAAAGATTAAACTCCCAAAATAAATTTGAGAGGGAACCAACAGAGAAGAAGTTTCAAAAGATCAAACACCATAGTTTGAAGAAAAATAAAACCCTTGCCAAAGAAAAGGAAGTTTTTAAGAGGAAGGTTTTCTGGCAAATTTTAAATGGCCTCTTTTCAAAAACCACAAAGTTTTTGCTGAAAACCAAATAAAAATTTTGGAGTGTCACACACTGTACCGGGTCCTACGCCCACAACGGCTTGTCTGTACGGCCTGGAGGCAGCGGGGCCCACCAGTCAGCGAGACCTCGGGAGACGGCGAGAGAACCGCCAGTCGGACCCGTCAGGAGTCGGCCCGGGGGAGTCGGCCGAGCCCTCCCCCGGGGCCCACGCGCCATTAATTAAGAAGAGATGGGGAGTGGCCACAGTGATCGCCCGCCAGGCGGCGGGGCTGTTGCCACGACCCCATGACCAAGCTTGCATCTTCAGGAGCACGGCTACAATAATCAGCGGCGGATGCGGCCTGTCGGCTCTGTACCAGACCAGTCGGCGGGGCCCACCAGTCAGCGGGCCCCAGCAGTCGGCGGAGAAGTCGGAGGTCGGAGGCACTGACGGCTGGGCCCGCGCCCAGTCGAATTACCATTGTACCCCTGGGGGGTAGGCCTATATAAACCCCCAGGGCACCCATGCAAAGGGTTGGATCCTAGTAGCTCTATACCATACCAGATAGAAGGAGAGAGCTAGCCTTGCCCTCTCCTACCACCAAACACAGCTCAGGGAGCAACCGTGTAAACACTTGACCATAGTGATCATGCGGAGACCCTGCAGATCAGCAGTAGGGGTATTATCTCCCCGGAGAGCCCCGAAGCTGGGTAAGATTCGCCGGCGTGCATGTCTTCGCCTCATCCCGTTTCTGGGCACCGGCGACGTTCTACTCACCCCCACCATGATAAGCCATCCGTTGGCATATGTCGCACCAAACCCACGACAAGGGAGGAAGTGCTTCAACGTCGGACGCTGGAGCGCGCGCACGCTCCCATGCTTCAAGACCTTCGGAACAAGGCCAACACCGCCCTGGGTTACATCTGTGACGAGAACGCCCCGACCCCTCACTCAAGTTACTACGCCAGCCACCTGACCTTCTTCACCGAGGTGGTGACGCGCCTGGAGGCTCAATCTGCCAGAGCTCGGCAGCTTGTGGAGGAGAGGGGTCATGGCCTGCTTCAGCGCGCCTTCTCCTGTGTCTTCAGCCACCTTCTGAATGCCGACACCAACTTCGACTTCGATGCCGCCATTGCCCCTGTACCCATGGCCATCCGGGGTGACCTGGCGCGTTGGGTAGAGGACCATGTTGATACATTGGTCGGGGACTTCACCTCAGAGAACGATGGGTTGGTGGTCGTCGCAGACGAAGGTGACGTGGTCAACGACAACGATGGGGGCGTCGCCGACGACGGCGACGATTTTGACGAAGGTGATGATGATGCGAGTGACGCGTCCCTGGACGACGCAGCGAGCGATGTCTCTGGCTGATCCTATATTCTCCTATTGTTTTATTCTGCACGCAAAACTCGGACGTGGCCCTTGGAAAACTCGTAAGAGCATTTTGAGAGGGAGAGCCCCTCGTGTAAGCAAATTGCAGTTTTTACTTTCCTATGCGATGTGGGTATGTGTCCTCGTGAGCTCATGAAGCTGGGGGTGAGTTTCCCGACGTGGATTACCTTAGTCAGCGCCAACTTAGGGCTGGAACATGCGGCGATGAGTTCCTGAAAATCCTGCGGAGCTTATCGCCCCGTTTGAGGGGGCCCTGCAAGGGATGAGCACCAGGCGTAGTGCTAGCGCGTGCTTTGCACGGTCTGGCTCGCGAGTAGCTTTGCGAGGGAAAGGCGATGGACATGAGTCCCAAGATCCAGAAGGCGAGAAATGGCTCGAGGGAGAAAAGGCACCCCCGCACGCATCGATAAAAATTCAACTGCAACTTAAGTCGAGAATCAGAAAGCAAAGCCACAGAAAGAGAGATCCAAAGCAAAAGGCCGCGTCCGGCACCTAGTCTAGTCTTCGGGTCTTCAAGTCTTGTCACCAGCGTGGAGCTAAGTGATGTGCACTAGGCATGGGAGGGAGCCCCAGGGCCTAAGGCCGGCGCTCCTGAGACTCCAGGGCGTGTACAGCCCCAACTCTTATTACGTGAGAGTGTCACGGGTGGCGAGCTTGACAGACACCAGGCCTTCTTCACAGGTACCGGCCTTGCTTCATATCGCTAGACAAGGGCCCCGCCTTGCGCCACTCTTGACCTCCTTTGAGCCGACCGGAGACGAGGACAACACAAAGGAGGGAAAGAGGACGACAGCGGTTCCCTCGGCGACCACGGGTCCTCTGCCGGGGGAAGGGTTGTTGAAGCCACCCCGGCAGAGGGCCAACCTCCGGGTGTCCCCTAGTTTCGCGTGCCTTGGGGAGGGGCCTTGCTCCTGCCTCCCTCCCGGCGGCCCCCAGCGTGTCTCCCTTGTTGAAACGGGTGCCGCCGTGCAAGGGTCGCCGATCGATGCTGCACCCCGATTCATCTACAGCCCATGGTTAGCATAAGTCTGTTCCTGAGAGGTTAGCGGTACCCTATAGTTGTCGTCGCATGCGCGATCGCTGTGGTTCTCCGCTGGCTCTTGGAAGGCTTTGACTCCTAGCGCCCCTTCTCCCCAATCTTCTCCAACGAATGAGCCAATGTCATCCTCTGGTGCGTCCCCTTGGTCCATCATGCGGGGAACGTAGGCCTCCGGGGCCGTCACCCCGAACACCTCGCCGTGGTGCCCCATGCTCCATGTTGCTCCGCCCATGATGGCGTCCTGAGTATGATAATATGGCATCCGGTCGGGACCATGTGGGGTGACGCTTGTGCTCGTGCTTGTCAAGGGCGGCATGGGGGGGGGTGTGGAGCCCCCTACGCCGCCAGCCGTGCTGATGTTGACGAAGCCCCCGGGAGTAGTCGATGGTGCACCGATGTGGTGAGGCTCGCCGCGCGACCTTACATTGGCCTGGGGGGAGTCAATAGCAGAAGGGTGGCGCTCCTGACGTTGTTGCGTCCAGCAGTTCGGCAACACGCTCAAGCAGCGTGTCCCAGCCGCTCTCCATTAGCCTGCATCGCAGCAGCTCCCTTGCCACTGTGAGTGCCGCCCTCATGTTTGCTTGCTCCCGCCGTGAGTGCGGCGTTGTTGCTGCGGCGTGACTCACTGCTCTCGCCGTGGCTCATGCTTGCCGCGGGGTGAGGGTGGATGATGCCTGGCCGCACCGTCCGCGCCCGGCGGAGCTTGGTGGCGCCCACGCCGCTTGGGGTACGGGGTCGAGATCTTCAGGGGCAGGCGGCGCCGTCCGGGCCGGCCAGGCTGCCCAGCTGTCGGATCCGGCCCTTGGGTTGCCAGACATCGTAGCCGGTGAACGTCGGAGAGCTAATTGGCGGAGAGGAAGCTCCGCCGCACCCCTACCTGGCGCGCCAAATGTCGGACGTGGGGCTCCGGCTAACCCTTAAGGATCGAACACTGGGGTGCGCGCGAAGTCTTTCCCTCCTACCGATGTACTCTCTAGCTCGCTAAGATCTTGCGGATGAACTCAATGAACTCGCAACACAGAAAGACACGGGGTTTATACTGGTTCGGCCCACTGTTGTTGTGTAATACCCTGCTCTAGTGTGGTGGTGGATTGCCTCTTGGGCTGATGATGAACAGTACAAGGGGAAGAACAACACCCTGAGGTTGAGGTGTTGTTGTTCTTTCGGACTTGTGTGTCTCTCTGGGTCTGATGAAGTCTCTTGAGGTCTCTCCCCTACTATGGTGGCTAGTCCTATTTATAGAGGCCCTGGTCCTCTTCCCAAATATTGAGCGGGAAGGGATCCAACAATGGCGGGCTAATTCGAAGGGGGGCAGCTAGTACAAGCTATCCTGACAAAAGCGGTCTTCGCCTGCACAAAGCTCTGGTGGTGACGCCGTCTTGGGCTCCACGATGACCTCCGTCTTGCAGTCCATGGTCTTGGTCTTGTTGCACCGAAATGGCAACCTTTGCCTGAGGCCTCGGTGCTCCGCGGCTGCGCTTGCCTCCTTTGCACCAAAGAGGAAACAAGGACGCTGCGCGCTAGCGCCCTCCTGGTGTCGATCGTCATGGCTCACGTCACAAGAGCCTCGAGAGGTTTGCCCCGCCTCGATTTCTCCGCTCCTCGCGAGCCTGCCTGACCAGCACGCTCTAGAGGAGGTCTTGCATCGTCCGCCTCGCGAGGCTTGGCCCCTCGCGAGGGTCTTGGGTGCCTTGTTGGTGAAGATGGGCCATACGGCCTGCTGGCTCAGCCACGCCATGGGCCGCAGGCAGGCAAGTCTGGAGACCCCCGTTCCTAGAACGCCGACAGTCATGACCTCTCCAAACCCACTTTTAATAATATTGCAAACACTATTATCAATCTCATATTCATCATGGGGCTTAAATAAATTTTCAAGATCATAAGAAGAATCACCCCAATCATGATCATTGCAACAAGTAGTGGACATAGCCAAACTAGCATCCCCAAGCTTAGGGTTTTGCATATTATAAGCACAATTGACATTAATAGAATTTATACTATCATCATTGCAATCATGCTTTCTATTCAAAGATCCATCATGAATCACTCCATAAAGTACTTCATCACAATTTCTAGATTCATGAATTTCAAGCAAAACTTCATAAAGATAATCTCGTGCACAAAACTCACTAGCAATTGGTTCATCATAATTGGTTCTCTTAAAAAGATTAGCAAGTGGATGAAGATCCATAGATCTTAGATTCTCTATTTAGCAATAAATAAACAACTATTCCAACCAAATGAGAAAACGAGCCAAGTAAGACATCAAAGCAAACGGGAAAGAGGGCGAATAAAACGGTAAGGGTGAAGTTGGGGAGAGGAAAATGAGAGTCAAATGGCAAATAATGTAATACGAGGGATAAGAGTTTGTGATGGGTACTTGGTATGTCTTGACTTGTGCCTAGACTCCGCGGCAATGGCGCGAGAAATCCTTCTTGCTACCTCTTGAGCATGCGTTGGTTTTCCCTTGAAGAGGAAAGGTTGATGCAGCAAAGCAGCGTAAGTATTTCCCTCAGTTTTTGAGAACCAAGGTATCAATCCAGTAGGAGACCACGCGCGAGTGAACTTGTACCTACACAAACAAATAAGAACCTCGCAACCAACGCAATAAAGGGGTTGTCAATCCCTTCTCGGCCACATGCAAGAGTGAGATATGATAGAGACAATAATAATAAGATAAATATTTTTGGTATTTTTATGATATAAAATGGAAGTAAAGATTGCAAAATAAAATATATTGGGAACTTGTATGATGGAAAATAGACCCGGGTGCCATAGGTTTCACTAGTGGCTTCTCTCAAGATAGCATAAGTATTACAGTGGGTGAACAAATTACTGTCGAGCAATTGATAGAATTGAGCATAATTATGAGGATATCTAGGTATGATCATGTATATAGGCATCACGTTCGTGACAAGTAGACCGACTCATGCCTACATCTACTACTATTACTCCACACATCGACCGCTATCCAGCATGCATCTAGAGTATTAAGTTCATAAGGACGGAGTAACGCTTTAAGCAAGATGACATGATGTAGAGGGATAAACTCATGCAATATGATATAAACCCCATCTTTTTATCCTCGATGGCAACAATAAAATACGTGTGGTTTCCCTTTCTGTCACATGGATTGAGCACCGCAAGATTGAACCCAAAGCTAAGCACTTCTCCCATTGCAAGAAAGATCAATCTAGTAGGCGAAACCAAACTAATAATTCGAAGAGACTTGCAAAGATAACCAATCATACATAAAAGAATTCAGAGAAGATTCAAATATTGTTCATAGATAATCTTGATGATAAACCAACAATTCATCGGATCTCAACAAATACACCGCAAAAGAAGATTACATCGAATAGAGCTCCAAGAAGATCGAGGAGAACTTTGTATTGAGATCCAAAGAGAGTGAATAAGCCATCTAGCTAATAACTATGGACCCGAAGGTCTGAGGTAAACTACTCACACATCATCAGAGAGGCTATGGTGTTGATGTAGAAGCCCTCCGTGATCGATGCCCCCTCCAGTGGAGCTCCGGAAAAGGCACCAAGATGGGATCTCACGGGCACAGAAGGTTGCGGCTGTGGAATTAGGTTTTTGTGGTGCCCTCTGTTGTTTTTCAGGGTACGTAGATATATATAGGAGGAAGAAGTAGGTCGGTGGAGCCACGAGGGGCCCACGAGGGTGGAGGGTGCCCCCAGGGGGGTAGGCGCGCCCCCTGCCTCGTGGCCTCCTCGTTGATTGCTTGACGTCCACTCCAAGTCCTCTGGATCACGTTTGTTCCAAAAATCATGCTCCCGAAGGTTTCATTCTATTTGGACTCCGTTTGATATTCTTTTTCTGCGAAACACTGAAATAGGCAAAAAAAACAGCAATTCGGGCTGGGCCTCTGGTTAATAGGTTAGTCCCAAAAATAATATAAAAGTGTATAAATAAGCCCATTGAACATCCAAAACAGAATATATAATAACATGGAACAATAAAAAATTATAGATACGTTGGAGACGTATCATATTATTACTTCATTTTATCAGTGGCAATAGCGGTGCCAAAACAATATTGCCTCAAATTATTAGTGGCATTAAATTAAGATAAAAAATATCATTATTGCTTTCTCATAGCAGTGCGAAAATAGTAGCACAAGATTACTAGTTGGATGCAGAGTCAAAGGAAACCAACAAGGAACATATCCAGTCATGGGAACCATAACTGCGAGAGGGGCCCTATGCCACCACGATGGTAGGCATGATGGACTCAGCCAGTTCAGGACTCGATTCTCTCGGGTACGCCTTATGCAAGTGTTAAACATGCAGCTCCACTGGATGATTCAATTAATGCCACCTTTTTGCGTAGTTCACCTAAAATGAAGCAATGTTTGCATCATGCAGCTAGCAAGAAGTACTTGGTCTCATGAGCTATCAGCTTCTTTATTAGTTGCACTAAAATTGAGAAATATTAAGGCTGGATGTCATGCTCATGCATGGTGCAACTATAATTTGCTTATGCTTTTGTGCAGTTCCACTAAACTCAAGTGCCATTGTGGTGACTGTGAATGCTAATCTTGCAAAGGCTAATAAACTATTGCACAAGATTACTGGCAGAGTTAGCCGAAGAGGTTAGGAACTCCAATCACCCTTTGTGCAGTTCCACTAAAATTGAGAGACGTTGCCCATGTGACATTTTAATAGAACTACACAAGATACTATTTCAAAAAAACAAAGTGTTTTGTGCAGTTCACCAAAAGGTCACAATAGCAACGAGGTGAAATGGATAACCCTATCTGCTCAAAAAGATAGAAAGCAAACATTTACTGATCAATAACATGAGATAAAAAATACACTAAATGAAAAGAAGAATCTTCATTATCTTCATGGAAATCACAGAAGGATAGTAGAGATGTTAAAATGTCAGCATTGCTTCATATTACCAGAAGTATTACGATCAACAATGAAATTGGTACATGCTACTTCTTGAGGTTTCGTTGGTTTTTACCTTGAAGAGAAAAAGGGTGATGTAGCAAGGTAGAGATAAGTATTTCCCTCAGTTTAGAACCAAGGTATGATTCAAGTAGGAGGAACACACAAGTCTCCAATGATAGCACCTACACAAACAAACAAATACTTGCACCCAACGCGATAAAGGGGTTGTCAATCCCATCACGGTTACTTGCAAGGATGAGATCTGATAGAGATTGGTACAAAAGATAAATAAAAGTGCAAAATAAAGTAAATATAAATAAATTGCAGGATGGTATTTTTAGGTTTTTGGTTTTATAGATCTAAAAATAATATGATAAAAATAGACCCGGGGGCATAGTTTTCACTAGAGGCTTCTCTCTTGAAAGAACACATACGGTTGGTAAACAAATTACTGTTGAGCAATTCATAGAAAAGCACAAAGTTATGATGACATTTAAGGCAATGATAATGAATATAGGCATCACGGCCGTGACAAGTAGACCAAAATGATTCTGTATCTACTACTATTACTCCTCACAACGACCGCTATCTAGCATGCATCTAGTTTATTAAGTTGACAAGAACAGAGTAACGCCTTAAGCAGGATGACATGATGTAGAGGGATAGATCCAATCAATATGAAATAAACCCCATCTTTTTATCCTTAATGGCAACAATACAAATACGTGCGTCGCTACCCCTTCTGTCACTGGGTGAGGACACCACAAGAGTGAACCCAAAACAAAGCACCTCTCCCACTGCAAGAAAAATCAATCTAGTTGGCCAAACCAAATCAATAGATCAGAGAGAAGTACAAAGCTATCTTAGTCATGCATAAAATATTTCAGAGAAGACTCAAATAATATTCATAGATAATCTGATCATACATCCACAATTCATCAGATCTCAACAAATGCACTGCAAAAGATGTTTACATGGAATAGATCACCAAGAACATCGAAGAGAAAATTGTATTGAAGATCAAAGAGAGAGAGGAATCCATCAAGCTACTAGGTATGGACCCGTATGTCTCTCGTAAACTACTCACACATCATTGGAAGGGCAGCAACGTTAATGTAGAAACCCTCCGCGATCGAATTCCCCTTCGGTAGAGTACCAGAAAAGGCCCCAAGGTGGGATCTCATGAGAATAGAAGCTTGCGCCGACGGAAAAGTATTTTTGTTGTGCCCTCCGGTATATGGGGAATATTCGGGTTTTTATGGATCTGACATTATGGTTGGAGGAGCCACGTGGGCCCCACATGCTCATAGGGCGCACCTGCTGAGCTTGTGGCTCACCCTTGGGCCATCTGGCCACCTCCCGAAGCTTCCTAGGTGTCTTTTGGTCCAAGAAAAATCGTCAAAAAGTATCGTTCTGTTTGGACTCTGTTTGGTATTGATTTTTTTGTAAAAGACAAAAACCTGGAAAAAACAACAATTGACACTATGTTAATATGTTAGTCGCAAAAATGATATAAAATAACTTAATAATGCATATTAAACATCCAATATTGATAATATCATAACATGGAACAATAAAAAATTATAGATACGTTGGAGACGTATCAAGCATCCCCATGCTTAATTCCTGCTCGTCCTCAGGTGGGCAAATGATCAAAACAATTTTTTTGATGTGGAATGCTACATAACATCTTTATCATGTAATCTTTCTTTATGTGGCATGAATATTCAGATCCATAAGGTTCAAAAAAAACTTTAATATTGACATAAAAATAATAATACTTCAATCATACTAATAAAGCAATCATGTCTTCTCAAAATATTATGGCTAAAAAAAGATATCCCTACAAAATCATATAATCTTGTCATGCTCTATCTTCATTAGAAAAAGTATTTATCATGCACAACCCTAATGATAAGCCCAGCAATTGTTTCATACTTTTATTGTTCTCAAGCTTTTTCAACTTTCACGCAATACATGAGCGTGAGCCATGGATATAGCACCATAGGTGGAATAGAGTACGGTGGTGGTTGGGAGGAGAAGACAAAAAGGGAGAAAGTCTCACATCAACTAGGCAAATTAATGGTCTATGGAGATGCCCATCAATTGATATTGATGCAAGTGAGTAGGGATTGCCATGCAATGGATGCACTATAGCTATAAGTGTATGGAAGATCAGAAAGAAAACTAAGTGGGTGTGCATCCAACTCGCTAGCTCACGAAGACCTAGGGCAATTTGAGGAAGCCCATCATTGTAATATACAAGCCAAGTTCTATAATGAAAAATTCCCACTAGTAATATATGAAAGAGACAAAATAGGAGACTCTCTATCATGAAGAACGTGGTGCTACTTTGAAGCACACGTGTGGAAAAGGATAGTAACATTGTCTCTTCTCTCTTTTTCTCTCATTTTTTTTCTCTTTTTGGGGCTCTTTGGCGTCTCTTTTTTGTGCTCTTTGGCCTCTCTTTTTTTATTTTATGTTCGGAGTCTCATCTCGACTTGTGGGAGAATCATAGTCTCCATCATCCTATCCTCACATGGGACAATGTTCTAATAAGTATGATCATCACACTTTTATTTACTTACAACTCAAGAATTACAACTCGACACTAAAAGAAAAATATGACTCTATATGAATGTCTCTAGCGATGTACCTGGATGTGCTATGATCTAGCGTGACATATATAGCATGGTTGTTTTGGAATGGCTATGGAAATGCCATAATAGGTAGGTATGGTGGCTATTTTGAGGAAGTATAAGGTGGCTTATGTGTGAAAGAGTGTATCATATCACGAGATTTGGATGCACTGGCGAAGTTTGCACCAACTCTCAAGGTGAGGGCAAAGCATGATACCGAAGAGGCTAGCAACGGTGGAAGGGTGAGAGTGTGTATAATCCACGGAATCAAAATTAGTCATAAAGAACACACATATTTATTGCATGCTCCTATCTAGGGGGATACATTGGTAGGAAAAGACCATCACTCATCCCCGACCACTACTCATATGGAAGACAATAAAAAATAAATCATGCTCCAACTTCATCGCATAACGAGAGACCATATGTGCATGCTTCGGGAATCACAAACCTAAACACAAATATTCTTACTAATCTAGAATTAATCACTAGCATGACTCTAATATCATCATCTTTATATCACAAAACAAATGCAAGGAATCAAACTTCTCATATATTCAATGATCTTCATGAAAGTTTTTATCATATCCCTATTGAATACCCATCATATTAGGACTAAATTCATAACCTAAGAAAATTGCCATACTATTTTTAAGACTCTCAAAATAATATAAGTGAAGCATGAGAGTTCATCAATTTCTTCAAAATAAAACCACCGCCGTGCTCTAAAACGATAAAAGTGAAGCACTAGAGCAACTACCTAGCTCAAAATATATAAGTGAAGCACATAGAGTATTCTAATAAATTCATGATTAATGTGTGTCCCTATCAAAATGTGTGTACATCAAGGGATGATTGTGCCAAACTAAAAAGCAAAGACTCATATAATACAAGACGCTCCAAGAAAAACACATATCTTGTGGTGAATAAAAATATAGCCTCAAGTAATTTACCGATGGATTGAAGACAAAAAAGGGGATGCCATCCGGGGCATAAACAAGCTTAGATGCTTGGTTGTCCTTGAATATTACCTTGGGGTGCCTTGGGCATTCCAAGCTTAGGATATTGCTACTCCTTATTTTGTAGTCCATCGATACTTCACCCAAAACATGAAAACTTCACAACACAAAACTTAACAGAAAAATCATGAGATCCGTTAGTGAAACAAAGCAAATAACTACTTTTAGGTATTGTTGTAAAATCACTCCAATTTTATATTTGTATTTTATATATTGTATGCTAACTATTCCATGGTTCATATCCCCCCGGTATGACCCATTGATTCATCAAAATAAGCAAACAACACAATGAAAACTGAAACTGTTAAAAACAGAACAGTTTGTAGTAATCTGGAATTTAGCCAAACTTCTATAAATCCAAAAATTCTGAAATGTTAGGATAGCGTAGGAAATATGTATATCAATCATGTGTAAAAACAGTATTTTATCACACACCAGTGGACTTTAACAATTCTGCTGCTGGACACAAAAGTTTCCATTTTTCAGCAAAATCCAATCAACTACCACCCAAATCATGCCAAAGGTTTTACTTGGCACAAACACTAATTAAAACACTAAAACACAATCATAACAACAGTATAATTGCATATTTATTGAACAGAAGCAAAAACATAGAAACATAAAAATAAAATTGGGTTGCCTCCCAATAAGCGCTATTGTTTTCACTACAAAAAAGACACATCCGTGACATTTTGGGCCGAACGAATTTTTGTTATGTCATGCTTATGACACTTCTATGACGATAATTGTGACAAAACCTGGTATCATCATAGATATGGTGGGCTCCTACTTTTATGACAAAAAATCATGACAGAAAATGGGCTTTTCGACCTGGGTGGGCCGGAGACGCAGCTGCATGACATTCTTTGGGCCGTCCATGACAGAGAAAACCATGGTAGAAGCGAGGGCGAGGAAAATATCAATGGAGTTCTAGGTTACGGTGGGTGGTCGGGGGCCGAGCGATGCGCGTTTCTCTCGCACGTACATGCGTGTGTGTGAGGCGTTGCGCTCCAACCGAACCCGAGCGAGGCGTTGGGCTGTAACTGAACCCGAGCGATTGCACAAGCTACGTTACTGAACCCCGATCGATCCCTTGGTGTTAACTAAACCCGAGTGATTCCTTCGCTACGGCTTCTAACTGAAGCCGATCGAACACTGCTGCCTCCTTCCCTTGATGAACAATGAGCGTTGTTGGGGGCTTTGGATGAACAGTTCCCGGTGGGGGGTTGGGTGAACAGGACCCCGTGGTAGTAGAGGCCATTGCCGCTGGATGAACAGTACCCCGATCGATCGAGCCGGTGGATGAATAGGACCCCGTGGAGGGCTGGTTGAACAGTAGCTGGTGGAGGGCTGGATGAACAGTATCCCGTTGAGGGGTGGTTGAACAGGACCCCGTGGAGAGGGCTGGTTAAAAAGTAGCCGGTGGAGGAGCGCGCGGTGGATGGTGGATGAACAAGAGCCCATGGATGAACAATCGTAGGTGGAGGATGGAGGAGGTCGACGGTGGATGAACAGTAGCCCGTGGAGGCAGTCGACGGTGGAGATGAACAGTATCCGTGGAGTCCTATTTTTTGGTGTACAAGACCCCCGTTTCGACCGTAGCGGTCCAACACAAGTCCGTTTCCTCCGTTTTGCGGTACGCCACACCCCTCCCGATCAACAGGACCCCGTTTCCACCATAGGATGTCTGTTTCCTCCGTTTTGCGGTACGCCAGACCCCCCAATGAATAGGATCCCGTTTCGACCGTGGCCGGTCGAACACAAGGCAGTTTCCTCTGTTCAGCGGTACGCAAGGCCTTGTTTCCATCGGCTACGAACACCACGTGTTATGTTGCCTCCCGTTGAACAAGATGCATTTCGTCGCCTCCCCATGAACATGACAACGACTTAGTTTCTCCATTCTGACCCAGCCATGTACATGAGCCCTGGCCGTATGTATGCGCGAGTAGGCGTTCGAGACCCCGTGTGTATGTACGTACGTGGCCGTATTTACTTTCTTGCACCCTGGCTACTGTACGTACGTGTACATGCTACTTGCGCGCCTCTAGTACGACTCTTGCCCTTGCTTACACGGCCACGGTTCATCGTTGCAGCCTGCAGACAGACCGATCGTATGTACGTACATGTTTGCGACCAGAATGACAACGCTACGTACGCCTCGACCAGGTGGGTCCCAACTGTTAGGCACTTTCTTGCATGCGAAGAGGTAGCTGGTGGGTCCCAACAGTTAGGGGAGAAACATTTTTTTGCAAAATATGGTGGCCTGTCCGGTGGGTACTTGCTGTCAGGTGGAGGAATAATTATTTTCCGCGTAATAAGGAGGCACTTCCTTGCTACGGCCATGGACCCAGCTGTCAGCCTCTGCACGTAAAGTATTCTTCCAATGGAAGTCGTTTGTTGACCACATTGACCACGCCGTGCCGAGAGCACCAAGGCGATGGACGACGGCGAGGCAGGCAACAACCAAATATGCGTCAAGTCGCCACCCGTACCATTGCCTGTGGGTCTCATCACACCCCCGCCAGCACATGCATCGCAGTCGGTTGCTCATCGCAACCCGCTGCCGTTGGTGTGGTGCCACTGCTGCAAATCACGCAGAGTCATTCGTCCCGTCTCAACCACAATCCTCAACCCTAGTCGAGTCTTCTACAAATGCCTGAATCATGGGGTAATAATTTGTTTAAGTGTTGTTCTCCGGCTTTCAGTTGCTGTTTTTTAATAGTTTGGTTGATGATCTTCCAATTTGATTCGTGTAGAAAAGGGAAGATTCGTGTGATTTGTATTTCTGTGTCACAGCCCTGGAAATCTTCTTGTAATTAGTGGCATTGCATCCATGCATCATTTTCAATTTCAATTAATCTTGAAATGGGGATGCTTAAACCCTAGCACCAAATGAATTCAACTAGGGTCAAAATAAAATCTTTTTCATTGAACTCAAAATGCCCTCTAAAAATGTTCAACATTTCTGGATTGAGGTGGAAGCATCTACCAAGAATGTTTACATTTTTGCAGGACATATTTGGGCTTTGAATTAATTCAAACATATTTGAATTGGAGCTATTTAAATGCTATATATATTTTAGGTGCTCCAAAAATGTTGGAAGTTGTTATGGGTCACTAGAATAATTCAGACAGCACCCATAATTGTTTCCAGGATTATATGAAATGGTTTGGTATTATTACTAAATCAAAACAAATAGCAAAAAATAGAAAACATAAAATAAAATAGAGAAAACCAGAGAGAGGAAAAACCCACCTGGCACTTACCTGGCGCAGTCCACCTAGCGCCCAACCGGCCCAGCTCTGTGACAGCCCAACCGGCCCGACTGGCCCAGTGGCCAGTCATCGTTCTCCTCTTGCCAGGAGGACGCAGCGTGCGTGGCCGCCGCTCACGAGCACGCGCCTCGCCAGCTCCTGCTTGCCGCCGATGCCTGGACGCCTCCAACGTAGCCACGCACCCCCCTGACCTCTCTCTCCCTCACCCGTGGCCTCTCCCCTCCTCTGCTCTCTCACTCGCACGCACCCGAGCGGCACCGTCGCCGCCGTCCACCGCTCGCATAGCCACCGGCCTCCCCTACGCCCCTAGACGTGCCCCTGAGATCCGCGACGACGTCCTCGTACTCTCCACCGAGTCATGCAACGCTAGGTGCCCGGGAACGCCGCCACCACCGTCGTCTTCAACTCTGGCCTCCGAGATCGCCGGCAATGCCCCGACGTCGTCCGACCTCCCCCGAGCCCACTAAGACGCGTTCTGCAACCGCTGTGAGCTCATGGACCGACTCCCCCTCCTCTCCTGCTCGCGTTTTTGCTCTAGCTCCATTCCCCTACTTCGCCGAAGCTCGCCGCCGCCACGGCCGACGAGCTCCATGCTCCTGAGCTTGTCCGCTCGCCCGAGCATCACCAGCGTGGTCGCCGCGCTCCTGTGAACCCGCGGCACCCACGGGTTCACCCTGTCGTGCCCTGTAGCACCATTTCCGCTTTGCCTGAGCTCCGGCGCTGCTCTGCTTGACACCGCCGTCGCCTCAGGTCATATCCGGCAGCCCCGCAGCCACCACCCGATGCGCCTCGTCGCGCTGTAGCCTTAGAGCCCAACCCCGCCTCCTCTCATCGCCGGAGTCACCGGGACGAGCGACGCCGCCGCGTCTGTGTGTCACTGGCGGCTAACCACCGACGTGGCCGGCTTAATTAGTGCCTAACCACACTGCTAAGTACCAACCACAGTCACTGACACGCGGGCCAGACCCTGCTAATTAATCCAGGATTAGCGCTAATTAAACCAAGATAGTTTAGTTAGTAACTGACACGCGGGATCCACTTGTCAGTTTGACCTGGGCCGCTCCATTGACCACTGACATCAGCATGATGTCATGCTGATGCAGTAAATCATTTACTGGATTTTGTTTATTTCCAAATAAACAGGAAATCCAGAAAATGATTTGAACTCCTAAAAATCATAGAAATTCAACCGTTGCTCAGAATGAAATAATTTATATATGAAAAATGATCAGAAAAATATGAAGAATCTGTTTATGGTATTTTCATGCATGTTTGAACAAGCTAACCTGACTGAATAGGATAAATCATGATTAGGGTAGTTTACGAACTAGCATTTGGAGTTGGAGTTTAACCTTGTTTGAATTCCATTCCAATTAACTTGGCTTACTGATGCATTAGGTCAATTCAGTTCCTTAACATGACATGTCATTCATTTGATTGTGCATTGAAGTGAATGTTGTTTCTTTTGTGTTTTCCGGTGGTTGTTCCCCCTCGGTAGACGTTGTTCTGACGTTGTGATCGTTGACACTGATGAAGACTCAATGCTATCTTCAGAAGTTCCAGGCAAACAAAACCCCCTTGGTCATTCCGATACAATCCCACTCTCTCGCTCATGTTCTCTTTTACTGCATTAGGACAACAACGATTCAACTATTACATGATGCGGTAGTTGAACCCCTTTCCTCTGCATGACCTGTCATTGCCATAGTAAATAGATGAAACCCACTAGCATGAATAGGAGTTGTTTGAGCCCTGATGTGCCTACTCATTCATGCTTGTTTGTCATGCCTGCTACTGCTTAGAGTTGAGTCAGGTCCGATTCATCGGGGATGAATTGGAATGTGGTGAACATGTCCTACTATTGAGAGCTAAGTGTGTGAACATGATTTGGTAAAGGTTGTGGTGAGAGGCCATGTAGGAGTACATGGTGGGTTATCTCATTGCAGCCATCCTCAGGAACTGAGTTCTGTGTTTGTGATCCATGAACAATTACTACCACACATTGGGCTCCGTGCACTCCAAGCTCTCTCGACTTATTAATCAACCTGATCTCTGTCCAGGAGTTGCAACTAGTTTCTGGTGTTTGTAGGTAGTGTTAGTAGTCTACCAGGTGGCACCCGGTACAGGTGGGCTTGGGACAGACTAGGCACAGTGGCCCGGTGTACTATGTGGCACCAGGATGGTGGGCTTGGGAACCCTGCTCACATCCTTTGGGGCCGTGAGCGACACCCCGGTCGGATCTCCTTGGGGATGGAACTCGAATAGGCGATAAACCTGGACGAGAGACTTGTATGGTTAGTCAGGTCGTGGCCGACACCCTCGCCAGGCTTCCGCTTGAAGGTTGCCGAGATACATGACGTGTACATGGTGATAAGTGGTGAGAGCGTGTGTGAAGAAGTACACCCTTGCAGGGTTATCATTATCTATTCGAATAGCCAGATTTCTTGGATATGGAAACTTGGACCCCTTGCATAGTTCATAGACAAGTGAAAGTGGATACTCTAAAATGCGCAAGATAAGTGTGAGTGCTATGGATGGCGTTCTCGAAGGGAGACGGGAGCGGATCCATAGTGGTGTATTGGTATGGTGAATTTGTGGACTCGTGTGCGCCACCTCAAAAGAGTTACTTGCAGTCGTAGTTTAGGGTAACCACTGAGTCAAAGCTGGCTTGCTGCAGTCAAACTCCACCACCCCTTTGTTGATACCGATGCATATGTAGCTAGTTCTGATGTAAGTCTTGCTGGGTACATGTGTACTCACATTTGCTTAATTTATGTTTTTGCAGAGAGACTTCAGTCTCACTAGTAGTTCCACTTGGACTTCAACGTTTAGCTTGTTACCTCCGCTACGATCTTGTACCCTTGGGAGGGTCTTGTAGATAGTCAGGCTTCTGAGCCTTCTTCATTTGTAGTTGTCTGTACTCAGACAAGTTAAGCTTCCGCATGTGCTTGTTGCTTGTATGCTCTGTATGTTGGGTCGTGAGACCCATTTTGTAATACTTGGCTCCTCGGAGCCTAATGAATAAATACTTGAGTCATAGAGTTATGTTGTGATGCCATGTTGTAATTACACATATCGAGAATATTGTGTGTATGATTGAAATGCTTAGTATGTGTGGGATCCAACAACCTAGTTGTTTATCCTTGGTAGCCTCTCTTATGGGGAAATGTAGTCTTGTGCTTCCATGAGCCATAGTAGTCTGCTACAGCCCGGTTCACCAGAGTCCTGCTAGCCCAGCACTACTGCTCCGGAACACTTGACTGGTCGGCATGTGATTCACTTCATTCCTATGTCTGTCCCTTCGAGGAAATGTCACGTGGTGACATCCGGAGTCCTGCCTAGCCTGCTATAGCTCGGGTTCCTGGAGTGCTGTTAGCCCAGTGCTATAGCCCGGATTCACACGCTGCTGACCGACATGCTCGATGTTGATTCATGTATGCCTGTCCCCGTAAGTTAGTGCCACTTTGGGTTCACGACTAGTCATGTCGGCCCGGGTTCTCTGTCATATGGATGCTAGCGACACTATCATATACGTGAGCCAAAAGGCGCAAACGGTCCCGGGCCATGGTAAGGCGACACCAGTGGGAATACCGTGTGTGAGGCCGCAAGGTGATGAGGTGTTACAGGCTAGATCGGTGTGACTTAGAATCGGGGTCCTGACATTCTGGGAAGTTGCTGATGTGGGGGAATGCAACTACGCTGATTATTTGGTTAGCCGAGGAATCCCAATACTAACAGGTTGGGGTGTTGGACAAGTAACCGAAGGAACGACAGAAGAGGAAGATGCAAAGCAGAAGGTTAAAGATGCAGTTCCTCTGATCATGGCCAAGCAACAGCTGTTGACCGTCCTTGACAACAATGAGGAGATGAAAGAGCTTGTGAAGATAATTGGAAAATCGATATGCTCTGTAGGATGATTGTCTCTTTATTTGCAGTTTATGTAGCACTCATGATGTATTGAGTGGCTATGACATGAGCACTTTGCTGAAACTAGTAATGAATGAAACCTGTGTAGCAGGCTGGGCATAGTGTTGTCAACATCTAATGATTTCCATTAATAGAAATCGGGGGGTATCCCTTTTTTCTCATAAATAAATAAATAGCATAGTCCCTTTTGGTAATAAATAAATAAATTAGCAGAGGCCCTGTTGGGTCATCTTTGTTACCATTCGAAGACGTCGAGCAAATTGCAGTCCAATAGCAAACTATATCATCAAATTCAAGTTTCACAGCCAAATATGAGTACAACTAAACAACAATGTCATCATGTTTTATTCGTCATACAATCACCAAACACAAATGAACATACATAACAAGTGATGTTCTCATAGCAAAATACTTAACAACACGTTCATCAGGTTTCATTTGTCATAGCGAGCACAATTTCACATAGTAGATAAAAAACGTCTTCTGACATGCAAATACGATAAAAGCAATCTAATCATCATCTGCAGCAGCAGCGTCAACATCTTCGCCATGTGTATTAGTCTGAATCGTAATTCCCGAGAGTGTCATCTTCTTCTTCATCCTCAATGTCCCCGAACGTTGGCTTCTTCTTGATCAACTCTTGTATGTCCACAGCACAACAGGCAATCTTTTCGCCAGCGTGATTGAAGTGATGGTTCTCAAACATATTAGGAACATCCGTGGAATCTTGTACATCAGGAGCAGTGTAAGCATCATCTTGTTGTGCAACTTCATTAAATAAATGCCTCTCCTCAAACCTTTGCAATACTCTCCAGTCATCGCTACGTGCAAATGTGTCTTCCAAGAAAAATATCTGTGTTGCTTGATTTGCCAAAATAAAAAGGCTCGTTGGTCTGGTACGCCGCCTTGACATTGATATATTTGAAATAATCATCAGCTCTGGGTTTTTGCGATCCTAGAAAATAGGTTATACCAACAACAGCACAACAGAACCACACACCGATGATCCTCGAAACTGGAGATATACTCCAACTGAACAATGTCTGTTATGTTAGCACACATTTCAGTTGTCTCTATGTCGTACATATCCGTGCTCATGATGGCACTGTTTTGTGTCTTCCTGCCTTCGTCGCGTGCAAGGGTTTTGTAGCGCACATCTCCAACAACGCAAGATTCATAATGTCTTACCCGAGTATCATGACCCATTGCTAGTGTGTAAAGGGCATCATCAACTGCCTACCCATCCTCCCGCATCTTCTTAACCTATGGTTAGAAAATAGACAAGCTGATTATCTTATGTTTATGTACTCAATGTATTAAAAAAACTGGCAGTGCAATTCAAAAGCTTACATGGCTCTTGAACCATTTCGCAAATCCTACCATAACCAGTTTGTCAATGTTTCTTGGATTTTGCGGCAGTAACTCCTTTTTGTAGATGCTGCACAACATAGTGATCGCATCAAACATCTAAATATATAAGAATGTGCTGCAAGTTTAGTAGATTATGATGTATAAGATGGAGTACTTAGCACTTACTTGATATAAGGTAGTATCTCGGGACAATTATTCAACACATACCAAACCATTTTTTCCAAATCTTTAGGTTTTTCCTCTTGTCGACTCTTCCCCGTAACTCGAACAAAATAATCGAAAACATTGAGCCCGAGATTGTCTTCACCCACCTCTTTGCTAAGCTGATAAGTTGTTTCAATGTATTTTGAGCAGAATGTCAATGCTTCTATAGCAATGTAGGCCTCTACAATGGAACCCTCGGGTCTAGCTCTGTTCCTAACATAGCCCTTGAAAGTCCCAAGCCGCCTTTCAGTAGGGTACATCCAACCATACAGTACTGGACCTCTAAGTAGTGCCTCATCAGGTAGATGAACAGCCAAATGTACCATCACATCAAAGAAGGCTGGAGGACATATCTTCTCAAGGTTGCAGAGGATAGTTGGTATCTTGTCTCTAAGACGCTCGAAAGCATCTACTCTGATATTTCTACTGTAGAGTTCCCTGAAGAATTGTCCCAACTCTGCAACTGCTCTGTATAAGTCAGGGCGGCCCAATCCTCTAAGGATAACAGGTAAAACCGTTTGTACTAGGACGTAGCAGTCATGAGTTTTCAACCCTTGTACCTTGTTTCTATCTACACTATCTCTCCTTTCAGGGTTGGAAGAAAATCCATGTGGGAATCTCACACGTGATAGGACCTCGCAGAATTCTTTTCTTTTTACCTTGTCCAAGATGTACACAGCTGGTGCCATATCCAGTGGTTTACCTTCATCTTCCACCTGCAAATCCTTTCTGATACCTAGGTATGTCAAATCAATCCTAGATTTTAAGGTATCTTTCGTCTTGCCTTCAATATTAAGAAGTGTGTCGATAAAGCTGTCACATATATTTTTCTCGATGTGCATCACATCAAGATTATGCTGCATATCCAAATCTTTCCAATATTGCAAGGCCCACAAAGTGGACCCGTGGGTAAACAATAATCTCTCTACTGCCCTGCCATGCTTCCTTTTCCTGCTACCATTACCAAGATGGTTTCCTGGCGTAACATGCCTTACCTTCTCTAATTCCACTGGCAACTCATTGGCGGTGAGCCTCTTTAGCGCATCGCGGTTTTCATGCTTTGCATTAAACACATGTCTTCGGTATTTTGTAAGACGCGGCTTGTGCTTGGCAAGGAAATGTCGGTGTCCAATGTAACAGATCTTGCTAAGTATTGCGTATGACAGCAGATTCCTATCACAGTGAACACAAGCATTGTAACCATGTGTCGTTCACCCTGACATAGTGCCCAAAGCCAGATAATCATGGATGCACCAAATTATAACATCACGCAGAAAGAAATCAGCTGGTGGGCTGTTATATAGGTCTTGAGCGACAACACCCCTCCATAGCTGTTGAAGTTCCTCCACAAGAGGCTCCATGAATAAATCAAAATCCTTTCCAGGACTTTTTGGAGCTGGGATGAGCAAGGCCATCATGTAGTTTGATTCTTTGATGCAGACATTTGGAGGCATGTTGTGAGGGATAACAAGCACTAGCCACATGCTATATGTGGCGCTCTGGTGGCCAAATGGGTTAAATCCGTCTGAAGCTAAGCCAAAGCTAATGTTTCTCGGGTCAGCAGCAAATTTTTTGTGTTTCTGATTGAAGCTTTTCCACTCACTACCATATGATGGATGGCTCATTACATTATGATCTCTGTACTCCTGGTTCCTAGAATGCCACAGTACATCCTATCTTGTTTCAGCATCATGAAACAACCTATGCAATCTTGGTGTAATTGGAAAATGTCTCCGAACATTATGAGGAATCCTCTTCACAACATCGCCATCTTTCCATCTTGATGATTTGCATTTCGGGCATTCACTTAAGTTGGCATAATCCTTCCGGAACAGAACACAATTATTCTTACAAACATGGATCATATCATATCCAATTATAACTGCACGAAGGAAATTGTTCATTTTAGTGTAGGTGTGTGGTAGCTTAGACGCATCTGGGAAAGCTTTGCAGAAAGCAGCCAACATCGCATCGAATGATTTGTTGGTCATCCGCTCTGATGTCTTCACCTAAAGAAAGGTGACCATAGCTGAGAATACTGACGGCTTATTTCATGGGTGATAGCCACGTTGCATTGTTCCAACATGCGGGCCCAATGTTTTTCTTCTGCATGTGAAAGTTCATGATATGCACGAGCATTTCATAGCATTGTTTCAATGTTGGTCAAACTCACTGGCTCCGCCACCACCACCTCCTCCTCCTCTTCCACCTGAGCGTTAGGCAGATCAAGATGGTGATCTGTTGCTTCCATGTAGTCTGCAACATTGACGTTCACATCTTCACCATTATGAACCCACCTACTATATGTGACCGACATCCCATACAAGTGTAGATGATTTTGCACAGTTGACTAGGGTCTTGTACCTGAATTCATACAACTGCTACACGGGCAGAGCATATCTGATTTCAGACCACAATACTCAGCTCTGATAAAGTTCATGAAGTTTTCAACCCCCTCGACATATGCAGTGAAGAAACTTCGAGCAGAAGTTATCCAAGTCATGTCCATCTGTTAGACATACAAAATTGTTCTTCTACTAGATATTACAGGAAAAACATATATGCTTTTTAATGAAGGCCGGAAAAATACCTAGGTCGATGTCTAAAGCTATGGCAAGATATTTGGACGAGAAGATCTATGCAACGAAATATATTTAAAGCTAATTCAGCAAACATATTTGAGTGCTAAATTATGGCAGGTTGTTTTAGCAATCAATGAGGCCGAGCAAACAGCCATCAAACTACCGAAGGCCATCGCAACAACAAAGATCGAGTATAAAATGGTGTAGAGCTATTTCACCTAACAGATAGGCTACTAGACCATCGCAATCTACGTCACAATAAATATATGGCAGGATATTTTAGCAACTAATCGGGCTTGGCATGCCATCTTAGCTAAGCAGATTGAGTGCAGAACAGGGCATGGAAGCTTCTTAAGTAGAGCATATTGACTGTAAACTACTTCGGCAAACAGTGAGATTAACATCGTCTATCAGCTAACATTCAGCGCTACACCGACATGCATGGGGCCTCAGTCTAGAATGCGCGTACAGTGGGAGAAGCTGATTGCTGTGCGTCTCCAGACGAACATCGCCAGCGGTGGCGGCGCTGACCGCCATGCACTGAAAACCCACAAGTATAGGGGATCACAACAGTTTTCGATAAGTAAGAGTGTCGAACCCAACGAGGAGCTAAAGGCAGAACAAATATTCCCCCAAGTACTATCGACCACCGATACAACTCTACGTTACCTAGAACAAGTATGAAACTAAAAGTACTTTGTAGGTGTTGTTGGATAGGTTTGCAAGATAATAAAGATTACGTAAATAAAAAGTAGGGGCTGTTTAGGTAAAGACACAACTAAGTTAGTTTTAGTAAAGAGCTTTTTGTTATGAGAAAGTTATTTGTCCCTAGGCAATCGATTCCTAGAGTGGTAATCATTATTGCAATTTTATTTGAGGGAGAGGCATAATCTAACATACTTTCTCTACTTGGATCATATGCACTTATGATTGGAACTCTAGCAAGCATCCGCAACTACTAAAGATCGTTAAGGTAAAACCCAACCATAGCATTAAAGCATCAAGTCCTCTTTATCCCATACACAATAACCCCCTTACTCGGGTTTGTGTTTGAGTCACTCATGCAACCCACTATAAGCAAATCATGAACGTATTGCAACACCCTACAGCGGGGATTCCTCACGCTTACGCAACACGGAGAGCACCATAGGGCAGCACCAATAAAAAAACATGCAACTAAAACCAATCTTGATCATCAAATAGCCCATAGGACAAAACGGATCTACTCAAACATCATAGGATAGCCATACATCATTGAGAAATAATATATAGCATTGAGCAACATGTTTAAGTAGATATTATAGCGGGTAAGTGAGAGGTTACACCGCTGCATAGAGGGGGGAATAGTTGGTGATGATGGTGGTGAAGTTGTTGGTGAAGATTGCGGTGATGATGATGGCCACGGCAGCGTTCTGGCGCCACCGGAAGAGAAGGGGAGAGGGGGGCCCCTTCGTCTTCTTCTTCCCTGACCTCCTCCCTAGATGGGAGAAGGGTTTCCCCTCTGGTCCTTGGACTTCATGGCGTGGGAGGGGCTAGAGCCCCTCCGAGATTGGATTTGTCTCTCTGTCTCTCGCTGTATTTTGCGTTCTCAAATTCTGCCCTTTCACCGTTTCTTATATTCCCAGAGATCCGTAACTCCGATTGGGTTGAAATTTTAACACGATCTCTATTCGGATGTTAGCTTTCTTGCGGCGAAAGAAGGGCCTCAACCACCTTACGGGGTAGCCACGAGGGTCGGGGGTGCGCCCAGGGGGGTGGGGCGCGCCCCTCTGCCTCGTTCCCCCCTCGGGACCCGTCTCGCGTGTATTTTTCTTCCCAAATTTTCCATATATTCCAAAAATAATCTCCGTATGTTTTTATCCCGTTTGGACTCCGTTTGATATGGATTTTTTGTGAAACAAAAAACATGCAACAAACAAGAACTAGCACTAGGCACTGGATCAATATGTTAGTCCAAAAATGGTATAAAAAGTTGCCAAAAGTATATGAAAGTTGTAGAATATTGGCATGGAACAATCAAAAATTATAGATACGACGGAGACGTATCAGCATCCCCAAGCTTAATTCCTGCTCGTCCTTGAGTAGGTAAGTGATAAAAAAGATAATTTTTGATGTGGAATGCTACCTAGCATAATCTTGATCACATATCTAATCATGGCATGAATATTAAGATACGAGTGACTCAAAGCAATAGTCTATCATTTGACATAGAAACAATAATACTTCAAGCCTACTAATAAAGCAATCATGTCTTTTCAAAATAACATGGCCAAAGAAAGTTATCCCTACAAAATCATATAGTCTGGCCATGCTCCATCTTCACCACACAAAATATTCGCATCATGCACAACCCGATGACAAGCCAAGCAATTGTTTCATACTTTTGACGTTCTCAAACCTTTTCAACTTTCACGCAATACCTGAGCGTGAGCCATGGACATAGCACTATAGGTGGAATAGAATGGTAGTTGTGGAGAAGTCAAAAAGGAGAAGATAGTCTCACATCAACTAGGCATATCAACGGGCTATGGAGATGCCCATCAATAGATATCAACGTGAGTGAGTAGGGATTGCCATGCAATGGATGCACTGCGAGCTATAAGTGTATGAAAGCTCAAACTAGAAACTAAGTGGGTGTGCATCCAACTTGCTTGCTCATGAAGACCTCGGGCATTTGAGGAAGCCCATCATCAGAATATACAAGCCAAGTTCTATAATGAAAATTCCCACTAGTATATGAAAGTGATAACTCAAGAGACTCTCTATATGAAGAACATGGTGCTACTCTGAAGCACAAGTCTGGTAAAAGGATAGTAACATTGTCCCTTCTCTCTTTTTCTCTCATTTTTTATTTTTTTATTTTTTTGGTCCTTCCCTTTTTTTGTCCTTTCTCTTTTTTTTCCTTTTTCTTTTTTATTTTCTTTCGTCCGGAGTCTCATCCCGACTTGTGGGGGAATCATAGTCTCCATCATCCTTTCCTCACTGGGACAATGCTCTAATAATGATGAACACCACACTTTTATTTACTTACAACTCAATATTACAACTCGATACTAGAACAAAGATATGACTCTATATGAATACCTCCGACGGTGTACCGGGATGTACAATGATCTAGCATAGCAATGACATCAAAAAACGGACAAGCCATGAAAACATCATGCTAGCTATCTTACGATCATGCAAAGCAGTATGACAATGAATGCTCAAGTCATGTATATGATGATGATGGAAGTTGCATGGCAATATATCTTGGAATGGCTATGGAAATGCCATGATAGGTAGGTATCGTGGCTGTTTTGAGGAAGGTATATGGTGGGTTTATGGTACCGGCGAAAGTTGTGCGATACTAGAGAGGCTAGCAATGGTGGAAGGGTGAGAGTGCGTATAATCCATGGACTCAACATTAGTCATAAAGAACTCACATACTTATTGCAAAAATCTATTAGTCATGGAAACAAAGTACTACGCGCATGCTCCTAGGGGGATAGATTGGTAGGAAAAGACCATCGCTCGTCCCCGACCACCACTCATAAGGAAGACAATCAATAAATAAATCATGCTCTGACTTCATCACATAACGGTTCACCATACGTGCATGCTACGGGAATCACAAACCTCAGCACAAGTATTTCTACTAATCCACAACTACCCACGATCATGATTCTAATATCACCATCTTTATATCGCAAAACTATTGCAAGGAATCGAACATATCATATTCAGTGATCTACATGTTTTATGTAGGATTTTATGACTAACCATGTGAATGACCAATTCCTGTCATCTCTCTAAATAGATATAAGTGAAGCAAGAGAGTTTAATTCTTTCTATAAAATATATGCCCACACTCTAACAAATATAAGTGAAGCAAAAGAGCATTCTACAAATGGCGGTTTTCTATGTAAAGAGAAACAGGCAATCCAAGCTTCAAATGATATAAGTGAAGCACATCAAGCATTCTATAAAGCCATACTCAAGAGATATAAGTGAAGTGCATATAGCATTCTATAAATCAACCAAGGACTATCTCATACCGGTATGGTGCATAAAAGAAAAAGTGAAAACTAAATGCAAAAGACGCTCCAAGATTGCACATATCGCATGAACGAAACGAATCTGAAAACATACCGATACTTGTTGAAGAAAGAGGGGATGCCTTCCGGGGCATCCCCAAGCTTAGACGCTTGAGTCTCCTTAAATATTTACTTGGGGTGCCTCGGGCATCCCCAAGCTTGAGCTCTTGCCTCTCTTCCTTCTTCTCACATCGAGACCTTCTCGATCATCGAACACTTCATCCACACAAAACTTCAACAGAAAATTCGGTAAGATCCGTTAGTATAATAAAGCAAATCACTACTCTAAGCACTGTTTCAAACCAATTCATATTTTGTTTTTGCATTGTGTCTACCGCAATATAGATTTTCCATGGCTTAATCCACTGATAGGAATTGATAGTTTCATCAAAACAAGCAAACTATGCATCGAAAACAGAATCTGTCTAAAACAGAACAGTCTGTAATAATCAGAACATTCACCATACTTCTGGTACTTGAACAATTCTTAAAAAATTAGGAAAAATAAAAACTTTGCATAGAAATACAGTTCAAAAGGAATCAGAACCGTTTGACGTTCCAGTAAAAAATGTAAAATTGCGCACTACAACCAAAGTTTTTGTCCTACCCCGTACAAACCAACAAGCATTGTAAACATCCTAAAGGCAAACCTTGGCACATTATTTTTATAGTACAATGGAATTGTACAAGGGGATAATTATTTTTATTTAGAAGTTTCTGTAATCAAGATTCACAAAGTTTCTGTGAGCATGAACAAAGTTCAAGGCTAGCTCCCACTTCAACAATGCTCGTATTTCTCACTTTCGCTTTCCTTTTTGAAAAAGTTTTGGGTTCCCCTCTTTATTTTTTGTTTTTAAACTATATAAAAGCACTCAACAGAAGTAAATGACTCTCTAAAACTTCCGGGTTGTCTCCCTGGTAGCGCTTTCTTTAAAGGCATTAAGCTAGGCATATAGTGCTCAAGTAATGAATCCACCCGGATCCCAAGGTATATCAAAGCCAATTTTAATTAACAATGATTTGTAATTTAGTAGTGAGCAAAAAGTAACATATATCATGCAACAACGAAGCCTAACTCTCTCCCTATGCATCGACATGTCATAAAAGAACAATTCATGCACACAAAGTAAAGGCCAATGCATAGTATAAACAGTTTCTTGCAATTTTATCGTGTGGGGAACATAGAGAGGTGGAGCTATAGTTTCTCTCTCATAATAATTGCAAGTAGGAGCAGCAAGAACATGCATATTATATCTATCAAAATCATCATGTGTAGTAGTAAAAGGCAACCCATCAATATAATCCTTAATAAGCACAAACTTCTCCGATATAGTGTAGTCTTGAGAATTCAAAAAGATAATAGGACTATCATGTGTGGGTGCAATAGCAACAATTTCATGTTTAACATCAGGAACTATAGCAAGTTCATATCCATAAGCATAATTCATATTGGCATCTTGGCCACAAGCATAGCAAGCATCATCAAAAAGGTATATTTCAAAAGAATCAACGGGATCATAGCAATTATCATAGCATTGATCCTTCGGTAAGCACGAAGGGAAATTAAACAATGTATGAGTTGAAGAGTTACTATCATTAGAAGGTGGGCATGGGTGATAAATCCGCTCTTCCTCCTTTTGTTCTTCGCTCTCCTCCTCATCTTTTTCATCCAATGAGCTCACAGTTTCATCAATTTATTCTTCCATAGATTCCTGCAAAATATTAGTCTCTTCTGGGACAACAGAGACTTTCTCAATAAACGCATAAATATCAAATTGTATTCATAATTCTCATAACAATATTTAAGGATAGCTAAATTTTCAGGTCTGTAGACAGCATCATAAAGATTTTCATAGTCTTTGAACATAGATTCAATTTCATAAGCACCCATAAAAGCAACAAATTCTTCTATTTGTTCCACATCATAGTAGTCATATATACCTCTAGCATAAGAAGCCAAAGTTTCATTATCATTAAATTCACATGAAAAGGGAAGGTGTGGAGCCTTTCCTAGAGCAACAAGTATAATCATATCTCAAGCATAGTTGCCTAGCATACCAATACAACATATAAATTTGATCCCATAATAGTTTCCCTTTTTGAGTTAATCGATAATCCCTAAAGTATTCACATTGATCTAACGTGTCTCCCATTACCAGATTGAATGGGGTTTTCTCTGGATTATCAAAGTAGTACATAATATCTGTCACATAACGAGCATCGAGGGTTTTAGGAGGTTCCTCATCTCCATGAGCAGCAAGTACACCTAATTTTTTTGGTATTTCATGTTCCATATCCATAACTAAAGATAAAGAACAACTAAGAACAGCAAAAAAATTACTTAGTGATAAAGCAAACAAGCACACACAAGAATATTCACCCCATGCAATTGATCCCCGGCAACGGCGCTAGAAAAAGGTCTTGATAAACCACAAGTATAGGGAATCACAATAGTTTTCAATAAGTAAGAGTGTCGAACCCAACGAGGAGCTAAAGGCAGAACAAATACTCCCTCGAGTTCTATCGACCACCGATACAACTCTACGCATGGTTAACATGCGCTTTACCTAGAACAAGTATGAAACTTAAAGTACTTTGTAGGTGTTGTTGGATAGGTTTGCAAGATAATAAAGATTACGTAAATAAAAAGTAGGGGCTGTTTAGGTAAAGATACAACTAAGTTAGTTTAGTAAAGAGCTTTTTGTTACGAGAAAGTTATTTGTCCCTAGGCAATCGATAACTAGAGCGGTAATCATTATTGCAATTTTATTTGAGGGAGAGGCATAAGCTAACATACTTTCTCTACTTGGATCATATGCACTTATGATTGGAACTCTAGCAAGCATCCGCAACTACTAAAGATCATTAAGGTAAAACCCAACCATAGCATTGAAGCATCAAGTCCTCTTTATCCCATACGCAACAACCCCCTTACTAGGGTTTGTGTTTCAGTCACTCACGCAACCCACTATAAGTGAATCATGAACGTATTGTAACACCCTACAGCGGGGATCCCTCATGCTTGCGCGACACAAAGAGCACAATAGGAAAGCACCAATAATAAAATATGCAACTCAAACCAATCTTGATCATCAAATAGCCCATAGGACAAAACGGATCTACTCAAACATCATAGGATAGCCATACATCATTGGGAAATAATATATAGCATTGAGCATCGTGTTTAAGTAGAGATTACAGCGGGTAAGAGAGAGGTTACACCTCTGCATAGAGGAGGGGAGAGTTTGTGATGATGGTGGTGAAGTTGTTGGTGAAGATTGCGGTGATGATGATGGCCACGACAGCGTTTCGGTGCCACCGGAAGAGAAGGGGAGAGGGGGCCCCTTCGTCTTCTTCTTCCTTGACGTCCTCCCTAGATGGGAGAAGGGTTTCCCCTCTGGTCCTTGGCCTCCATGGCGTGGGAGGGGCGAGAGCCCCTCCGAGATTGGATCTGTCTCTCTGTCTCTCTCTGTTTTTGTGTTCTCAGATTCTGCCCTTTCAACGTTTCTTATATTCCCGAAGATCCATAATTCCCATTTGGCTGAAATTTTAACACAATCTCTATCCGAATATTAGCTTTCTTGCAGCGAAAGAAGGGCATCAACCGCCTTACGGGGTGGCCATGAGGGTCAGGGGGCGACCAGGGGGGTGGGGCGTGCCCCTCTGCCTCGTGCCCCCTCGGGAACCATCTCACGTGGATTTTTCTTCCCAAATTTGCCATATATTCCAACAATAATCTCCGTCCGTTTTTATCCCGTTTGGACTCCATTTGATATGGATTTTGTGCGAAACATAAAACATGCAACAAACAGGAACTGGCACTGGGCACCAGATCAATATGTTAGTCCCAAAAATAGTATAAAAAGTTGCTAAAAGTATATGGAAGTTGTAGAATATTGGCATGGAACAGTCAAAAATTATAGATACGATGGAGACGTATCATGCGCCTCCACAAGAACGTTGCCAGCGGTGGCGGCGTGGCTCGAGGACGGCAGTCTACGAGAGCGTACTGTGGGAGTGAGAGGATCGCCGTGCATCCCCTCGACGAACCATGGCGAAGACGTATAGGCGCGGCGGGGAGGGCGGCTTTGGCGGAGCGAATGGAGTGGAGGGGGATGGGGGGAGGGGGTTCGAGGAATATTATTGGGTAGTTAGCCGAATGGCGGTTTAATATGGGATTTGGGGGAAATTTTTTGGGGTTGGGGGATTTTCGCGTGGTATGCGGGGGAGTTTGGCACATGGTCAATTTCTCCAAGTGCAGTCCCACGTGTCAGTGAAGAGGCAAGGTAAATCGCGTTACATTTGCGTGAGCCGTGTGCAGGACCGAACGTGTGTGGGGTGCAATGCGACCATGACAGGGGTGTTGTGAGTGTACCACCTTTTTTCCTTTTAAACTAGGTGCTTCGCCCCCTCAAAAAAAACTTGGTGCTTCGCGCGATCCATCGATACTACTACTAGTAATCCGGTAATCCCGACTAAAACGGCGTGGCCGGGTCTTTTCCCGCGCGATATGCTGGGAGGTTGGCTTAGTTGGATTTTTTGGACGATTAATGCTACACCTACGTAATCCCAGTTACGTAATTTACATAATGTGAAATATGTGACCTATTGACTGTAGATTGGGGGCGGGAGGGGCCCACCACCATGAAAATTAGGGAGGAGAGAGAGAGGCAATTTACGTTAACCCTTTCATAGGTTCACGTAGATGTAGAAAGATGTGAAATGCGTGAATGTGTAGTGGACGTACTATTGGAGTGCCTAAGATAAATTGTGTATGTAGACCCTATGTGTTTATTTACTTCGCATTTTAGCTTTGTCTCGGTTCAATAAAAAGCATAGTTGTTGATGATGTGCCATCCTGCAATATAAGTCGTCTGATCTATATCTAACGGATATGAAGGAAACTATGACAATTTACCCGCACTCCTATCCACATTTGCAGATAAGGCCTTCCCTCGTTCATCCTTTTGTCCCACAAGATCTTGATGTTCCGTGCAATACACGGGCATCTTGCTAGTACTCCTACAATATACTATATTATTGTGAAAGTTCATATACACCAGCCGAGATTAACGCAAACATGACAGATTTTTATTGAATTTTGAACTTTTATAGCAAAGAAAAATAAAATAAACCCGACCCTAAACCTATTCTATGGTGGCGACTGACGTCCTCCATCTGCGATCTCCATGTACAGGGGCGGGGTTCAAGACGAGGGTGCGGTCTCCGACGAGGAAGAGTAGAACACGGGAGACAGACCGGCCAGTTGGCACACCATGCCCTGCCGCCTCCCATGCCCTACTCATCCTCGGATGGCGGCAAGTAGGACGCGTGGCTGACGATGCTCCCGTCGTCGGCCGCCATTGTGGCCACTGCTTGTGCGAGCGCGTCCGTGTCCGGCTACATCGCTATTGTGTCTTGAGCGGCAACTTGAGCGAGGGCGGCGACCTCGAGCTTCATCCCCGAAGACAAGGCTCTCCCGCAGAGCGTTCGCATTCTCGGTCTTGGCGGATGTGGTGCTAGGTAGCAGGACGATGCGGTAAGGTGTGGAGGTTAGCTGGGCATTGCCTCTTTAAGTAGCATTCCGGTGAGGCCAAAGCATCCGAGCGCGTCATTAAGTCGCCGGAGTTTGTTCCTCGGGCACCGAGCTTCTTAACGACGGCATACAGATGGACGGCATGAATGCGGGCAGGTGGCACCGGCTGGGAACGCACCGCGCGACAACGTGAGGGACGAGGGTTTTTGGTGTGCCAGGTTAGTCAGCTGCGGTCGTGGCAATGTTGAAGATGCCCTTTGCTCACATGTGACCCCACATGTCATTTAAAAAGCAAGACGACCCGGCTTGGTCTCAGGTCCTGGCGATGCAGTTGGCCACGCTACACCACTCTGTGAACGCGTCGCGGCAAGCGCACACTTCGGCGCCCCGTGAATCCTCGACGAGCCGGGTGTTGATCTGCTGGTCGTGCCACAACGCTAACGCCACCCTCGGCACACTGAAACCGACCGTGTCCAGCGATAATGAGCGTGTCGCTCACCGCGGTCGCCCTACCCAGAGGCGATGCTGGAGTGGTGCCATGTTGCTAGCCCCCATGACCCACATGAACGGTTGCCGGTGGCGAGGAGGTCGTGGGCCAGCTCCTCCATTGGACTAGTCTGCGCCACGTCATCCGAACAGGTGTGCCCTGTGAGGCCCTGAGTCCGATGCGCCAGGTGTCTTCCAGTTATTCCCTGTTGTTACCTTGTCATTCGCTTGCGTGTTGCATCTTGGCATGTCATCATGTGCATTGCATCATCATGGTTTCAAAACTCGCATCCGCCCCGGTCTCCTCGTTCTCTCCGTTGTCCGTTCTCAGTCCAGACACACTTGCACGTGCCCGCGGCACCTACGAAATATTATTTTATAAGTGGCCGGAAAATGTTCTCGGAATGGGTTGAAAGTTGGCGTGCGGTCTTATTATAGAGTAGGTAGGCCGCCTGCCAAATTTCATCACATTCGGAGTCCGTTTGATGCCCCAACGAATAACTATAGCGGCACCGCTGCTGGTCTATCGTCGGACCTTTTCGGTCTCCAAAAACTGCTGTCGGGCCTCTCCCTCTCTTCTCTTCCGCAGCCCATAGCCTTCTACACTACCCATACATTTCGAACCATCTGATCAAGATCAAATGGTCTGAAAATGGACTAGGTCCCCTAACCCTAGACCCCCCTACCCTATTTAAGCACCCCTCCCTTCCAAATTTGGGCATCCCTAGTCTTCCCCTACCCCCTAGACCCCTGCCCCTCAAATCGCGCCTCCGGCCATAGCCAACCCTCCTCCTCCTCAATTTCCGGCGACCTCCACCTCCTCCATGCCACTTGGCAAGCTGCCATTGGTCTGCGCCACCTGAGCAATGCCCTCCACCACTCCAAAGCCTCCACGTCACGTCCCAGCCAGCCATTCCACCACTGCGGCCCGCGGAGCTCGCACGAGGCCCGCCCAGACCCCGATCTGGGCCCGGAGGCCCGGATCTGCGCTGCCGCTCGCCCGAGCAGGGGGCTCGTTCTCCTCCCGCTCCACCCCAAGAAGCGACAGCGCCCGAGCGCTCCTCTACCTCGCCCCAACCCCGCAGACGCCGGATCCTCACCGCCGTCGTGCTCCGCCTTGTCGCCGGTGCCCCGCAGGTTGCCATCCCATCTCCTTCCTCATTTCTCTCCTCTCTCTCACCGGACTCCCCTTCCTCCATTTCTGACTGTAGGAACCATCACCGCCCGTGGAGCTCGCCGTCGGTCGCGTTCTTCGCCCGATCCGGTGGGGATCCGCCGGATCCGGAGCACCTCGGTCTGTTCCTGGTCTCCTTGCTTTGATCCGTAGCCGGAGCTCTTTCCGCATCGCGCCACAACCATTGAACGCCGTCTGCATCGCCTCACCTCCGTTCCCTGCTTCTCATCCTGTCCAGGAGCGAGCGCGTTGACCGCGGCCCTCGCACCTCCCTCATTCGATCCGGCAAGGCCCGTCTGCGACCGGCCCAGCCACGCCCTTCGGCCACCTCACTACACCACCAAGCCGGCCCAAGTGCCGTGGTGAGAAGCCCAGTCCGCCTCAGGTTTGGCCCGCGTACTTTTTTTCCTGTTTGGTTTTTTTTCTTTTTTCCAGAGAGATCAGTTTTGCAGATTAGTCCCTAGGATCATGCATATAATAACTTTTCACCCGTGCATCAGAGCCCAATAAACTTTATATGTAAAATATTGTCTAGTTTAGAATATTTTCTAGTTTCATAATATGTCACTTTCATCCATGTTTAAAATATTTAAAATGTTGTTTTGTTAAATTTGCTCCTATGCCATGTTAAAATGCTTTAATTCATAACTAAATAACCGTAGCTCCAAACTTAATAAACTTTATAAGCATTTGGGGTAGAAAAATGCCTAGTTTAACATGGTGCACTCATCTTGCATGTTCAACAACTCTAAAATATGCTTTACAACAGAACTGTACCAAATCTAATATATGCTCATGAGGATTTTCCGGAATGGTTGTTTGTTATTTCCGGCCTCATTTAAACTTGCCTAGTTAGGTAGTTTTATTATGCTTCACCTCTTGCCATGTTTTACAACATTTAATATTGTTGGGGTACATAAACGAGATCGAACTAAATAAGTGATGTGGTGTTCCATCAATATGTAACCTGTTGCATATTGAGCTCCACTTAATTTGTAGGATTGCTTGTGCACTTTGCCATGCCATGCTTCATTAAACCGAACATGCATCATACTTGGTTGTGCATCATGCCATGTTTACGTGGTGGTTGTTTACTATGTTGTTTGCTTCTTTCTGGTGTTGCCTCTTCGGGTTAGTTCCGATAGCATCGCGTTTGTGAGGATCCGTTCGACTTCGTCCGTTTGTCTTCTTCACGGACTCGTTCTTCTTCCTTGTGGGATCTTAGGCAAGATGACCATACCCTCGAAATCACTTCTATCTTTGCTTTCTTGTTGCTCGCTCTTTTGCTATGCCGCGATACCTATCACTTGCTATATCATGCCTCCCATATTGCCATGTCAAGCCTGTAACCCACCTTTCCTAGCAAACCGTTGTTTGGCTATGTTACCGCTTTTGCTCAGCCCCTCTTATAGCGTTCTTAGTTGCAGGTGAAGATGAAGTTTGTTCCATGTTTGGAACATGGTTATGTTGGGATATCACAATATCTCTTGTTTATATTAATGCATTTATATACTTGGTAAAGGGTGGAAGGCTCGGCCTTATGCCTGGCGTTTTGTTCCACTCTTGCCTCCCTAGTTTCCGTCATACCGGTGTTATGTTCCTTGATTTTGCGTTCCTTACACGGTTGGGTGTTATGGGGACCCCTTGACAGTTTGCTTTGAATAAACTCCTCCAGCAAGGCCCAACCTTGGTTTTACCATTTGCCTCACCACCATCTACTTTTCCCTTGGGAGTCGCGCTCCCGAGGGTCATCTTTATTTTAAGCCCCCCCGGGCTAGTGCTTGTCTAAGTGTTGGTCTGAACTAGAGTCCTTTGCAGCGCCACCTCGGGGAAACTTGAGGGCTGGTTTTAGTTGTATGGAGCGCTCATCCGGTGTTGCCCTAATAACGAGATATGTGCAGCTCCTATCAGGATGTCGGCGCATCGGGCGGTCTTGCTAGTCTTGTTTTACCATTGCCGAAATGTCTTGTAACCGGGATTCCAGGTCTGATCGTGTCGTCCTGGGAGAAGGAATATCCTTCGTTGACCGTGAGAGCTTGTGATTGGCTAAGTTGGGACACCCCTGCAGATGGGAATTTGTTAATGTCCGGTTATAGAGAACTTGACACTTAACTTAAATAAAATGCATCAACCGCGTGTGTGGCCGTGATGGTCTCTTTCCGGCGGAGTCCGGGAAGTGAACACGGTTCTTGTGTTATGCTTGAACGTAAGTAGTTTCAGGATCACTTCTTGATCATTATAGTTTCACGACCATTGCTTTTCTTCTTTTCTCGCTCTCATTTGCGTAAGTTAGCCACCATATATGCTTAGTGCTTGCTGCAGCTCCACCTCATTACCCCTTCTCCTACCCATAAGCTTAAATAGTCTTGATCTCGCGGGTGTGAGATTTCTGAGTCCTCGTGACTCACAGTTTCTTCCAAAAATCAGTTGCAGGTGCCGATGATACCAGTGCAGGTGACGCAACCCAGCTCAAGTGGGAGCTCGATGAAGATTGTGTTCATTGTGTTACTTCGTTTTCTAGTTGATCAGTAGTGGAGCCCAGTCGGGGTGATCGGGGATCTAGCATTTGGGGTTGTCTTTATTTAGGTTCCATAGTCGGACCTTGATTGTATTCTGGATGATGTAATGCTATATTTATGTATTGTGTGAAGTGGCGATTGTAAGCCAACTCTTTATCCCTTTCTTATTCAGTACATGGGATCTGTAAAGATTACCCCTCTTGCGACATGCCTACAGTGCGGTTATGCCTGTAAGTCGTGCTCCGACATGTGGGAGATATAGCCGCATCATGGGTGTTACATGCCCCACTTGTCGGTTTCCCTGTTTTCCCAGCCATATTCAAGCGTCAGTGCTTCGTGTTGCGCATTAGGTGGTTTTTGTGCCCTAGTTCAAATGTGGTACAGTACCAAGTTGTTACCCTAGCCCCAAGTGTGGTGGTTTTGGGTACGGTACCACCCTTTTCCTTTTCAAGTAGTGAAGCGTAACACTTGATTAAGTAGCCGGATGGTGTGCTAAATGTAGGTGTCTGACTATTTGAAAGAATAATTGAGGAGTGCCCGGTCCGTGCCTGCATTAGGTGTCCAACTTACCATGTTCCGCCAATAGTAACTATACTAGTCCCTGCGTATTCCCTCTGTTTTTATTTACTCTGCATTTTAGCTTTGCTCAAAGTCAAACTTTGTTAACTTTGACGAAGTTCATAGACAGAAATAATAACTTATACAATAACAAATCAATACCAATAGATTCATTATTGAATATAGTTTCACATCATATATATTTGCTATTGTAAATGTTCATATTTCTACTCCTACTAGCAAGATGCCCGTGCATTGCACGTAACATCAAGATGCATTTGTATGACTAGTTTATCTTTTGAGAGAAAAGGATGAACGAGGGAAGGCCTTATTTGCAATTGTGGAGAGGTGTGTGGGTACCTTTTTGCAAAATTGACATAGTTTCCTTCATATCCGTCAGATATAAATCGGACGGCCTATATTGCAGGATGGCAGGCACACCATCATCACCAACTCTGTCTTTTATAAGAGTCCGTCCAATTTATATCTAACAAATATGAAGGAAACTATGGCCATTTTGCGAAAAGATACCCACACCCCTCTCCACATTTGCAAATAAGGCCTTCCCTCCTTCATCCTTTTCTCCCACAAGATAAACTACTCATACAAATGCATTTTGATTTTCCATGCAATGCACGGGCATCTTGGTAGTGTACATAAAAAGTAGAGTTGGTGATGATGGTGTGCCTGCCATCCTACAATATAGGTCATCCGATCTATATCTAACAGATAGGAAGTAAACTATGACAATTTACCCGCACTCCTCTCCACATTTGCAGATAAGGCCTTCCCTCGTTCATCCTTTTCTCCCACAAGATCTTGATGTTCCTTCCAAGGCACGGGCATATTGCTAATTTTCTATAAACTTGGTCAAATTTTATGAAGTTTGACTTCAGTCAAACCTAATATGCAGAGTAAATAAAAACAGAGGGAGTATCTTACTCCATGACCAAGACGGAAGGGAAAACGAGACAACTTATTATTTATTTGAGCCGTTCAAGTATAATCATGCGGCGTTGCTTAATTCTCATTCCTCTCAAACCCTCTTCTCCAGCGATCATGCCGCCCTCCGGTCGAGTCCATCCTCCCGCATGCGTTATTTGAACATTCTGTAGAGTATCATTCGCATGTGGTCCTAGACCATGCTTGTATTTCCAATGTTGTAATTTGTTCGACATGCATACAAACAAACGATTCATTTAAAGTTTCACTTTGCCTCCACTACGTGTCGCTTCCCGTCTTAGTTTTGACATCCCATTCGGTTCACGCTCCGACACATCTTGACGAGATCGATTGATGTTGAGAGATCAATTGCATGTCATGCAAGGAGATAAAGGTTTAGTCTGTTTCTATGATAGAAATGACCCGTGGGGGGGGTCTGTGGGGATCAGAGGGAGTATATTGTATGTTCATAAGCGGAACGAATGTATTGTACCCACCCTAGTCCTCGTTCAATCGACCTCCGGACCCCAAGATGAAATCGAGAGAAGACGGCTGGGTGCATGTGTGATACCTAAGGCGGATTCAAAATTTTGACCGGTGATCATATCATCCGCAAATCATATATAAAGGGTATTCAATGTTCGTTTCACTTTGGAACATACAATATACTCCCTCCGATCCTTTCTAGTTTACATATAAGTTTTATGTGCAGTCAAAGTATCTCTACTTTGATCAAACTTACAGAAAAAAGTATCAACATTCCAGAACGCCCAATCAATATTGTTAGATTCATACGTACTCCTAGATTTTTATTCAAACAGAGATGGTTCCCAATTTGTTTTCAACCACGTGAATGTGTTTCTTATCCCGCATGCTCTTCCTACTAGGATTTCGCCACGTATATCCAGTCCAATAGTAACTTTTTTCAATCTCCCTTTCCAATAGTACTAGTGGAGTACTGACAACATCTGTAGTACAGTATGCAGTGCTCATAGTACTCCCTCCTTCCATTTATATATGGCCTAAGAGCAAGTCTAATAAGGCCTAGTAAGCAGGCTATAAGACTTGTCATGTCATTAAAATCCTACTTGGAGGAGTGAGAAGAGAGGAGAGAGAGTGAAGCTGGCTCTTATATTCTACAACATGCTTATAACACATAGATCAAGAAAAAATAGTATGCATGCAACTCTCTACCAATCATATACCTTGCTCATGCAAATATTAAATGCTTAGAGCCAACCTAATAGCCATTCTAAGAGCCAACTTACATGGCACTTTTGCCTACGTGAAGGAGAGAGATGTGAAAAAGTAAGGGGAGTGAGCTCTCATGCAAGAGCCTAGCTATATACGCATTCCTAGGTAAATACAATATGAAGAAAGAGATAGAGGGGAGATGGGAAAAGTACTAATACAATAGCCAAACTTTTATTTTTTGTGGGAAATAGCCAACCTTATAGCCCACACTATTGTATGAGTGCATATAGATGATGGTTATAGATGACATGGCAGTTCCTTATAGCCATCGGCTGGCTATATTATTAACCATGCTCTAATGCGTTTTTCAAAACCGCCTTTGACTATTGACAAGATTAATAGTTCATGAGAAGTATAATGTGAAAATTATATCACTGGAAGCTCCTTTCACATACGAATTTGACCGTATGCTTTGTGTAAGTTGAATGTCATATATTATTACTCTAACATTTGGTCAAAGTTAGCCTCGAAAAACGCATTAGGCCATGTAGATGTAAGGAGGGAGTAGTAGTGGGAGTGGATCCTCTGACGTAGGAATCCCTTCCTTACCCTCCCTTTCACTCACTTACTGGCGGACCCCATGCTTGTTGGGCCCCGCATGTCGGTTACTCAATGGGTTTGGCCACGTCAGGGGATCGTCATCTGTAGTATACTCCCTCTGTTTTTATTTACTCCGCATAAAACGGAGGGACTGGTAGTATAAATGAGGCGGGCGGGGTAGGGGGAGGGACGTCGGTTTGCTCTCAACTGCGGTCCCGCAAGCGAGCGAAAACGCAAGAAGAAGCGTGTTCCATTCAGTGAACAACATGGAGGGTCCAGCGTGCCGGAAAGCAACGCCAACGCGACAAGAGCGATGTACAGTCAAAACCGATTGACCGGTCGTCACAGGAACCACTATTCACACCAGAACCTTCGTTTCTCGGCCTACGCCAGCCACTGCCCCAAAACCACACCTCCTCTCGAGCCCATTCCCCCACCTTTCGATCTCCAAGCCCGCGTCAAGCGTCCCCTAGTTTGCCGGAAAGCCGTGGTGCGCCGCAAGATCACGTACTCCAAGATGCTGACGCCGGAGCAACATGCAGTAATCGCGGCGGCGGTCGGCGCCACAGACCTCCGTTCCCAAGCTCGCTTTGCGGTGGGCCAATCCCCGAGTTATCTAGAGCCAAGCTACGAGGAGGAGGAAGCCGATCCAATGTTCATGGCGGAGGTCGCGGCGCAGAAGGCCCCCGATAGGTATGACAAAATGGACGTCGACTTCGTGCCGGCGTCCGGGTCCCCAATGGTGCAGGAAGACCAGCGGTTCAACCCGGCGATACTAAAGGAGGACCGGGAGCAAAGGCTCAACTCGGCGCAGAGCGCGCGCATGCTGCTGCCATCGAGGCTCTCCTATAGGCGGAACCGGATGTCATGGATGTGAACTGGGCGGCGGAGGCTCAACTCGATGCGGAGCACGCGGATGTTGCTGCCATCGAGGCCCTCCTGCAGGCGGAATTGGATGTCCTAGACTTGAACAGGGCGGCGGAGGCTCAACTCGACGCGGAGCGCGCGCATGCCGTTGCCATCGAGGCCCTCCTGCAGGCAAAACCGGACATCCTGGACTTGAACCGGGCGGTGGAGGCTCAACTCGACACGGAGCGCGCGGATCCACTACCATCGAGGCCCTCCTGTAGGCAGAACCGAACGTCCTCGACATGAATCGGGCGGTGCTCTCGTCCGTGCAGAGCGCCCGCACGCTCCGCGTGAACGAGTAGCTGGAGGCCGAGGACAACCACAGTGCGGAGACACACGTCGGTAGCTACGGCTGGTTCGCGCTGGCAGCAAAAGACGACGAGGTCGTCTCATTCCGCGAGCAGTGATAGTTTTTCTTTATGTTGTTGTTTTTAGTGATCTTTTGCTGTGCAAAAGCATATATTATTATGCAAGTCACCTGACTTTCATCATTTGGGTCAGTCTAGCATTTCAGGCGGTTGGATGAATATCCTACGTCTCCTAACCCTTCTTCCTCACCTCTTCTTCTTCCGCAATAGACCACCGCATGGGTGAAAGTGCAACTATCCCTAGGTGGTTTTGGTAATTCCTAACAACATATAGCTCATTGAGGTAATTCTACTTGAAGATAAATATTTCAGGAAAAGCTCAATGATTAGCATGGCATGGATTAGAAAGTGGACCCCTCAAAATGCTAAGGACAAAATATTGGCTCAAGAATAAAAGCACAAGACTCTACATTTTACTTTTAGTGATCCAAGATCACATTAAGTCCATAGGAAAAGCCAATACTATTAAAAGGGGGTGAGGTGTTTCTTACTGAGTTGCTTGCTCAAAATGCTTAGTGATATGCTACAAAAACTCTCAACTACTTTCTCATATCCACATATGTCCCAACGAAAAAGTCAAACTCGGCCCCACCGAAATCTTCTATCTAGCGCCACCGAGTTCACTTGACATACTACTGCCAGAAACCCTAGTCACTTCGGTCTCACCGATAGGGATCTCGGTCTCACCGAGATGGGATTGCAAACTCTCTGTTTCCCTTCGTAACGTTTCGGTCCAACCGAGATGAGCGATCGGTCCCACCGAGATTGCAATGCAAACTCTCTGTTTCCCCTTCGCAACGTTTTGGTCTAACCAAGACGAGCGAATCGGTCCCACCGAGTTTGCCTGACCAACTCTCTATTTGCCTATTACCAAAATCGGTCCCACCGAGTTTGTGTAATCGGTCTCACCGAGATTACTTTATGCCCTAACCCTAATGGAATCGGTACCACCGAGTTGACATATCGGTCCCACCGAAAATCCTAACGTTCACATTTTGAACTAAATCGGTCTGACCATGTTTGGTGATTTGTGTGTAATGGTTAGATTTTGTGTGGAGGCTATATATACCCCTCCACCCACTCTTCATTCATGGAGAGAGCCATCAGAATATGCCTACACTTCCAACATACATTTTCTGAGAGAGAAGCACCTACACTTGTGTTGAGGTCAAGATATTCCAACCAAACCACATAAATCTTGATCTCTAGCCTTCCTCAAGTTGCTTTCCACTCAAATCATGTTTATACCAAATCAAATCCTATGAGAGAGAGTTGAGTGTTGAGGAGACTATCACTTGAAGCATAAGAGCAAGGAGTTCATCATCAACACACCATCTATTACCTTTTGAAGAGTGGTGTCTCCTAGATTGGTTAGGTGTCACTTGGGAGCCTCTGTCAAGATTGTGGAGTTGAACCAAGGAGTTTGTATGGGCAAGGAGATCGCCTACTTCGTGAAGATATACCCTAGTGAGGCAAGTCCTTCGTGGGCAATGGCCATGGTGGGCTAGACAAGGTTGCTTCTTCGTGGAACCTTCGTGGCTGGAGCCCTCCATGGACTCGCGCAACCATTACCCTTCATGGGTGGAAGTCTTCATCAAAGTGGATGTACGATAGCACCACATATCGGAACCACGCCAAAAATCTCCGTGTCATTGCGTTTGCTCCCTCCAAACTCCTCCCTTTACCTTCATATGATATTGTTTTACATTCCGCTGCTATACTCTTAGAATTGCATGTGTAGGTTGATTACTTGTTTGTGCTAAGTTGCTAAAATATGCCAAGACTTAAAATTGGGAAAAGGCTAGATTTTTATTTGGTCAAGTAATCACCACCCCCATTATAGACATACTTTCGATCCTACAAGTGGTATCAGAGCTTTGGTCTCCATTTGCCTTGATTTCCATAGCTTTGGTGATCATAGCCTTGGTTTCACAACCTAGGAGAGTATGGCGTCTAGTGAGGGAAATTACCACCGTAGAGGTCCTTATTTTGATGGTACTAATTTTGCTAGTTGGAAGCATAAGATGAAAATGCATATTATTGGACATAACCCCGCCGTTTGGGCTATTTTGTGTATTGGCTTGCAAGGTGAATTCTTTGATGGGAGAGAACCGAACCGTGAGGCTAGCGTGGAAGAGTTGAAGATGCTGCAATACAATCCTCAAGCTTCTGATATTATCTTCAACAGATTGTGCCCCAAAGAATTCAACAAAATCAGCCGTCTTGAGAATGCAAAGGAAATTTGGGATACTTTGATTGATATGCACGAAGGTATCGACTCCGTCGAGGAATCCAAATTGGATGTGCTTGAAAGTCAACTTGACAAGTTCAAAATGAAGGATGGTGAAGGTGTCGCTGAAATGTAATATAGGCTTGCTCTCATCACAAATCAGATTGCCGGCTTCGGAAGTGAAGAGATGACCGATTGATTCATCATCAAGAAGATCCTAAGAGCTTTGGATGGAAAATATGATACGATGTGCACATTGATCCAAATGATTCCCAATTACAAAGATCTCAAGCCAACGGAAGTCATTGGAAGGATTGTAGCTCATGAGATGTCACTCAAGGATAAGGAAGAGCTTCACAACAAGTCAAGTGGTGCTTACAAAGCCTCATGTGATGCTCCCACATCATCAATTGAGAAACAAAACTTCAATGAAGAATTGAGCCTAATGGTGAAGAACTTGAACAAGTTCTACAAGAGTAGAAGCAAGGAAAGAAGTTCCAAGTCAAGGTCCTACAATGACAAAAGATCTTCAAGTCGTGAACGTAATTGCTACAATTGTGGAAGACCCGGACACTACTCCAATGAGTGTACGACTCCCTACAAAAGAAGAGAAGATTCTCCCAAAAGAAGGAGTAGGAGAGAAGAATCACCACCAAGAGAGAGAATGAGTAGAGATGACCGTTATGAACGAAGAACATCACAAAGAAGCAAGGATTCTAAAAGGAAGGAAAAATCATCAAGGAGCTACACAAAACGAAGACATCAAGCTCACGTTGGTGAATGGGTATCTGGCTCCGACTCTGACAATCACTCCGAGAGAAGTTATCACCACGACTCCGAATATACTTAAGATGAAGGTGTTGCCGGTCTAGCGCTTGTGTCAACCAACTCCTACGACATATTGGAGTCACCAAATGAAGCAATTGGAAGATGCTTCATGTCTAAAGGCCCAAAGGTATCACACCCCTAGTATGTTGATTTCAACAGTGATGAAGATGGCTTGCTAGGTGATGATGATTTACTTGTTGACAATACTAGTGATGAAAACCATGATGAACTTTCTATTAATCATGCTAATCAAGACAAAACGAATGACGATGATAAGAAGGAGATTGAGCATCTAACTAAAGAGCTGAACACTCTTAAGTTAGCTCGTGAAACTAACTTGGAAAATCATCGAGAGCTTTTGAAGACTCATGAGAAGTTATGCTTTGAAAAGCTCAACCTTGAGCAAGAGCATGGGTTCTTAAAAGCGATAAATGATGATCTTCGCAATAAAAGTTCATCTTACAATGCTAAGCGTTTACTCTTGTCTACTTACATGCCACAAGTTAAATCTAGCAACAAGAGTAAGAAAGATTCTTCTTCTAGTAGTAACAATAATCATGCTAAACCCAATGATGTTGCTTCTAGTAGTTCTCTTGATTCCACTAGTGATTCTCTTAGCCAAGTTACACTTGAGCAAGAAAATAGCTTATTGAAGGGAATTATAGAGAAAGGTATTTACAAGATCCTTGCCGAAAGTAAGAAATTTTGAGGAAATTGTATGCAAGCAAGGAAGACACCGGAAGAATCAAGGTGTTGGTTTTGAATGAAAGTTCAATGCCAATGGAGTTGAGTGGGAAGAAGATGAAAACCCCAAGACAAAATTTGTTCCTCAAAAAGAGAAGTATGATCCTACTTCTTTCCAAGGAACACAAGCTCAATATGATCTTCCACCACAAGACCACAAGCAAAAAGGCAAGGACAAGCTTCAAGAGGAGATTGATGCATTTGAGGAAGCTCCCAAAGCCTTGGTCAAGTGGGTTACCAAGACTACATCAAGTTCTACTTCATCATGTACGACTACAACTCCAAGGATTCCCATCAAGCTGGCGTGGATCCCTAAGATGAAGAACTAGAGAGATCTTGAGGGTGACTCCGCCAACATACTTCACTCATATCATTTTGTGAGGACAAGTGCAAACAACTTCCATATCTTGCACTAGTTCAAGGAGTCACAAACCCTCTTGTTGGTAAGACAAGGGACAAGGTAACCTAATGCATTAATGGACATGATGTCATGTGAATATCACTCTATGTCTATGGATATCCTTGTTTGTTCCTTGTGGGACTAACCCGGGTAGGTATTGAAAGTGCAACTCACTCCAAAGGATTGCTCCAAAGGATCTACATCAACATTGAGCATGTACATCTTCAACACCTAAATGAAGTCATCATCGAAAAAACCCAAGGTTAGTTCATCCCTCTTAGGGGGATATCACATCTAGGGGGAGCTTTACTCTAATAAATTGAGATAAAGCAACTCTAATGGTGTGAACACAACAATGCTTTCTGTAAAAGTGGCAACCCCACTTGTGCTTAAATGATGAGTATGACCTACGATCAAATGGTCTCATTTGACTCCTAAGTCAATATACTCATATATAGATGACCTAGTCATCGCCAAATTGCTTGATAGATGCTAGAGTGATTGTGCATGCTTTGTCACATATTTCATTTGCCATCTTATTGTGTGAGCATGTTGGTTGAATATTTTACTCATTCAAGGACATCCATTTGTTGCTTTGAGTGTTTACATTTTTCTCTTCTGCCAAATGGAACGACAAGAATGCCTAAGAACTCCCTCTAGCTATCTGTGCTTTTCTCGTATCAAACTCTATTCATGCTACATCACAAAGTTTGATCAAGTCAGATTCGAACCACTCTGTGTGAGGAGCACTTGGAGTCCCTGATTCGTCATAGACTTAAACTTTCAAAACCTCTTTGTGCATTTCGGTATGAACGAGTCATCCATTTCGGTCACACCGAGATCACTAAGTTGATCTAGGTTTTCAATCTTGGTGCAACCGATTAGAACTTTTCGATCACACCGAGTTGCAGCAACCGCTTGCGATTCTGCATCTCGGTGCCACTGAGTTATTCCACTCGTTCACACCGACAGGGTTGGGATATATATACCCACGGGTGAGATTTTGGAAATTCCATCAAAACCTCTCAGCCCGCGCGTGTCCTGCTCTGCCGCCTCGGGTCTCCGGATCGTCCTCTCGCCGCTAGGGACCTCCCGCCGCTGGTTTCTGTCGCTGTCAACGGATTTCTGCCCCTCCGTTGCCGCCGTAGCAAACACCACCAAATTAGGGTATGAGTTCGATCTTTTGTGCTATTCCTTTAACTTCGATTCGTAGCACATTACTTTGCCATGATCATGACCACGTATGCAATCAATCTATCCACTGAAAACATCCCTTAGGTTAGGTTTGATTTGAAAATTTAGGGTTAGGCCTCCGCCGGACAACTTGGACCGACCGAATTGTAGAAATCGGTCTCACCGATTTGGCTTAGGCCATTGCAGTTGCACTTTCGGTCTGACCAAAAACTGCAAATCAGTGTGACTGAGTTTGATTCTTTGTGAAACCCTAGCAGTCTCGGTGCCACCAAACTGTGACTCGGTCTGACCGAGTTCACTAGTTTAGGTTCGAAAAGTTGCATCGGTATCACCGAGTTTACAAATCGGTAGCTCTGAAATGCTTTCTGTGAAGAACTAAAACTAAGTTTTTAAGTCATATATTTTCCAAAAACTCTGCACTTTGTGATGCTCATCCACTCTACCTCATCTATATTTATTCACAGGGTCTGCTGTTAGTAAGTTTGCAGAGATGTCTGACCAGAGCGACATCCAGAACAGGTCTGAGGAACAAGTGCAATTGAATGAGGGCACTAGTCCCTCTACCACTTATGATGAGGGCAGCAGGAGCACACCAAGCAACTTGCCCAAGGCAGCCACCAGAACAAGGAAGAAGAAGACCTCAGATTCTCAAGATGAGGATTATGTGGCTGTTGAGGAGGAAGTCAGCTCCAAGAAGAAGGTGCTGAAGAAAGAATATGGGTCAGCTGCCACAACTAAGCCTGGCTTGCACAAGAAGGCACCTGCCAAGAGGATGCCAAGTGTTAAAGAGGCATCTCGAGTCTTCCTGAAGAGCAAGCAAGATCAGTTAGGCTATCTGATTCAAGCTACACTAAGGATTGAGAAGGGCTTGGCCACCCTGACTCAGAATCAGGAGAGCCTGGAGAGGATTGTGGAGACAAAATTCTATGATCTTGATCTCAAGCTGACAGAGATTCAGACTGCAGTTGAGCAGCTTCAGGAGGAAGCAGAGGAGAGGAGAGGAAAAGCAACCACTGATGCTTTTAAGCGTGTGCCATGAGGTCCAAGGTCTGCTGCAGTGCCAATCTCAGATGCCAAGATCAAGAAGAGCACTGCTGTAGTACTTGGTAGGTCCTCCATTACGAGAGATTTAGAAGAAGAGGAGGAGGAAGAGGATGCTGCATTAGCACCCAAGTCTCAGAAGCTCATGGGAGATGCTATCAAATCAGGGGCTGCTCCATCTAAGCCCAAATCTGCTCCCAAGGCTGCTGCTCAGAAACCCCCAAAGCCCAAGAGAAACACCAGGAGTATACCTGCTGAGGAAAAGAACAAGGCTCCAGTTCCTGAAGCTGAAGAAGAAGAAGATGATTCTCATGTTTTGAGGAAGTTGAAGCTCAAAATTCCTAACCACAATGATGCTCATCCAGACGCTGAGGAAATGCACATCAGGAAAGATGCAAGATTGAGCTTATGAAGACAGTTTGATCCCTATGCTGTTAGGAGGAGGACTGCAGTTGACTACAGGTTCCATACAAAGGAACAACAAGATTTCTATGAAACCATTCTGCTCGACAAGAAGCCCATTGTATGTGACATGAACTGGGTGGATTGGGAATACATCCAGGAGAATGAATATCACTTCCCAGTAGTATACGGTAGCTTCAAGGCATGTGGAGTAGATGAATTTGTTCGACATAAGCTCACCAAATGGAATGATGAGATGATCATGCAGTTTTACTCCACTGCCCACTTCTATCCAGATGGAAGAATAGTATCGATGTCTGAGGGTAATAGGTACCAGTCCACAGTTGATGAATCGGCCAAGCTAATCAATGCCCCAGAGGAACATGAAGATGACTTGGATGTGTATGCCACCAAGAAGAAAGGCCACAACTCCATGGCAGACATGTAGAAAGAGATCCCTGATAAAGCTTTGGAGACACACAAGCTTGGATCTGTACATTTCCTGTTGTCTGGTCTGCCTACTATCAACTGGATCTTAACGCACACATTGCTACCCAAGTTAGGAGATCACAAGATGATTAGAGGACACTCCATCAACATGCTGCAAAATTTTGATGTTCCCCAGAAGTTCAAAGTTATGAGCCTGATTGTAGAAACTATCAAAAGGACAGCTGCTGATCAAACGAGGAGTTGTGGGTATGCTCCTCATATTCAGGAGCTCATCAACTCTAAGATGGGCACAAGTACTTACTTGCTGGACAAGGAGCATCTACCCTTACATCCTGAATTTCAAGACAACACATTAGTGATGAATGGGGAAGAACCATCATCAGCTCAAGTCCAGGAGAAGAGAGCCAAGGCAAAGGTTGAGAAAGCTGCCAGATGCCAAGTGTTGAAGAGGCATCTCGAGTCTTCCTGAAGAGCAAGCAAGATCAGTTAGGCTATCTGATTCAAGCTACACTGAGGATTGAGAAGGGCTTGGCCACCCTGACTCAGAATCGGGAGAGCCTGGAGAGGACTGTGGAGACAAAATTCTATGATCTTGATCTCAAGGTGACTGAGATTCAGACTGCAGTTGAGCAGCTTCAAGAGGAAGTAGAGGAGAGGAGTGGAAAAGCAACCACTGATGCTTTTAAGCGTGTGCCATGAGGTCCAAGGTCTGTTGCAGTGCCAGTCTCAGATGCCAAGATCAAGAAGACCACTGCCGGAGTACTTGGTAGGTCCTCCATTATGAGAGATTCAGAAGAAGAGGAAGAGGAAGTGGATGCTGCACCAGCACCCAAGTCTCAGAAGCTCATAGGAGATGCTATGAAATCAGGGGCTGCTCCATCTAAGCCCAAATCTGCTCCAAAGGTTGCTGCTCAGAAACCCCCAAAGCCCAAGAGAAACACCAGGAGTATACCTGCTGAGGAAAAGAACAAGGCTCCAGTGCCTGAAGCTGAAGAAGAAGAAGATGATTCTCATGTTTTGAGGAAGTTGAAGCCCAAAATTCCTAACCACAATGATGCTCATGCAGTCGCTAAGGAAATGCACATCAGGAAAGATGTAGGATTGAGGTTATGAAGACAGTCTGATCCCTATGCTGTTAGGAGGAGGACTGCAGTTGACTACAGGTTCCATACAAAGGAACAACAAGATTTCTATGAAACCATTCTGCTCGACAAGAAGCCCATTGTATGTGACATGAAATGGGTGGATTGGGAATACATCCAGGAGAATGAAGATCACTTCCCAGCAGTATACGGTAGCTTCAAAGCATGTGGAGTAGATGAATTTGTTCGACATAAGCTCACCAAATGGAATGATGAGATGATCATGCAGTTTTACTCCACTGCCCACTTCTATCCAGATGGAAGAATAGTATGGATGTCTGAGGGTAATAGGTACCAGTCCACAGTTGATGAATCGGCCAAGCTAATCAATGCCCCAGAGGAACATGAAGATGACTTGGATGTGACTTGGATGTGGATGCTTTAGTGTCAGCACCAGTAGCTACAGCTCCAGTGCCACCTCCAGCACCCACTCCATCAGCTCCAACTACATCGTGAGAAGCCTTCGTCCTTGGAATTCTATCTACACCTCCTCCTGAAGACCAAGCCTGAGAGACGTATAGCACTATGCATTTTTAAACTTTTTGGTAACTTGTTGCCAAAGAGGGATAAATATGTATAGATCATAGGCTTCGAGGGAGAGAGTGTCTTTCTTTTTATCTCTCTTGCTTTTGGTTGAACCTTTTGTGTCCTTGTGTGAGATACTTCATGTCCTCATGTCCTTGTGAGATACTTATGTGATCATGTGGTTGATCATATGCTACATTAATGTTTGGTTAAATGGTGCTATCCTTTATATTCCATATATGATCATTCACTTGCTTGGTGATGAGTGCATGCTTTTAATTTCTATCATTTTGAGCGCTCCACCAAGATGTATATGGCATGGAAGAGTAACCCATGATCCTAATCGATTGTTCATTTGCATTGAAAAGCAAATTTTAAATAATGCACAAATTTAGGGGGAGCTCTTTCTTATCACATATTTCTCAAAGCGACGATGTTTTTCAATCTTATAATCATTTGTCGAGCTTTGATCTATATGTTGTCATCAATTACCAAAAAGGGGGAGATTGAAAGTGCAACTCCTAGGTGGTTTTGGTAATTCCTAACAACATATAGCTCATTGAGCTAATGCTACTTGAAGATAAATATTTCAGGAAAAGCTCAATGATTGGCATGGCATGGATTAGAAAGTGGACTCCTCAAAATGCTAAGGACAAAAGATTGGCTCAAGCTCAAAGCAGAAGACTCTACATTTTACTTTTAGTGATCCAAGATCACATTGAGTCCATGGGAAAAGCCAATATTATTAAAAGGGGGTGAGGTGTTGCTTAATGCATTGCTTGCTCAAAATGCTTAGTGATATGCTCCAAAAACCCTCAACTACTTTCTCATATCCAAATATGTCCCAAACTAAAAGTCAAACTCGGCCCCACCAAAATCTTATATCTGGCGCCACCGAGTTCACTTGACATAGCTACTGCCAGAAACCCTATTCACTTTGGTCTCACCATAGGGATCCCGGTCTCACCGAGATGGGATTGCAAACTCTCTGTTTCCTTCGCAACGTTTTGGTCCAACCGAGATGAGCGATCGGTCCCACCAAGATTGCAATGCAAACTCTCTATTTCCCCTTCGTAACGTTTTGGTCTAACTGAGATGAGCGAATCGGTCCAACCGAGTTTGCCTCACCAACTCTCTGTTTGCCTATTACTAAAATAGGTCCCACAGAGTTTGTGTAATTGGTCTCACCGAGATTACGTTATGCCCTAACCCTAATGGAATCGGTCCCATCGAAAATCCTAACATTCACATTTTGAACTAAATCGGTCTGACCGAGTTATATGTTTCAGTCCCACTGAGTTGGTGATTTGTGTGTAACGGTTAGATTTTGTGTGGAGGATATATATACCCCTCCACCCAACCTTCATTCATGGAGAGAGCCATCAGAATATGCCTACACTTCCAACATACATTTTCTGAGAGAGAACCACCTACACTTGTGTTGAGGTCAAGATATTTCAACCAAACCACATAAATCTTGATCTCTAGCCTTCCTCAAGTTGCTTTCCACTCAAATCATCTTTATACAAAATCAAATCCTATGAGAGAGAGTTGAGTGTTGAGGAGACTATCACTTGAAGCACAAGAGCAAGGAGTTCATCATCAACACACCATCTATTACTTTTTGGAGAGTGGTGTCTCCTAGATTGGTTAGGTGTCACTTGGGAGCCTCCGTCAAGATTGTGAAGTTGAACCAAGGCGTTTGTACCGGCAAGGAGATCACCTACTTCGTGAAGATCTACCATAGTGAGGCAAGTCCTTCGTGGCCGATGGCCATGGTGGGATAGACAAGGTTGCTTCTTCGTGGAACCTTCGTGGGTGGAGCCCTTCGTGGACTCGCACAACCGTTACCCTTCGTGGGTTGAAGTGTCCATCAACGTGGACGTATCATAGCACCACATATCGGAACCATGCCAAAAATCTTCGTGTCTACATTGTGTTTGATCCCTCCAAACTCCTGCCTTTACCTTCATATGCAATTGTTTTACATTCCGCTGCTATACTCTTAGAATTGCATGTGTACGTTGATTACTTGTTTGTGCTAAGTTGCTAAAATCTGCCAAGACATAAAATTGGGAAAAGGCTAGATTTTTATTTGGTCAAGTAGTCGAATCACCCCCCCCCCTTCTAGACATACTTTCGATCCTACCCCAACATGCGGTTTGATAAACTAAATGTATGAACAAAAATTATTTGTCAGCGGTAGCATGTGTCAGTGAGGGTGCGTTCCCTTGGTTAGGTTTGCGGCGTGCAGGAGCGACTGTGTGAGGGTGCGGTGCGACCGCGGCGTGCAGGAGTGACCGTGTGAGGGTGCAGTGCGACCGCGTCAACCGTGCGCAAGTGTACCTCCTTTTCTCCACTCTTATAAAAACCGAGTTGGTGATGATGGTGTGACTGCCATCTTGTACTATAGACTATCCGATTTACATCTGACGGATAGAAAGCAATCTATGACAATTTTACAAAAAAACCCGCACCTCTCTCCCCATTTACAGATAAGGCCTTGCCTCGTTCATCCTTATCTCCCACAACCTCATTGCTGAGCAATTAAAAAAGGAAGTCTCTGGAACAATCTGGCATGGTGGCCAGTGCTAGCGCCGTCCGTCCCCATGTCGCCGCCCAGTCCAACCACCAGTCACCACCACGCCCCACTCCTCCTTACCTTATCTCTCATCTTTCTCGAGATATCATTTTTCAATGAAATTCTCGAGATACCATTTTTCCAATAAAATTCTTGAGATATCATTAGTTTTTACACATGGGATTACTTTTGCATGGGTCAATCACAACAGTTGTTTTGTAAAAAAATGCATCTTGATGTTCCGTGCAATGCACGGGCATCTTACTAGTCATTTTGAAAACTTTAGGCAAGCTTGGAAAAAATGTGTGGCGAAGTATGGAAATGCAACGCCTAGACCCAAACAGGATAAGTATGTACGTACTAGGAGTACTAGTGTTAAAAAAGAAAGGCGGGGTTTTCCTTCGCGGGATTAGTTGATACAAATCCTCGTTTGGCATGTTAATTAATGCGTATTTTTTCTCCAAAGCCCAAAGAGCTAACCATCTCACTCATCATCGCTTGATTAATGCAGCGCCATGCAAACAAACCTTCTCACTTAAGCATGCATGCAAGGGTATATTAATGTCCTTGGTTGCTAGTACGAGGCAAACCCCATCAATTTTGCCTCGATTAGTGTTAGTGGCCTTTTGCAAATTGTAATTTTGATATACTGGCCTTGTGTTAAAAAAATGGAGGTAGTAACTTTTTGACATCCTTCCCCATTGTGGTGACATCGACGATATCTCGGACGTTGTGGTTTCGTGAAGTGCGTTCGACGGAGAACACCATTGAGGGAGACCATGATAAGTCATTCGCAAGTGCCACCTGCAAGCTGAGACAACCGCCTTATTTGCATCCAGGAAGTCTGTTGAACCAAAGGACGGTTAAATGTACTAGTACTACTAGTACACAATATCGTCGTCCATCTAGCTTAGTGCGGTGAGGTAGTTTCTCAAAGAAGATGATGGAGAAGCGGAGTCAGCGAAGAGTGAAATGATGGTTGCTTCGTCCATGCTTTGTGATTTGACGCCTCACTGCTTTGTGATTTGTGATAGAAGGGACAGGGGAGTAGACTCTATGCTCAATACTGTACATGCGTCCAAGCACAAGAGAAAGAGGAGAGACGTTGCATTTTTCTATTCCTTCAATCAATCAATCAATTAGGGAGCTTCATTTCCATCTTTTTGGCTTTGGCAGCACCGTCCACAATTTTTCCCATCGATGACAAAAGCTATTTTCACATTTGGCTACACATTGTGGATGCCCTTAACCGTAACACTTGGTTTTGCTCCTATGTGCTATCTATACAAATCTCAATTATATTGATCTAAAAAATTATAGAATCAAGATTAGTAAAAAAGAGGTGATTTTGCCGCGCGGATGGCGGGGGAGGTTTCTTATTTCTAGAGGACGTCGGCCTGGTGGTTTGCTAACATGAGGTCCCACGTGTCAGTGCTTTACCAATACGATATGCACCCACATGAGGCAGAACAATGGCAGAAGAAACACGTGGTTAACTTGAAGAAGATGAGGGAGAAGTGGATTCAGCAACGAGTGAAATGATGGTTGCTTCATCCCTCTAACTTCTTTTTTACTAGCATTATTATTACTTCGTCCCTCCAACTTAACTGCGGGAAAGGTGCATCTTTTGATTTGACGCCTCATTGCTCATTACTACGCCGGCGCCATGACTGGGGTGCTTCACCCCTGCTGCTCTGCACTGTATTTCGGTATGGCACGTGGACCCAGTAGGTTGATGTCCCACATGTCGGCGAAAGGGACTAGAACATTTATGAAAGCAAGCGCTCCACTCTTACGACGGAGGAGTACATGACATGGCGGCCCAGTGAACTGTCACTTGTACTATATAGTATTATAGTTTTGCTGTTTCGCACGATGCATCGATACAAACCCGATTAAACAGGAAAGGGCGGGATTTTTCTCGCGCGGTAGATGATACTGGACCTACATTTCAAAGGCAATTTTAATGTATGCAAACTGAATAATTAAGTAACAATATGATATCTAGTAAAACTAAAAACACATATGATTTATTGTGTTAGAGTGTAGTAGTAGTGCTGAATTGCATAGTTGTTAGATGTAATATGCGAGAATGTGTAGAGATGTAGTTTTGGAGGGCCTATAGAGAGAAAGCATAATACGTTCACCGAACTTCAGAATACGCTCATTACGGTCACTATACACGTTTTGCGGTGATTATACGGTCACTTGCTCACCGTTCAGGATTGGATTGCACTCTATTGACCGGCCAAATAGTCTGTGTGGCACCATGTTGACTAGTTAAATTAACCACGTTCCTTGTGGGTCCCACCTGTCAGTTTGCATAGGAAAAAGGTCAGGTAAACACAAATTTACGTAGGCGCGATAAGACTCCAACCCGTGCACGGGAATCACCTGGTTGTGTATGTGTCTGTCAGGACCTGATGTGTGCGCATGCACGTGTAGGTTGAGCACTTAGCGTGAGAGTGTGTGCTGGTCGTGTGGTGTGTGCATGCATGCGTACATGTGTGCGTGTGAGTGTTACGTGCGTGTGTGGCTGCGTGTGTACATGTGAGTGTTGTGTGCGTGCATGGCTGCATGTGTTCATGTGAGTGTTGCATGCATGCAATTCGTGTGCATGTGTGCGTGTGTGTATAATCTCCACACCAGCTCATGTGTGTTAAAACAGACGGCTCAGCATACCACTACAAGGCCACCTTGTCCGTTGTGCCCGCGGTCATGACTTTGAACCACCGTCCAATATTTTTTTGTCGTTTGTTTTCATTCTTACTAGCAAGATGCCCGTGCGTTGCACGTAACATCAAGATGCATTTGTATGACTAGTTTATCTTGTGAGAGAAAAGGATGAACGAGGGAAGGCCTTATTTGCAAATGTGGATAGGTGTGTGGGTACCTTTTTGCAAAATCGCCATAGTTTCCTTCCTATCCGTCAGATATAAATCGAACCGCCCATATTGTAGGATGGCAGGCAGACCATCATCACCAACTCTGTTTTTTATAAGTGTAGTATAGTTATAAGAGTGTAGATGTAGATGTAGAGTAGATACAAGCCGACAGGTGGGCCCAATGGTAGTGAGATAATGTGATGCAACACTATAGGTGCCACGTGGAGCATTTAACAGGTCAACTAGTCGTGTCTTGAGAAAATACAGAGCTGTACGGTGAGCCCATGACTATATAATAACCACAAAACATAAATGGTAACCGTAATGAGTGGATTCTGAAGTCCAATGTATGTATTGTGCTTTCGCTTCAAATACAATGATCGTCACTGTATATATCGCGAGAGAAAGATGAAACATGCGTGAATGTGCTGGGGGTTTACTTTTAGAGGACCTGGAGATAGTTTGTGTGCGTACGTGAAAGGGGCGTAGAGGGGGTGCATGCGATGAAGAGAGAGATGCTCTTCATTTCTCTTTATTATGACTAACTTTATATATAGTATATAAATATAAAAATTCATAGTGCGGAATAAATATCATTGTGGGCACCATGCAATGCAAATTAATGTTCATACTCCTCCATATAACTTTGTAATGTTGTATATATTTAGAAATTCTAAAAAACATTGGCCACACTTTATTTAAAAGGAATGTTGTATGCGAAATAAACGTGAAGAGAGGGCTTTTTAGATCAATGGGGTACGTGATGCAACATGTGTGAATGTGTAGTTCATGTATTCGGCAGGGCCTAGAGAGGTATGTGTGTGTATTACGTATTCGAGAGAGGCATGGATAGAGGGGCCGGCGGGGGGAGCGAGGGCGTGGGAGAGATAGCACGAGAAATGAGAGAGGTCTAGAGAGAATAGTGAGAGAGAGAGGGAGAGAGAGAGATATCACGGCGAGAGATCCCCTTGAGTGTGTATATGCAAGGGGGAGGGCATAGAGGCACGAGGATAATTTTTTTGTGTGGTGTGTGTGTTGGTATGTGTGGGTGTGAGAAGATAATGAGACATAGGGGTAGAGGGTGTGTTACCGCGTGAGGTCCGGTGGGTCGAGGTGAAGCCCTTGGTTCAGTTCCGTCCTGCGCCACATTGGTCGGCCCGTGACGCATTTAGGGAGACCCATGGATGACTAGTCGTACAAGACAAAGATAGCAGAATTGTGAAGGACTCTGCGTGTCCACTGACAAAGCCGGCTAGGATTTGTAACCCTAGGTTCTTAGACTAAGGTAACCCCCTATCTCTGATATTACTATTCATCCAACCTAACTTTAAGGGGCATTCTACAGAATGCTCTGCTAGAATCATACTCGTCGATTAGGAAGAGAGGTGTGAGACAATGCGCGAGAGACAGGCCTAACGATAATGTGTGTACAGGAGACACATAGGTAGGTCTATGTATATAGAAAGGGTCGATGGGGATTGTGCGTGTGTATGCCTGTGAGAGGAAGAGTTCTTATGATAAAGGTTGGTGAAAACAGTCGTAAATGGTTACAAGAGGGTTATATCGAGAGCATGTCTGCGAGAAAGACACCTCGGGAGAGAGTGTGTGAGCATGTGTGAGAGACCACCGATGCAGAGTGAAACTACATGTAAAAGACTGATGTACACATTGATTAAAGATATAAATTGTATCCAAATATTAGAATGGGATCAAGATATTTGCAATTCACGTAAGGAACGGTCATTGATCCATCAGACATCTAGATTATATCGAATTTGAGCATGTCTATGTTATTATTTGACATAATTGATCCAGACAATTAGTATTTGAACTCCAGACAATGCATCGCTTTCGCAATCGAATATAAACGTGAGTATAGTTCATGTTGTGTGTGTAAAGCACACTATACATATGAAATTTACACAATGAACATTATAAATAGCTAGCTATGAACTAGCATACATTTGAATTCAACTTAAGGTGGTTTAAAAAAAATCAAATTCAACATGAGATATCATGGCATTTGTAAATCATACCTAAATTATGGGGGCACCAATCTTTGCTATGATTTTGTACATAATAGCATATATAGTCGTGTACAAAATAGATTCAAATTTAGCTCCTCCATTCCAAAATAATCATACTTATAGGATTTTCAGGTGTCAAAATTTCAAAAAGAAGTGGATAATTTAATGAGGTTTTCAAACATACAAGGACAAATTTAACGTTGTCTATTTAGGTCAATCCTCAAATTTCAAGAGTACTCTAAACGTGAATGCTTCTGTTTCAAAATTTTGAACGAAGCGACAAAAGAACCTCTACTCGCCCGAAACCACATGATACCATTGTTTGGTAGTAGAAGGAAATTACTTTTTCTAACTCTGACCCGTGAAACCTACCGGCCTGATGTCCAAAGGTCTAAACCGGTGTAGGTTTGTAGCTTCATCTAGATGCCACGCAACCGCCTCCAAAAAACATTCATACACAATGGTCGTCTAAGCATACATGCGCATGGCCTAAATTGCTCCCGCCCACTATTTGGGACACCTGGGATTACCATCCTACCCCCAACCCGCAGTACGTCCGAAATTTAAGAGGGGGGCAAAGTTTGTACTTTGCCCAAATTTCAAACAAGCGTGTCCCATCCTATTCAAAAAAGCCAAAAACAAGCGCGTCCCAAACCAAAACATGGTTCTACCTTAGCTCCCCCCCATCCGATTCCCCATTCATACTCCGTGGGTGCCAAAACTACCTCTCCACCAACCGCGAAACCCCGACGTCCTTCGTCCGCCACCCCATCCCACCCATCAACCGCCGCCCTCCTCCATCACGCCGGAGCCGATACCCCAACGTCGTCGTCCACCGCAACCTCAACCGCAACGCCTTCCAAGGCTGGTAGTTGAAGCCTAGACCGAGCCGTCCGTACCCGAGCCAGTTCAACTACGCCGTCCTGCGCCTCACCGATGCCGCTCCAACTTCGCCACCGTCCACTGCACCTGAGCTACTCCTGCTACGCCGTCCTTCACTGCCTCGGATCTGCTTCCCCTCCGCTGACATACGGCCACGACAACACAGTGAACAATTTGGCCATGGGTTCGTCCAAGCCTACACCCTCCTCCAAAACATCAGTTTCCTCGACAAAAAGAAGAAGATCGGCATGACATATGGAGGCGACCACACTGGCAACCGGAAATGGTACTCCTCTTCCCTTATTCGTGCAAATCTTACGTGTATGCTTGCACTCCCACATAGGACACTAGTTGACCGCTTCTTGATACTAGATGTTCATAGTAACTCGTGATGCACAAGGTTTCTCCTCATATACTACTTCACCTTAGCTAGAGGTCCGTTGCCCCCTGGATTTCAATTCCTGGTTAGTTGATTCCCAATTAATGGAAGCATTCCCGAGCGTAACAGGCGCTAGTCCACCTATTACGCCCGGGAAGCAGCGCCTCTCTGTTTATCTTAGGGGCGTGTGGGGCCTAGAGCTGCTGGCGCCCGATATGGAGGTCGGCCCGGATTAAAGGGATGGCCTAGGGGAGTTTCCAAGCACGACAGTGGTGTGAGGTCGAGGGGAGGGCGAGGCAGAAGAGGCAGGGGCTTGGGCCGGTGGTCGCTGGCAGTTTGAGAAAGATCGTCAAGAGTGACTGGCGGGAGGTAGACGAAGGCCATCTGCTCGTTCCTTATAGATCGGACGGTTCATAAAAAAATGACAGACCTATTTATTTTCAGTCGACTATTATCTTGATAGGACCACATGTGGTGGTGTGCTGGAGGAGTACCTGCATTTCCTGTGCTCATATATTACAAAATCATACAGAGTAGAATCTAATTTTATTTGCCATGCAATGTTGTTAAGCTATCATATGTCTCCTGTCATTTATTTTTCAGCCACCTGCTATCTGCTACTTTTACAGTGCACTAGTTCTGCACAAACTTCACCCATACTCCCACTATTGTGTTTTATGCAAGGTATTTCAGACTCTAGTGCTATGAGAGAAGCAAACAATAAAAGAGAGAAGTCACTCCAGCATCATACATGGATAGACCAGACATGTTTCAACTTTATAATAGGTGAAGTGTCAGCAGATGGAGATGGTAAACGTAGCTCTGGAGTTGATGACCTCGCTCACACTGAACCACCATCCCAGGTGCTTGCTTTAACTCCACGGTGCCATATGTGGTTGCATGTTGCATATGGTGTCTAGCTTGTATTCAAAAGGCCGAAGTCGGTCTTTATTAAGATAAGGGAAGATATTTTTTACATGAACCACCATCTTGTGAGCACCAGAAGACAAATAGCTAGTCAGGGCACTGGCCACGCCAGTGAGAAGCCCACCACAGACATGCATCACCAGGAAGCCAACTAAAAAGCCACGATGGTGGCGAAGCAGCCCGCCTCCCACCAGGCTCGCAGGTCCTAGATGATCATGCTCACCACTCCAGCCGGATGTCTAGCTTGTATTGCTTCCAATTTGGTTAAATTGCATCTACTTAGCTTACACATTATACCTTTGAATATGACATGCCTTCCTGTTTTTGGTACATACTAGTACATATGTCTATTAACCATGTTCTTACATCAAACTAATGTTCTTGTGTATCCCTCATCAAGCACTTATGATGAGGCAGTCAGGCCAGTGGACTACTCTGAGTAAAGATCCTCATTTAAAGAATGCAGCGTCAGCCTCCCGACATGATTCTCAAGAAATAACAAGGCTAGATGTAGATAGTGAACGTTGCTCTGTAGTTGATTACCACATTTCCCCTACACTAGCATCGCGGGTGCTTGCTCTAGCTTGGCAGCGTGATATGCTGTTGCATGTTGCATATGATGTGTAGATTGTAATTCTTCCAATTTGGTTAAATTGCATGTGCTATTCTGCTTAGTTTATACATTATACCTGTTAATGTGACATGCCTTCCTATTTTTAGTACATAATACATCTGTCTATTAAGCATGTCCTTACATAAAACTATTGTTTTTTTGTATCCTGCATCAATCAATATGACGAGACACCTTTAGTATATGCAGTGTGATATTAGTTGCATCTTTCATATGATTTATAGCATGCGCTTCTTCTAATTTGTTGAAATGCCATTTATGATGGGACGCTTTTAACTTGGCAGAGTCATATTGGATGGATCTTTCATGTGGTGTCTAGCTTGCATTCCTTCTTATTTGTTGAAATGCATTATATATGCTTAGTTTACACAAACAGTTGTGAATATGCCATGCCATCCTATTTTTCGTATTATTCCATCCTGGTATCATGTGTTTGCCTTACATCAAAGTAGTGATTGTCAGTATCATGCACGAATGAGTTCTGAAGAGTGAATTTTATTGCTTTTTCTTGTCGGTTTTACTTGACAATTCAAAATCAATAAAGTGGAAGGAAGTTAGCAAGGCAGCGGATAAATGTTCTCCTTCCAAACCGAGGGCCTCTACAGATTCTACTCCTCCATCCCCCAAGATGATTTCCAAGACAACACATGCATAGACACTCAACGTAGTTGTGTTGATGATGAGCACGTCTCCCCTAGTGCACCATCACAGGTGCTCCCTCTAAGTTGGCACTATTATATGTGGTTGCATGTTATGTATGATGTCTAGCTTGTATTGCTTCTAATTTTGTTGAATTCCATCTACTTACTTTACACATTATACTTGTGAATAAGACACGTGTTCCTGTTTCTAGAACAATATCTGTCTATCACACCATGTTCTTACATCAAAGTACTACTGTTGTGTAACCTGCAACAATCACTTATCATAAGACACGTTTGACTTGGGAGTGTGATATAGGTTACATCTCGTAGTTTCAGGACTTTTGGAGATGTGCAGAATAGGTCTCTCATATTTTCTCCTTTTCCAGCCCAGAATTCTAGCTGCCGGCATTCCCCCTCTTCATGTAAACCTTTTAAAATAAGAGAGAATAGACATAAGTATTGTGACATAATGTGTAATAACAGCCCATCATGCGATAATTATCGATATAAAAACATGATGCAAAATGGACATATCACTACCTTTGAAGTATGTATGACTGCTATATTCTCTGACTTTTGTGAAAAGATTGTTGAGGCTTTCATGGATGATTTTTCTGTTTACAGAACTTCTTTTGCTGGTTGCTTAAGCAACCTTGATCGAGTTTTGTAGAGATGTGAACAAACTAATCTTTTTTTGAATTGGAAGAAGTGTCATGTTATGGTGAATGGAGGTATTGTCTTGGGGCATAAAATTTCCGAATGAGTTATTGAGGTCGATAAAGCTAAGGTTGGTGAAATTGAGTAAATGCCATGTCCCAAAGATAATAAAGGTATAAGAAGTTTCCTTGGTCATTGTCGGTGTCAAAACCGGCGGATCTCGGGTAGGGGGTCCCGAACTGTGCGTCTAAGGCGGATGTTAGCAGGAGGTAGGGGACACAATGTTTTACCCAGGTTCGGGCCCTCTTGATGGAGGTAAAACCCTACGTCCTGCTCGATTATTCTTGATAATATGAGTAGTACAAGAGGTGATCTACCACGAGATCAGAGAGGCTAAACCCTAGAAGCTAGCCTATGGTATGATTGTATGTTGTCCTACGGACTAAAACCCTCCGATTTATATAGACACCGGAGGGGACTAGGGTTACACAGAGTCAGTTACAAGGAAGGAGATCTATATATCCACATTGCGAAGCTTGCCTTCCATGCCAAGGAGAGTCCCATCTGGACACGGGACGAAGTCTTCAATCTTGTATCTTCATAGTCCAACAGTTCGGCCAAAGGATATAATCCGGCTGTCCGGATACCCCCGAATCCAGGACTCCCTCAGTAGCCCCTGAACCAGGCTTCAATGACGATGAGTTCGACGCGTAGATTGTCTTCGACATTGCCAGGCGTGTTCCTCCTCCGAATACTTCATAGAAGATTTTGAACACGAGGATCGTGTCTGGCTCTGCAAAATAAGTTCCACATACCACCGTAGAGGGAATAATATTTACACAAATCTAATCTGCTGACGTACCCCGTAGTGTGACATCACACCACATCCAGGTCTTTGTTCGAATTGTTTTTCATAACCTATCTCAGCGTGTTTCGCGAGGCGGTTTCCTTGGCACGTCTTGTCGAAGCAGAGATCGTGTCCCCTTATTACGGGATTCCCATCAATACGGACGTGGGTAACCCAACCGCGCCATCAATTACGGCGCTTGGGGGATAAGCGAGTTTTACCAGGCTGGTGGGGGCGCATAGTTTCGTCCGCCTTTATAAAGGGATAAGGTTTCACCTTTTTCGACCCACGCCTTCTTCCTCCTTGCTCATCCATTCTCGCGCACTTGAGCTCCAGCGCCCAAGTCCACATCCTTCTCCTCAACTCTCTCCAAACATGTCCGGAGCGGGAGGCAAGTGGATGGTCTCCTCCGTCACGGAGGGACACATCAAAAAACTACGTGGGGCCGGATACTTAGCCGTGGATATCGTGCACCAGCTGCCAGCCGTGGAGCAGATCGTCCCTACCCCGGAACCTCACGAAATGGTGGTTTTCCTCCCCCACTTCGTCCGCGGATTGGGGTTTCCCCTCCATCCATTTATCCGTGGCCTTATGTTCTATTATGGGCTGGAATTTCATGACCTGGCCTCGAATTGCATCCTCAACATCTCGGTGTTCATCGTCGTGTGCGAGGCTTTCCTCCGCATCCGGCCCCACTTCGGCCTATGGCTAAAGACCTTCAATATCAAGCCGAAGGTAGTAGGCATCCAACAAGCGGAATGCAGTGGATCCATGGTGGGCAAAGTGCCCAACGTTACATGGCTCGAGGGCTCCTTCGTGGAGACCATAAAGGGGTGGCAATCGGGGTGGTTCTACGTCACCGAGCCGCACGACACCAACTTGGTGGCGGCCCCCGAGTTTTGATCCGGAATCCCCACGTGGCTCACTTCCTAGAAGGAGAAGGACCTGTCCTGGGGCTCATCAGTGGAGCTGGACGGACCCCAAAAGTGTATCCGGAACATGATAAGCAAGAAACTTAAGCTTGTCAACATAGTCCAGTTCATGCTCTTCCGCTGGATCCTCCCGTGTCAACAACTGGCTTTCAACTTATGGGAGTTTGACCCGGCCCAGCACCAGACTCTACACGAGCTCTTCGACACGACGCATAAGGACGTCTGGAAGGTGCTTTTCAAGGGCGCCGAGGTCCCCCCTTCTCTTACCGGGGATCGCGGACTAAGCGCGAAGCGCCCTGCGAATCCGGTAAGCTCTGTGCATAGGGTATTTCTTTCCCATAGCTTAACCATGTGCGGGGTTTGAGCTCCCATGCCTTTGACAGGACTGAGTGGAGACATCGGAACTAATTAACTATCCGGACGAAGATGCGGACTCCGGCTCCTTATGAGGTGCCGGAGAAGACCAAGAAGAAGGCCACGGGAACCGGAAAGAGTTCCCGGTGCCAGGTGGTATTGGACTCATCGTCCGATAACTCCGAGAGGCACTCCTCCCGTGAAAACAAGGAGGAGGAAGATGAAGACTCTCCCCCTCCAGCTGGGGGAGACAAGAAAATGAAGGCCGCCCCAATCGGGGAGGCCGAAGGGTCCCAGAAGGGAAGGACTCTCCTTCTGGACTGTTCCACCACCGCCGCCGACGGCAAAGACGAGTGGTTACTTAGGGCCAAGCCCCTAGCGAAGCCGTAAGTATTCGTATACCAGAGTAACTCATAGCATACTTTTATTGCACTGCTTCTCCTAATGTCGAATATGATCATGCAGTCCGCCCCAAGCCCGTATTGGCGTATCCTCATCAGACGATTCCTTAGACTCGTCGGATATGGATAGTGATACACTTCCAACCGTCTCCTCTCCTCGCCCTACGGACGATGTCGACGTACTGTCTCAAGGGGCACCGAGCCGGGTGGTGACAGTCCCGGAGGCGCCTCAAGGCGACCTTCCGGACTCCAAGCGGGAAGGGAGCAAGACTCCCAAGGGCTCCAAGTTCGGCCCCTAGCCGAACGCCGCGCCGGATCCTCCAGTGGTTCCGGACTCTGGCAGGCGGCCCCCTTCCAAGAGGGGCAAGCCGCCCGTGCTGGTGACCTCTGTCCATCCAGAGGCACCAGACAACCTGCTGGGAGCGCTTCGCGGCGCTTCCATCGACGAAGAGCACCGCACTATTATGAGTGCGGTGATAAAGAAGGTTCAGTCCACCAAGAGCGGACTGACTGAAGCCTGTGCCAGCCTTCTAACAGGCTTTGAGGTAAGTATTTGAAATATAGGAAAATATTACCGCATAGACAGTAGCCCCTGATGCTCTGTTTGGTGTTCACAAAGAAAAGCCGAATAGAGGATCAAATAATATCTGCAGGAGTCTAATATAAGTATGTCTGTATGTGTATGCAGGCTTCGCTACTGACCTCTGTCGCACTGACTATGGAGGTCGCCGCACTGAAGCAGGACCTCGAGCGGTCCAAGAAAGAGGGCGGCCTTGCCAAGAGGCAGCTCGAGGAGAACAAAGGTAAGTAATACCTTGTCTATATAAAAAAGAAAGCGCGGTTGCGAAATGACAGGATCATCATGAATGTGCCAGGGGCCACGACCGAAGTGGCGACCCTGAAGCAAGCGTTGTCCGAGGCCGAAAACAAAGCGGCCAAGGAGCACACCGAGCGGGAGAAAGAAGAGGCACGGGTGGGCGAGGTGCAGCAAGAGCTCCAGGCTCTCGTGAAGAAACACGAGACTTTGGAGCTTGACTCGAAGACGCAAGAGTCCTAGCTTGCCGCGGCCCTCGAGAGCACAAAGCATGCCAAGGTTGACGCCCAAAAGGCCCTCCAGGAAATTGAGGCGATGAGGAAGATAGCGGTGGGTAAGGCATTCAATATGCAAAGCAAGCATGTTAAAGTAAATTACTTGTTACTTACCCGAGTCCGGAGCTCTCCAGGAGCATTCGCGGATTTGCCCCGCAGCGTGTCGGATGCCGCGAAGTATTACCAGGCCGAGGAGGGAAGCTCGACGGAGAAGTTGTTCTAGTCTCAGTATACTGGGACCGAACAACCGATGCCTACGAGCGACCAGCTGAAGCAACTGGTCGAGCTGCACAAGGCGGCCGAACAAGCCATGAAGGGCCTTATAGTCTGGATGTGGCCTGACGACTCCCTTCCCTACAACTACTTTGGCCTGGTGAGGTGGCTTGTGGATGCCTGCCTACGGCTGGAAGTCATCAAGCGGTCCGTCTGTATCGAAGGTACCCGCCAGGCTTTTGCCCGTGCAAAGGTGCACTGGGCCAAGATGGACGCCGAGAAGCTGGTGAAGGAGGGGTCGCCGCAGGGCAAGGAGCATCGCCACCCCGAAATGTATTATGAGGTTGTCCTAAAGGGTGCCCGTCTTGTGGCGCACGAGTGTGCGAGGGATGTAATATTTGAATGAACTCGCTCGTATGATCCTTTATTATGAAAACTTGTTCATATGCGCTATGCAACGCTTGTTCCAATTTAAAATATTACCTTATGTGCGGCTGTTTATCAAATCTGAGAGATGGCCAGTCATCGGCTTCTGCCCCCATGCCACGAGTGCTGGGGTGTTCGGGGTAAATCTGAGCACTCTTTTTCCCATTGTTGGGTCCTTCAAGGGAGGTGCTCAGCTCAACGAACAAGGCAATCGGCCTATAATGCTTTATCACTCTCACTTAGCCATAGAAGTATACAATTTTAAATTTTGGCGAAGCCCCTAGTATTCGGAAGTCCGAATTCGGGGCGCTATACACGCCTTACGCTGGAAAAAGCTGACTCCTCGCTCTAAGCGACATAAGTCTTTAGGGACTCGAGACCTCTCAAACAGCGACCAGCTCTCGCCCTATCATGAAAGTTAGTTTTAGCTTTCTCTACTGAGGTGCTTAGTCCAGATGAACCGGGGCACAATCGCAGTAGTTCTCCCAGTGCTACCTTAGCCGATATAGCGGAACATAAGGTACCAAAACATGGGAGCCAGGCAAACCCAACTATTGACCCAAGACATGATTCGGAGCTGATGCATATAATGCTATAAGTTCGGGGTGCCGCACTGTCGAAAGTGTTCGGACTTCTCACGCTGTATTATGGGGTACGCTTAAGCCCCTGGTGTATGGGTCGTACCAGAGTGTACGGGTGCTGGATGTCATGAAGGAACATATATAAAAAGGAATAGAGAATGCGGTAATAGTCTAGTGCTATGCATTGTTTATTCAAAAAGGTGCGTCGAAGCAGAATGATACAAGTAGTGCGATAAGCAAAAAGTAGGACTATTTGACATGTCCCCTCCAAGGGCAAGCTGAGGAATGGTATTTAAAGCAAGTATTTCACTCGTTATCGGAGACCACCTGGGAGTTCCATGGTGCGACGTGGCTTTCTGCCTCCTTGGTTGTTGCATCATGTGTCCGGCAATCGTACTGCCGGACAAGGTTTCCAGAGATTAAAGTCCTGAAAGAGAGAAAAATAACAAAGCGGGAAGCCCCTAGTGTGCTTGAGCCGCGTCTTGAGGCGTGCCGTAGTCGTGCCCCCTCCACACCTGTGCCCATGGTATTTTCAATGTGTAATTATGTACGCGTGGCACGGATTTCGCCGTTTGGCTGGGACTAGGGTGGGGGCCGCATTGCTATGCGAGCTCGGAACGTGCCAGGCGGTCTTGTTGCCGATTACTCAGGGCGCGCTTGAAGGTGTCCGGGTCTTTAATCGGCGAACTGGTGGATTGCCTTAAGAGGATGCTTTGCGCTTCTGCTGCGAGGGCCGCGGTGTGCTCCTCCGTGCGGAGAGAGCGCTATGTGTTTCCATTGACTGTGATGACCCCCCCGAGGTCCTGGCATCTTGAGCTTGAGATATGCATAGTGCGGTACCGCATTGAATCTCGCAAATGCGGTTCGCCTGAGCAGTGCATGATAGCCACTACGGAACGGGACTATATCGAAGATTAACTCCTCGCTTCGGAAGTTATCCGGGGATCCGAAAACCACTTCCAGTGTGACTGAGCCTATGCAATGGGCCTCTACACCTGGTATGACGCCTTTGAAGGTCCTTTTTATGGGTTTGATCCTTGAGGGGTCTATACCCATTTTGCGCACTGTGTCCTGATAAAGCAGGTTCAGGCTGCTGCTGCCGTCCATAAGGACTCGAGTGAGGTGAAATCTATCGATGATTGGGTCTAGGACTAGTGCGGAGAATCCGCCATGACGGATACTAGTGGGATGGTCCCTGCGATCGAAGGTGATCAGATAGGAGGACCATGGGTTGAACTTTGGGGCGACTGGCTCCAACGCATATACATCCCTTAACGCACGCTTCCGCTCCCTCTTGGGGATGTGGTTGCGTATATCATGTTCACCGTCCGCACTTGTGGGGGGAACCTCTTATGTCCTCCGGTGTTTGGCTGCCGGGGCTCCTCCTCGTCATCGCTATGTGACCCCTTATCTTTGTTTTCGGCATTTAACTTGCCAGCCTGCTTGAACACCCAACATTCCCTGTTGGTGTTGTTGGCTGGCTTGTCGGGGGTGCCATGTATTTGGCACGAGCGATCGAGTATATGGTCCAAACTGGACGGGCCCAGAGTGCTTCTTTTTAATTGCTTTTTCTGCTGACCGGGTTTAGAGCCTCTGAATCCGGCATTGACTGCCGTATCCTCGATATTGTCGTTGTTGATGCGGCGCTTGTGTTTGTTGTGACGTGACCTACCGTTGCCATCCTTGGTATCCGAAGTACCATGGTTCTTTGATATGTTATTGATGCGAGCCAGCCAACTGTCTTTTCCCATGCAAAAGCAGGTCATGAGCATCGTGAGGGCTGCCATAGATTTCGGCTTTTCTTGGCCAAGGTGCCGGGCGAGCCACTCGTCACGGATGTTGTGCTTAAAAGCTGCTAGGGCCTCTGCGTCCAGACAGTCGACGATTTGATTTTTCTTTGTCAGGAACCGTGTCCAGAATTTCCTGGCCGATTCCTCTAGCTGCTGAATTATGTGGCTCAAGTCATTGGCATCTGGTGGTCGCACATAAGTGCCCTGGAAGTTGTCGAGGAATGCGGCTTCCAGATCTCCCCAACAGCCGATGGATTCTGCTGGCAGGCTGTTGAGCCAATGTTGAGCTGGTCCTTTGAGCTTGAGTGGGAGGTATTTGATGGCGTGTAGATCGTCACCGCGGGCCATGTGGATGTGCAGGAGGAAGTCCTCGATCCATACCGCAGGATCTGTTGTGCCATCGTATGATTCGATATTTACGGGTTTGAAACCCTCTGGGATTTGGTGATCCATTACTTCGTCTGTGAAGCATATGGGGTGTGCGGCGCCTCTGTAGTGGGCTATGTCGTGACGCAGCTCGAATGAGTCTTGTCCGTTGTGTTCGGCCCGGCCGGATTTACTTTTACTGTATCCGGCATGACGGTTATCGTCTCGCGTAGTGGCGCGCCCTCGTGATCCGTAGATCAATCTTGCGTGTTTTGCTTTGGCCTCCAATACGTCTCGCAGGTCTAGCGTGTTTCCCGTGCCTTGTCATTTTTATTTGAGTGGTGTCGGGGTGGGGCTGAGTTTTTGGCTGGAATGCCTCTCTGTCGCGGCCACGAGGTGGCCGATCAGCCGCGTCATATGCTGGAGATGTAGGTTTTAGTGCTTCCTCCTCCAGTCGGAGTAGCAACCTGCGCTTTGGGTAACTCTTAGAGGGGCGTTCAAGTTCATATTCCTCGACCGCAAGGACTTCAGTCCATCTGTCAGCTAGAAATCTTAGTCAGCTTGAAGCTGCTGCTGCTGCTTTTTCTTAAGGCTATTTGACGTGGCTATAAGCGCTCTTGCTCGGTGGGATCCTCCGGCACGACAAATTCGTCGTCGTCGAGGCTTGCCTCGTCTTCGGAGGGAGGCATGTAATTATCATCCTTCGCCTCTCCATCTGCCGCTCTCTCAGGAGGGCTGGCTTCTCCATCCTCCTGCTCTAAATCTTGCTGGAGGGGATTGTTGTCGTCTTCGGCACTATCCGGAGTGCTATTATCTCCTGTGCCGGTGTCACCGCTTTTGCTTTGGCGATACTTAGAGCGGCTCCGCTGACGTCGGCGTTTGGGTTGCTTCTTGGAGGGGTCATCCTCCGCTATCTCATCGCCATTGCCTTCTTTGGGTGTGTCCACCATGTATATATCGTATGATGTGGTGGCTGTCCAGTGCCATGTGGGCAGTGGTTCCTCTTTGTCTCCCACATCGTCGTCCATACCGTCGATGTCTTTGGAGTCGAAGTCGAGCATGTCGGTCAAATTATCGACAATGGCTACTAAGTGGGTGGTGGGTGGGCGGCGAATTTCCTCGTCATCCGCATCCCAGACCTGCCGAACATAGTTCGGCCAGGACTCTCCTGACAGGGAGAGAGACCTTAATGAGTTCAGTATGACGCCGAAGGGCGAGTGCTGAAAGATATCCGCGGAGGTGAACTCCATGATCGGCACCCAGTCAGATTCGATAGGCACAGGCCCAGGCGGTTCGAAGTCCGTCGCCGGGGAAGAATCCGACAGTTCGGCGTCACGGCTCCCGTGAAGGGTAAGGTCGATACTCGGCTCGATCGCCACTGAGAATACGGCCTCCATGGCGGGGTCTATCCACCCGTCCATGGATGGCGCAATTAGCTCCGAACTGATGGTCGGAGCGGTTGCCGGTGCGGTCTCTTGAACACTGTCCGATGGTAGAGCTAAATCATGATCATCGTGACCGTGCGGCGCACTTGGCAGGGGATCGAATCCGTCGAAGATTAAGTCTCCACGGATATCGGCTGTGTAGTTTAAGCTTCCAAACCTGACCTGGTGGCCAGGGGCGTAACTCTCGATCTGCTCCAGATGGCCAAGTGAGTTGGCCCACAGTGCGAAGCCGCTGAATACAAAGATCTGTCCGGGGAGAAAAGTCTCACCCTGGACTGCATCGCTATCAATGATCGAAGGATCCATCAAGCCTAATGGTGATCACACAGAGGAACTCTCAATGAAAGCACCAATGTCGGTGTCAAAACCAGCAGATCTCGGGTAGGGGGTGCCGAACTGTGCGTCTAAGGCGGATGGTAACAGGAGGCAGGGGACACGATGTTTTACCCAGGTTCGGGCCCTCTTGATGGAGGTAAAACCCTACGTCCTGCTTGATTATTCTTGATAATATGAGTAGTACAAGAGTTGATCTACCACGAGATCAGAGAGGCTGAACCCTAGAAGCTAGCCTATCGTATGATTGTATGTTGTCCTACAGACTAAAACCCTCCGGTTTATATAGACACCGGAGGGGGCTGGGGTTACACAGGGTCAGTTACAAGGAAGGAGATCTACATATCCATATTGCCAAGCTTGCCTTCCACGCCAAGGAGAGTCCCATCCGGACACGGGACGAAGTCTTCAATCTTGTATCTTCATAGTCAAACAGTCCGGCCAAAGGATATAATCCGGCTGTCCGGATACCCCCTAATCCAGGACTCCCTCAGTCATGCTGGTTTATATAGGAGATTTATTAAAGACTTCTCTAAAATTTCTAGGCCTCTTAATAATCTCTTGCAAAAGGATGTTTAATTTGTTTTTTATGATGATTGTGTAAAAGCCTTTGAAACACTTAAGAAAGCCTTGACGTCTGCACCTATCGTTCAACCACCTTCTTGGAACTTAATTACCTTTTGAAATTATGGATGATGCTAGTGATTATTCCATTGGTGTTGTTCTAGGACAAAGAGTTGATAAGAAATTAAATGTTATCCACTATGCTAGTAAGACTCTAGACAATACTCAAATAAATTATGCTACTACTGAGAAAGAACTTTTAGCAGTTTTATTTGCTTGTGACAAATTTAGATCCTACATTGTTGCTTCTAAATAAATTGTCCACACCAATCTGCTACTATTAAGTACCTTATGGAAAAGAAAGATGCTAAACCTAGTCTTATTAGGTCGGTTTTTTTGCTTCAAGAATTTGATTTGCATATTATTGATAGGAAGGGAGCTGAGAATCCCGTAGCTGCCAACTTGTCTAGGTTAGAAAATATTCTTTATGACCCACTACCTATTGATGATAGCTTCACCGATGAACAACTAGTTGTCACAATTGCTTCTCATAATACTCCTTGGTATGCAGACTATGCTAATTATATTGTTGCTAAATTTATACCACCCAGTTTCACATACCAACAAAAGAGCAAATTATTCTTTGATTTGAGACATTACTTTTGGGATGACCCACATCTTTATAAATAAGGAGTAGATGGTATTATTAGATGTTGTATACCAGAGCATGAGTAGGAACAAATCCTACGGAAATGTCACTTCAAAGCTTTGGAGGGTGAGGGAGTCCTAGATTAGGGGGTATCCGGATAGCCGGATTATATCCTTTGGCCGGACTATTGGACTATGAAGATACAAGATTGAAGACTTCGTCACGTGTCCGGATGGGACTCTCCCTGGTGTGGATGGCAAGCTTGGCAATACGGATATATAGATCTCCTTCCTTGTAACCGACTCTGTGTAACCCTAGCCCCCTCCGGTGTCTATATAAACTGGAGGGTTTAGTCCGTGGGACTAACAACAACAATCATAGCATAGGCTAGCTTCTAGGGTTTAGCCTCTTCGATCTCGTGGTAGATCAACTCTTTTACTACTCATATTATCAAGAACAATCAAGCAGGACGTAGGGTATTACCTCCATCAAGAGGGCCCGAACCTGGGTAAAACATCGTGTCCCTGCCTCCTGTTACCACCCGCCTTAGACGCACAGTTCGGGACCCCCTACTAGAGATCCGTCGGTTTTGACACCGACAGAGGTCATCATGCGGGAGATAGAACTGCACACAAGGTATTACAATCTGGTTTTTATTGGCCTTCCCTTTTCAAGGATGCTCATAAGTTTGTTACATCTTGTGATGAACGTCAAAGAATTGGTAATATTAGTAGACATCAGGAAATTCCTATGAATTATTCACTAGTTATTGAACCATTTGATGTTCAGGGCTTTGATTATATGTGACCTTTTCCATCCTCTAATGGCTATACACATATTTCGGTTGATGTTGATTATATCACTAGGTGGGTAGAAGCTATTCCAACTAGTAGTGCTGATCATAAAACCTCCATTAAAATGCTTAAAGAAATTATTTTCCCGAGGTTTGGGTCCCTAGATATTTAACGACTGATGGTGGTTCAAATTTTATTCATGGTTCTTTCCACAAATTGCTTGCAAAATATTATGTTAACCATAGAATTGCATCTCCTTATCACCCTCAATCTAGTGGACAAGTTGAACTTGGCAATAGAGAAATAAAATTAATATAGAAAAAGATTGTAAATAGATCTAGGAAAAATTGGTCTAAGAAATTCGATGATGCACTATGGGCTTAGAGAATTGCTTATGAAAATCCTATGGGTATGTCTCCATATAAAATGGTATATGAATAAGCTTGTCATTTGTGTCTTGAGTTAGAACATAAGTCATATTGGGCAATTAAAGAACTCAACTGTGATTTTAAACTTGCCAATGAAATGAGGTTATTTTATATTAGCTCATTAGATGAATGGAGAACCCAAGCCTATGAAAATGCCAAATTGTTCAAAGAAAAATTTAAAAGATGGCATGATAAAAGAATCCAAAGACGGGCGTTAAAAGTGGGTGAGTATGTTCTATTGTACAATTCTTGTTTTAGATTTTTTGCAGGAAAACTTCTTTCCAAGTGGGAAGGACCATATATCATTGAAGAAGTTTCTTGCTCTGGAGCTATTAAGATCAATAATGCCGAAGGCACTAATCCAAAGGTGGTCAATGGACAAAGAATTAAGCACTATATTTCATGAAGACCTATTAATGTTGAAACTAACATTATTCAAACCATGACACCGGAGGAATACATGAAAGAGACCTTCCAGAACACTCCATAACCCTGAAAAGGAAGAGGTACGTGATGCGATAAGTAAACCGACTTCAAAAATTCTGGAAAAATATTTTTTGATAGTTTTGGAATATTAGAAAAAATAAAAAATTAAGAAACACCCGAGAAGGCAATCGAGGTTCCCACTAGGCACCAGGGCGTGCCTGCCCCTCCTAGCGCGCCCGGGTGGGTAGTGGCCCCTCGGGAACCTTCCCGACTCCATTTTCCTATGGCATACTTGTTTTGCAAGATAAAAATTCTTTATATATACCCCTAGACGATTTGACCACCGCATCACGGAAAAATCCTATGTTCTTGTTTCGTGCTTTTTTGTCAGAACTATTAAGCTAGGCATCATGTCGTCTCCCTCCTGCAAAAACGTACAAGAGGATGCTTGGCTACTGAAGATGGAACTAAGGAGAGAGGAAGCAAAAGAAGCCACCAAGGAGGGAAAGGCTAAGGAAGTTGTAGGGAGTCAAGCTGAAGAAGGAGGGGAAGCCATGCTCATGGAGGAAATTGAGAAAGAGGAAGATATCCTTCAACCCTACTATAATCATCTCACCCCCACTAAAATGGAACCCTTAAGGGCCATTGAAATGGTTTGTGTTCAGAATACATACCTCACTCGTGAAGTTATTTTCTTGGAAGAGGAAAACATCACCCTTCGGAGCATGAATCATAGATTGGAGTACCTGTTGAGGATGAATTGCAAAATCACTACTTCATCCCAACCACCATCATCAAAGAAGGAGATTTGAGTACACGGGTATGGCCACTCCCCTTGGCTTTCACCAAGCTTGGGGGAGATGCCCCGGTACTGTATCACCATCAATTTCATTATCTTTACCTATCTTAGTTCGATCCTTAGTTATTTCATGATTTATTTGAATACAAGTTTAGTATGATCCATTATCGAGTGCTAGTTTTCATGATCTATCTATCTATGTAATTCAGTTAGAGTTATAAAGATTATTTTGAGTTTTTTGCTTCTTTACTTTTATGTTTCAATCAAAATAAGAAAAATAATTAAAAAGAACATATGATAATCATATGGGAAGTAATGACATTACATAAGGAAAAGTATAAATGGTAAAATTTATTGAAAGTTTACAAGCATAGCATTGGTCAGTGAGGCAATTCATGAAAGAATTAATAAGGGAAGAGAAGATTCACATGCAAATATACTATCTTGGACATCTTTTATGATTGTGAGCTCCCACTAACTATTTTATATCAAATTGTTAACGTTGGACAAGGAAGACAACATAATGATTTATGTTTGTTCATATTCACATAGAAGTTATATTGTCATAGATCCTCCAACTTGTGGTGCTTGCCTAGTATCTTTGCTAGCCAAAAATCCGCACCAAGCAGAGATACTACTTGTGCATCCAAAAACATTAAACCCAATTTCATGTTATGAGAGTCCACTATACCTACCTATGGATTGAATAAGATCCTTCAAGTAAGTTGTCATTGGTGCATAACGCAATAAAAATGGCTGCTAAATATGTTTGATGTTTTATTGTATGGGAAAATAAGCGTTGTACAAACTTGTGATGAGAAAGTAATAAAAATGATGGACTGCATAATAAATGTTGCTATCATAAGGGGCAATATAATGTACGTTCTTTAGCACTAAAAGATTGTGCATTCAAAACCAAAAAGCGCATGACAACCTCTACTTCCCTCTGCGAAGGGCCTATCTTTTAATTTAATGTATTTACTTTTTATGTAAGAGTCAAAAGTATTCTCCTCTATTCCTTTTTATTATATTTTCTTTCTCAAGCATCATGTGGTGGGGAAAGATCTAGGGACATATAACTAGTTGGATATGAGTGATCATGAGTTATTATTAGAGACATCACCCTTGAGGTGAATAAGTTGGGAGGCGAAACTATAAGCCCCTATCTTTCTATGTGTCCAGCTGAAACTTTTTGCTGCATACATATGTTGTGAGTGTTATCAATCATAGAAGAATAATTGATGGTTGAGCATGTGGACTTGCTAAAAAGCTCCGACAAGAGACCCTTCCTGAAAATACGATGAATTGCAATTGCATTGTTGACAGAGAACATAGTTTGTTAGTTTTCAAGAAAGTTTATGCTTTATACTTCGATGTTGTGATGAATTACTACTTGCTCATGAGAAGTTTTATGATAATACATATTGTTGTTTTAATAATGATCATGATGCTATGTCCGTATTTTTTTATCGGCACCTCTCTCTCTCTCTAAACATGGGGACATGATTTTCGATATCGGCTTTCGCTTGAGGACAGGCAAAGTTTAAACTTGGGGGAATTGAGACGTCCATTTTGCATCATGTTTTCCTACTGTTATTTATGGTGTTTTATTCAATATAACACTTTGTGGAGTAATCCTAATGCCCTTTTCTCTCATAATATGCACATTTTACACCAAGAGGGAGATTACCTGGAGCTGGAATTCTGGACTTGAAAAAGCAATGTCAGAGATACGTATTCTACACATCTGCAAGTGAGCTGAAATTTTACGGAGATTTAATTTGGAATATAGGAGAAAAGAAATACTAGAGGGGTCTACCAAGGTGCCCACTAGGCAATAGGGCGCGCCTACCCCACTGTCGTGCCCTGGTGGGTAGTGGGCCCCAAGCCAGCATCCGATGCCCATCTTCTTGTGTATACGCTCATTTGACCTAGAAGCAATGAGGAGTGGGCTTTCGAGATAGAGCGCCTCAATCTCGAGGTGGAATCGGGGCAGGAGCACTTTTGCTCTTCGGCGAAGCGATTCTGCGGGGGATACTTCCCTCCGAGAAGGGGAAATCGAAGCCATTGTCATCACCAACAACCCTCTCATCGTGGGAGGGCCAATCTCCATTAACATCTTCAACATCACCATCTCATCTCCAAACCCTAGTAGTGTTCAATCTTTGTATCAAAGTCTTAGATTGGTACCTGCGGGTGACTAGTAGTGTTGATTGCATATTGTAGTTGATGCTAACCAGATTATCTGGTGGAGGATTATATGTTCAGATATATTATGCAATTTCATACCTCTCTGATCTTGAGCATGAATATGTTTTGTGAGTAGTTACTTTTGTTCTTGAGGACATGGGAGAAGTCTTGTCATAAGTAATCATGTGGATTTGGTATTCGTTTGATATTTTGATGACATGTATGTTGTGATTCTCACTACAAAAAAAGACACGTCTGTGACATTTTGGCCTGAATGAAAAGTTTTTCTGTCATATGATACTTCTTTGATGATAGTTGTGACAAAAACACGTATCATCAAAGATGTGGTGGGCTCCTACTTCTATGACCAAAAATCATGATAGAAAATGAGCTTTCATCCTGGGTGGGCCGGAGACGCACCTTCATGATACTCTTTGGACCGTCCATGAAAGAAAAATCATGTTAGAAGCGAGGGCAAGGAAAATATCGGGTAGTTCCCAATTACGTTGGGTTGTTGGAGCCGAGCAATGCACTGTGGTTTGCGCCTTTCTATCATGCATGCGCGTGTGTGCGAGGTGTTGGCTAACTGAACCTGAGCGATCGCACTAGCTATGTTATTGAACCCGAGTGATCGATCCCTTGGCTATTAACTGAACCTGGGAGATTCATTCACTGCTGACAGAATCCGAGCGATTCCTTCGCTGCTGCTGCTTACTAAAGCTGACCGAGCTACCATGCGAGACGTAGCCAGCCGGTGTTGGGTTCCTGTCGGCATTCTAGGAACGGGGATACCCAGACTTGTCTTCCTGCGGCCCACGGTGTGGCTTCATCGATGGCCTAGTACAGACCACCTTCAACACCAACAACTCAAGACCCTCGTGAGGGGCTGAGCCACACGAGGCGGATGACACCAAGACATCCATGAGGAGCGGCCTCCTCAGGCTGGCTCCCGAGGAGCGGATATTTCTATGCAGGATCCACCTCATGAGGTTGGGATGACGTGAGCCATGACGACCAAATCCAGGCGGGCGCAAGTGGGCTCAGTGTACCAGTTTCCTCTTTGGTTCTATGGAGGCAAGCACAGGCGTGGAGTCCCAAGGAATCAGCCAAAGGTTTCCATTATTGTGCAACAAGACCAAGACCGCTAGGACGGCAGGACGGAGGTCATCACCGAGCCCACCGTAGAGTCATGACCAGAGGCTTTTTCATGCGGAGACTACTTTTGTTAGGATAGAATGTACTAGTTGTCTTCCTTCGAATTTGGCCATTGTGGGAACCCTTCCCGCCTTCATTTTGGGAAGAGGACCAAGGCCACTCTAAATAGGGCCTAGCCACCACCATAGAGCCAGATCTGGATCCGAACAAAAGAGATCATCCTCTTCCCTGCCGGCTCGAGAACACACCCTCCTAAGGTTGTTCTCCCACTGTACTAGTTCATCCTTAGCCCCTCGAGGCCAATCCACCACACAGCAGGAGTAGGGTTTAACACCGCAAGGTGGCCCGAACCTGGGTAAACTGTTGTGTCTCGTTTCCTTCCTATTCATCGAGCTAGGCCGAGAGATTGGTGAGTAGGCAGACTGGGGAGATTGAGTTCTTCGCACGCACCCCAGAGTTCAAACCTCTCAAGGGTCTACGGAGCCCGAAATCCGACAGTTCCCTCTCGATGAGCAGTGACCGTTGCTACCGTGCACGCGATACGTAGAATGGCTCAAGACGTGGTGAGTGGAGCCAGTTGGTTGGCTATGGACGAACAGTTCCCAGTGGGGGTTGGATAAACAGGACCCCGTGGTAGTAGGTCATTGTCGCTGGATGAACAGGACCTCGAGGAGGCTGCATGAATAGGGCCCCAAGGAGGCCACCAGACCCCAGTCACTCAGGGGTGGATGAACAGGACCCTGTGGAGGCTCTATGGACGGTAGCTGGTGGAGACTGGAGGACAACAGTGGATGAACGATACCCCGTACAGGCTGGAGCAAGAGGCAGTTGACGGTGGATGAACAGTAGCTTGTGGAGTCCCATTTTGCGATACGCCACACCCCTCCCAATGAACAGGACCGCCTTTTGTTGGTTGCCGCTCCAACACAAGTCTGTTTCCTTCGTTTAGCGATACGCCACACCCCTCCGGATGAACAGGACCCCGTTTCGACCTTAGGCGCTCCAACAAAAGTCGGTTTCCTCCGTTTTGCGGAACGCCAGACACCTCCTAATGAACTGGACCCCGTTTTGACCGTAGGCACTCGAACAGAAGGCCGTTTCCTCCGTTCTGCTAGGCCTCGTTTAGGTTGTTCCATCCAAGCCGGTTGGCTCCCGATGAACACGACGTGTTCCGTTGCCTCCCAATGAACACGAGCAGTTTCTCTGTTCCGACCCGGCCGGTTGGCTGCCAATGAACAGGATGCCATTGCTGCTGTCCGCTGCCTCTCCATGAAGACAAGCCCTGGCCGTACGCATGCGCGAGTAGGTGTTCGATACCCCGCCCGTATGTACATACGTGGCCGTATTTTTTGGCATCTGTCTGTACGTACGTGTACATGGTTTTGACTGGACTGCCTAAACTACTACGTTGGGGGCTCTACTACTACATGTCCTGTTGCTTGCTCGGCCACGGTTCATTGTTGCAGAGAGACCGAACGACCAGTATGTACGTACACGTTCGCGACCAAACATAGAACGTTAAGTACGCTTCGATCAGGTGGGTCCCAGCTGTCAGGGAGGATAAGGACGCACTTCCTTGCGATATGGCTAGTGGGTCCCAGCTGTCAGGGGGAGGACATATTTTTATTTTGCAAGTAATAAGGAGGCACTTCCTTGTGTTAGCAGATGTAGCTGGTGGGTCCAGCTGTTAGCCTCACCACCTAAAGTCCTCTTCCGATGGCTGTCCTTTGTTGACCATGTTGACCACGCCGCGCCGAGAGCACCAAGGTGCTGGATGACGGTGAGGCCTAGGAAGGGAATGGCGTGGAGCTGGGGAAGACGCGACAGTGGATGCCCATGCTGAGGGGAGTACGAGGGTTGACTGCTTCGGCTGCGGTGTGAGGCTTGAAGGAAATATGGCCTAGAAGCAATAATAAAGTTGTTATTTATATTTCCTTATATCATGATAAATGTTTATTATTCATGCTGGAATTGTATTAACCGGAAACTTAGTACATGTGTGAGTACATAGACAAACATAGTGTCATTAGTTTGCCTCTACTTGTCTAGCTCGTTGAATCAATGATGGTTATGTTTCCTTACCATAGACATGAGTTGTCATTTGATTAAACGGGATCACATCATTAGAGAATGATGTGATTGACTTGACCCATCCATTAGCTTACCATGATGATCGTTTAGTTCGTTGCTATTGCTTTCTCCATAACCATACATGTTCCTATGACTATGAGATCATGCAACTCCCGAATACCGGAGGAACACTTTGTGTGCTACCAAACGTCACAACATAAGTAGGTGATTATAAAGGTGCTCTACAGGTGTCTCTAATGGTGTTTGTTGAGTTGGCATGGATCAACATTAGGATTTGTCACTCCGATTGTCAGAGAGGTATCTCTCGGCCCTCTCGGTAATGTACGTCATAATAAGCCTTGCAAGCAATGTAGCTAATGACTAAGTTATGGGATGTAGCATTACAGAATGAGTAAAGAGACTTGCCAGTAAAGAGATTAAACTAGGTATTGAGATACCGACGATCGAATCTCAGGCAAGTAACGTACCAATGACAAAGGGAACAACATATGTTGCTATGAGGTTTGACCGATAAAGATATTTGTAGCATATGTAGGAACCAATATGAGCATCCAAGTTCCGTTATTGGTTATTGACCGGAGATGAGTCTCGGTCATGTCTACATAGTTCTCGGACCCGTTGGGTCCGCACGCTTAACATTCAGTGACGATCGGTATTATGAGTTTATGTGTTTTGATGTACCGAAGGTAGTTCAGAGTCCCGGATATGATCACGAACATGACGAGGAATCTTGACATGGTCGAGACATAAAGATCAATATATTGGACGGCTATATTCCGACACCGGAAGTGTTCTGGGTGATTTCGGAGAAAACCAGAGTGCCGGAGGGGTTATAGGAACCCCCCAAGGTAGTATTGGGCCTTAGTGAGCCTTAGGGGAGAGAGAGGGCAGCAGCCCAGGAGGTGGCGCGCCCCCTAAGAGGACTCCTAATAGGACTAGGGGAGGGGGCGTGGCCCCTCTTTCCCTCTCCCTCTCCCTCTCTTTCCTTCCCCCATCCTCCTTCCTAGTAGGAATAGGAAAGGATGAATCCTACTCCTACTAGGTGGAGGATTCCTCCTCTCCTTGGGCGCCACTAGGGCCGTGCGGCCTCCCCCTTGCTCCTTTATATACGGGGGCAAGGGGGCACCCTAGAACAAACAAGTTGATTGTTCCAAGCCGTGTGTGGTGCACCCCTCCACCATAATCCACCTCGGTCATAACGTAGCGGTGCTTAGGCGAAGCCCTGTTCCGGTAGCAACATCATTACCGTCATCACGCCATCGTGCTGACGGAGCTCTCCCTCGAAGCTCTACTGGATCATGAGTTCGTGGGATGTCACCGAGCCGAACGTGTGTAGATCGCGGAGCTGCCGTACCTTCGGTGCTGAGATCGGTCGATCGTGAAGACATACGACTACATCAATCGCGTTGTCATAACGCTTCCACTTACGGTCTATGAGGGTACGTAGACAACACTCTTCCCTCTTGTTTCTATGCATCACTATGATCTTGCGTGTGCGTAGGATTTTTTTGAAATTACTACTTTACCCAACAGTGGCATCCGAGCCAGGTTTATGCGTAGATGTTATATGAAGGAGTAGAACACAAAGGAGTTGTGGGCGTGAGTAGATACATATTGCTTGCCGTCACTAGTTGATTCTTGATTCGGCAGTATTGTTGGATGAAGCGGCCCAGACCGACATTACGCGTATGCTTACGCGAGACTGGTTCTACCAACGTGCTTCGCACACAGGTGGCTGGTGGGTGTTAGTTTCTCCAACTTTAGTTGAATTGGATTCGATGAACAGGGTTCTTTCTGAATATCAAAAAGCAATCACTATACCGCGTTGTGGTTTTTAATGCGTAGGTAAGAACGGTTCTTGCTCAGCCCGTAGAAGCCACATAAAACTTGCAACAACAAAGTAGAGGACGCCTAACTTGTTTTTGCAAGGCATGTTGTGATGTGATATGTGTTGGGGAACATACTAATTTCAAAATTTTCCAACACACATGCAAGATCATGGTGATGCATAGCAACGAGAGGGGAGAGTGTCGTCCACGTACCCTCATAGACCGTTAAGTAGGAGCGTTATAACATCGCGGTTGATGTAGTCGTACGTCTTCATGATCGACCGATCTTCAGTACGAAACGTACGTCACCTCCGCGTTCAGCACACGTTCAGCTCGGTGACGTCCCGCGAACTCACGATCCAGTAGAGCTCGAGGGAGAGTTTCGTCAGCACGACGGCATGGTGATGACATTGATGAGGCTACCAACGCAGGGCTTCGCCTAAGCACCGCTACAATATAACCAAGGCGGATTTTGGTGGAGGGGGGCACCACACACGGCTAAGAGATCAATAGATCAATTGTTGTGTCTTTGGGGTGCCCCCCCTGCCCCCTTATATAAAGGGTGGAGGAGGAGAGGGCCAACCAAGGGAGAGGCACGCCCAAGGGGGGCAATCCTACTCCAAGTAGGTTTGCCCCTCCCTTTCCTATTCTAAGAAGGAGAAGGGGGAAGGGGGATGTGGAGAGAAGGAAGGAGGGGGGCTGCGATGAATTATGTTTCCGGTTAATACAATTCTAGCATGAATAATAAACATTTATCATGAAATAAGGAAATAAATTATAACTTCATTATTGCCTCTAGGGCATATTTCCTTCAGTCTTCCACTTGCACTAGAGTCAATAATCTAGATTACACAGTAATAATTCTAACACCCATGGAGCCTTGGTGCTGATCATGTTTTGCTCATGAGAGAGGCTTAGTCAAGGGTCTGCAACATTCAGATCTGTATGTATCTTGCAAATCTCTATGTCTCCCACCGGGACTTGATCGCGGATAGAATTGAAGCGTCTCTTGATGTGTTTGGTTCTTTTGTGAAATCTGGATTCCTTTGCAAAGGCAATTGCACCAGTATTGTCACAAAAGATTTTCATTGGACCCGATGCACTAGGTATGACACCTAGATCGGATATGAACTCCTTCATCCAGACTCCTTCATTCGCTTCTTCCGAAGCAGCTATGTACTCCGCTTCACACGTAGATCCCGCCACGACGCTTTGTTTAGAACTGCTCCAACTGACAGCTCCACCGTTCAATATAAACACGTATCTAGTTTGCGATTTAGAATCGTTTGGATCAGTGTCAAAGCTTGCATCAACGTAACCATTTCCGATGAGATGTTTGTCACCTCCATAAACGAGAAACATATCCTTAGTCCTTTTCAGGTATTTCAAGATGTTCTTGACCGCTGTCTAGTGATCCACTCCTGGATTACTTTGGTACCTCCCAGCTAGACTAATAGCATGGCACACATCAGGTCTGGTACACAACATTGCATGCATGATAGAGCCTATGGCTGAAGCATAGGGAACAATTTTCATTTTCTCTCTATCTTTTGAAGTGGTCGGGCATTGAGTCTTACTCAACTTCATACATTGTAACACAAACAAGAACCCTTTCTTAGCTTGATCCATTTTGAACTTCTTTAAAACTTTATCAAGGTATGTGCTTTGTGAATGTCCAATTAAGCATCTTGATCTATCTCTATAGATCTTGATGCCCAATATATAAGAAGCTTCCAAGGTCTTTCATTGAAAAACTCTTATTCAAGTATCCTTTTATGATATCCAGAAATTCTATATGATTTCCAATCAACAATATGTCATCCACATATAATATTAGAAATGCTACAGAGCTCCCACTCACTTTCTTGTAAATACAGGGTTCTCCAAAAGTCTGCATAAAACCATATGCTTTGCTCACACTATCAAAACGTTTATTCCAACTCTGAGAGGCTTGCACCAGTCCATAAATGGATCGCTGGAGCTTGCACACTTTGTTAGTACCCTTTGGATCGATAGAACCTTCGGGTTGCATCATATACAACTCTTCTTCCAGAAAACCATTCAGGAATGTAGTCTTTACATCCATTTTCCAAATTTCATAATCATAAAATGCAGCAAGTGCTAACATGATTTGAACGGACTTAAGCATCGCTATAGGTGAGAAGGTCTCATCATAGTCAATTCGTTGAACTTGTAGAAAACCTTTCGCAACAAGTCGAGCTTTGTAGACAGTAATGTTACCGTCAGCGTCAGTCTTGTTCTTGAAGATCCATTTATTCTCGATGGCTTGCCGATCATCGGGCAAGTCAACCAAAGTCCACACTTTGTTCTCATACATGGATCCCATCTCAGATTTCATGGCTTCAAGCCATTTTGCGGAATCTGGGCTCATCATCGCTTCCTCATAGTTCGTAGGCTCGTCATGGTCAAGTAACATGACCTCCAGAATAGGATTACCATACCACTCTGGTGCGGATCTTACTCTGGTTGACCTACGAGGTTCAGTAGTAACTTGATCTGAAGTTTCATGATCATCATCATTAGCTTCCTCACTAATTGGTGTAGGCATCACAGGAACATGTTTCTGTGACGAACTACTCTCCAATAAGGGAGCAGGTACAATTACCTCTTCAAGTTCTACTTTCCTCCCACTCACTTCTTTCGAGAGAAACTCCTTCTCTAGAAAGGATCCATTCTTAGCAACAAATGTCTTTTCTTCGGATCTGTGATAGAAGGTGTACCCAACAGTCTCCTTTGGGTATCCTATGAAGACACATTTCTCCGATTTGGGTTCGAGCATATAAGGTTGAAGCTTTTTCACATAAGCATCGCAGCCCCAAACTTTAAGAAACGACAACTTTGGTTCATAAGGTGTCGTCTCAACGGATTTCAATGGTGCCCTATTTAACGCGAATGCAACCATCTCTAAAGCATAACCCCAAAACGATAGTGGTAAATCAGTAAGAGACATCATAGATTGCACCATATCTAGTAAAGTACGATCACGATGTTCGGACACACCATTACGCAGTGGTGTTCCAGGTGGCGTGAGTTGCGAAACTATTACACATTGTTTCAAATGTAGACCAAACTCGTAACTCAAATATTCTCCTCCATGATCAGATCGTAGAAACTTTATTTTCTTGTTACGATGATTTTCCACTTCACTCTGAAATTCTTTGAACTTTTCAAATGTTTCAGACTTATGTTTCATATTAAGTAAATATACCCATATCTGCTCAAATCATTTGTGAAGGTGAGAAAATAATGATACTCGCCGCGAGCCTCAATATTCATCGGACCTCATACATTAGTATGTACGATTTCCAACAAGTCTGTTGCTCGCTCCATTGTTCCGGAGAACGGTGTTTTAGTCATCTTGCCCATGAGGCATGGTTCGCAAGTACCAAGTGATTCATAATCAAGTGATTCCAAAAGTCCATTAGTATGGAGTTTCTTCATGTGCTTTACACCAATATGACCCAAACGGCAGTGCCACAAGTAAGTTGCACTATCATTATCAACTCTGCATCTTTTGGCTACAACATTATGAATATGTGTATCACTACTATCGTGATTTAACACAAATAGACCATTCTTCAAGGGTGCATGGCCATAAAAGATATTACTCGTATAAATAGAACAACCATTATTCTCAGATTTAAATGAATAACCATCTCGCATCAAACAAGATCCAGATATAATGTCCATGCTCAACGCTGGCACCAAATAACAATTATTTAGGTCCAAAACAAATCCCGAAGGTAGATGTAGAGGTAGCGTGCCGACGGCGATCACATCGACTTTGGAACCATTTCCCACGCGCATCGTCACCTCGTCCTGAGCCAGTATTCACTTAATCCGTAGTCCCTGTTTCGAGTTGCAAATATTAGCAACAGAACCAGTATCAAATACCTAGGTGCTACAGCGAGTTCAAGTAAGGTACACATCAATAACATGTATATCGCATGTACCTTTGTTCGCCTTGCCATCCTTCTTATCTGTCAAATACTTGGGGAAGTTCCGCTTCCAGTGACTAGTCCCTTTGCAGTAGAAGCACTCAGTCTGACGCTTAGGTCCAGACTTGGGTTTCTTCGCTTGAGCAGCAACTTGTTTGCCGTTCTTCTTGAAGTTCCCTTTCTTCTTCCCTTTACCATTTTTCTTGAAACTGGCGGTCTTGTTGACCATCAACACTTGATGCTCCTTCTTGATTTCTAGCTCCGCAGCCTTTAGCATTGCGAAGAGCTCGGGAATTCTCTTATCCATCCCTTGCATATTATAGTTCATCACAAAGCTTTTGTAGCTTGGTGGTGGTGATTGAAGAACTCTCTCAATGACACTATCAACTTGAAGATTAACTCCCAGCTGAGTCAAGTGGTTATGATATGCAGACATTCTTAGTATATGTTCACTGACAGAACTATTCTCCTCCATCTTGCAGCTGTAGAACTTATTGGAGACTTCATATCTCTCAATCCGGGCATTTGCTTGAAATATTAACTTCAACTCCTGGAACATCTCATATGCTCCATGACGTTCAAAATGTCGTTGAAGTCCCGGTTCTAAGCCGTAAAGCACGGCACACTGAACTATTGAGTAGTCATCAGCTTTGCTCTGCCAGACGTTCATAACATCTGGCGTTGCTGCTGCTGCGGGTTTGGCACCCAGCGGTGCTTCCAGGATGTAATTCTTCTGTGCAACTATGAGGATAATCCTCTTGTTACGGACCCAGTCCATGTAATTGCTACCATCATATTTGAACTTTGCTTTCTCAAGGAACACGTTAAAATTCAACGGAACAACAACACGTGCCATCTATCTACAATAACATAGACCAGCAAAATACTATCAGGTACTAAGTTCATGATAAATTTAAGTTCAATTAATCATATTACTTAAGAACTCCCACTTATATAGACATCCCTCTAATCATCTAAGTGATCACGTGATCCATATCAACTAAACCATAATCGATCATGATGTGAAATGGAGTAGTTTTCAATGGTGAACATCACTATGTTGATCATATCTACTATATGATTCACGTTCGACCTTTCGGTCTCAGTGTTCCGAGACCATATCTGCATATGCTAGGCTCGTCAAGTTTAACCCGAGTATTCTGCGTGTGTGAAACTGTCTTACACCCGTTGTAGATGAACGTTGAGCTTATCACACCCGATCATCACGTGGTGTCTCGGCACGACGAACTTTGGCAATGGTGCATACTCAGGGAGAACACTTTTACCTTGAAATTTAGTGAGAGATCATCTTATAATGCTATCGTCAAACAAAGCAGAATAAGATGCATAAAGGATAAACATCACATGCAATCGATATAAGTGATATGATATGGCCATCATCATCTTGTGCCTTTGATCTCCATCTCCAAAGCACCATCATGATCACCATCATCACTGGCGCAACACCTTGATCTCCATCGTAGCATCGTTGTCGTCTCGCCAAGTATTGCTTCTACGACTATCGCTACCTCTTAGTGATATAGTAAAGCAATTACATGGCGACTGCATTGCATACAATAAAGCGACAACCATATGGCTCCTACTAGTTGCCGATAACTCCGTTACAAAACATGGTCATCTCATACAATAAAATATAGCATCATGCCTTGACCATATCACATCACATCATGCCCTGCAAAAACAAGTTAGACGTCCTCTACTTTGTTGTTGCAAGTTTTACGTGGCTGCTATGGACTGAGCAAGAACTGTTCTTACCTATGCATCAAAACCACAACGATAGTTTGTCAAGTTAGTGTTGTTTTAACCTTCTCAAGGACCGGGAATAGTCACACTCGGTTCAACTAAAGTTGGAGAAACTGACACCCGCCAGCCACCTGTGCGCAAAGCACGTCACTACTAGGGAAAGGCCTATACACAGAATTTTACCAGTAGCGCTGTACAAAATCAAGCGTTGCTGCTACTTAGTAGCAGCACGTGTAAATAAACCGCGCTACTGCTATGACTTTAGCAGTAGCGCGTACTAGCGAAAAGCGCTGTTGCTACGTTTGAACTGGGCGCACATGGCTAGCCCAACCTAGCAGTAGCGCGTATAATGGCCCAGCGCTACTGCTAATCTCCTTAGCTGCAGCGTGTATTCCAGAACGCGTTGTAGCTAACGTAGCAGTAGCGCCCTTTCTAGAATGCGCTGCTGGTACTTCTGACTTAACCACGTGGTTCGTCCTTCCCCGGCCACTTCATCCCCCAAATCAACTCCACTCTTGCTGCCGCCGTCGCCCCTCGGCCGCCGCGCTCTCTCCCCACGCCGCCCCCGACCCCAGATTCAACGCCGGCCCTGCCCCCGACCTCAATGCCGCCCGGGACGCCGCCCCTGACCCCGACCTCAACGCCGCCCCGGAGCCCCGACCACGACCTCGACGCCGCCTGCCCCTCCCTCGTCGCAGGCACCCGAGGTGAGCACGCCTGCTCCTCCCTCTCCCCTACCTCTGCCTAGGGTTTGTACCTCCATCAAATTAGTTAGGGTTTCTACCACTTTCCACCCCTATAGGTTCATCAAATTAGATGGTAATTAGGGCAGTAGTTCTTAGGTACTAATTAGTTAGTAAGAACTAGGTACTAATTAGGTACTAGAATATTTTTATTTATAGTAAGTTTATTTTTAGTAAGAACTAGTTGAATTAATAGAACTAGTTAGTAAGAACTTGTTGCTATTTTTTTAGTTAAAGCAATTTTCCCGCATCGACGTGGATGATGCCTATCCCGCATCCTCGTCGTCGAGTCGGCGGAGGACGACACCTGCTTGACCAGATGGGCCATGTCCGGGACTGGGCATCGCCGAGGTGGTACTGGGAGGCGCTACCTACCGGGGGGCGCAGGTTGGTGAGGAGCCAGCCTGTCGTTGACCCGAACCTTCTTTGGTGGCGGTCACGTGGGCCAGTGACGGTCCAAAGGCTCGAGGACTCCGTGGAGGTGGTGCGTCACCGTGTCAGTGAGGAGGACGCGCATGTCCGTCGCTACTTGTTTGCGTTGGAGCACATGTTCTCCAATACCTGGCAGGTTCTCCAGGGATCTCACTGGAGCTATGATCCCGTGATGGTTCCTTCTCTATGGGTGTCCACCGCCCACGCCGATACCCGTCGTGTGCTAGGGTTTTAGTTGTACTAGTGATGTTATATGTATGACACTATTCGGGATGTATTAGTGATAATATTCGACGATGTACGGAAGCATGAGATGATTTACTTTTGCTTATTGAATGCATGCTAATTTCAGTCTTATAAGATATTTTGAAATGTATATCTTGTGTTTCTCAATATCCAAGTGGCCGGTCATGTTTGCAGGTTACACCTCCGAGTGGCCTATGTTTTGCCGGAGTGTTGATTCATTTCCGTTCCGACAAATTTCAGGCGCTCGATATATCCTGTTTTAGCAAAGGTCATGCCAGATTTTTCCATGAATTTTGGCATGACTTTTGCCAGAATATGTAGGAAATATCGAGTGCCCGGATTTGTGTGTTGAGTATCCTGGTAGTTGTCTTTTATCGATTTTCAATTAATGTTTTAACTATGAACATAGGAAATGTCTGATGACAAAAAGGATTTCAGTATTTGCAAATACTGCGAAGACGAGCGCGGCCCGTGCGACGGAATCTTCCTAGATGATGATAGGCGCTTCAGCATCAAGCTGGACGAGAACTTCGAAGTGGATACAGTAAGTCACAACGACAAGTCTTTTTCATAATTAAGCATGACATCTACTTCATTTGCTTCAACTTATATTTTTTTTACTATTCTACTAGCGTATCCCCAGCCATGCAAGAGTTTTTGTATTGGATAAGATAGGTCTCAGTCATACTATGGAGGTAAAGAAAGTTTATTTGAAGACCAAGCATGGTTATATTTTCCATGCAAAATTATACAATTCAGACGACTACACCTATTTTGGATGCAAAACATGGCGAGCACTATGCAAGACTTATGCATTTGAGCCTGATATGGTTATCACCTTTGATATTCGTCCGGAAGATGATATTGAAGGTAATACCGACATCTGGGTCGATATGCAGACGCCTCCGGTTACACCAAAATGTAAGTTTCTCAACCATATTTATGTCTTTGATATTGTTTATTCAAGAATTGTTGACAACTAATTTGTATTGTCAGCTTATTTCGGTGCAAGCAAACATGTCCAGCGCTTGGTAGACAGGACCTACTACTGTCCCGGGGCAGAACTAAACTGCGAGGAGCTAAGTCATTATGTTTCATGGCTTGAGGATCTTGATACCGTTAAGACAAATTTTCTTCCTGGACTTAGAAATCTTAGTACTGAAAACGTGTGACCAATAGTGTTCGTCATGAACTACGGTCACATCTATTTCGGAAGGACGGTAAGATTTTTACTATTTTTCCTCAGTGCATCTTTTCCATACATTATTTGTGAAGCTAAACTTCATTGCTAAGTATGTGACCATACAATGTTCTTCAATAGGGACTCCCAATGAATGTTGTGCCTTATGGGATCGAGACTAAAGGTACCATGAGTATTATTAGCTTATGGCCAAGATATCCTACATGTTACTTTAGTGCATTCAAGATCAGCGATGAATGCTTAATAGTGCAAGACTGGACCAGATATGTGATGGGGGAGCACAGACAAGTACTAGGGGGCAGCAAACAGATGTGCTACCCAAAATTAGGAGACAGGTTCATCTGCATGCTCCAACTTGATCAAGGAGGAGAGCTACACATGTTTTATGTTGTTCTACCTAAGAGAGAGCAGCAGGAGTGATTAGCTAGAAATGAGTTTGAGGATGATGATGTGCTACACTATTACTATGATGATAAAATAGCTGGTGTTGGTGGTAATGACTGATGATTATTATTAGCTAGTGTTAGTGGTGATTAAATAAATATTGTTGGTGCTAATGATTATGATGATGATTAAATAGCTTGTGCTGGCGGATTAGATTCAAGTGGAGGCAACATGTGGTGCACATCGAAAGTACTACTAGTCCAAACTAGGTCAAGTTTGGATTAGTAGTATACTTTTGACATGCACCACATATTGCCTCCACTTGAACCTAATCCACCTTCATTTGACACACTATTATGGACATAATGATGTAAACCTCATAACTGGTATTGTACCAATATTTGTACGATGGCGCATAAATACTCTAAAAATAAAAAAATAAAAAAATAAAAAAACAATACTAGTAGCGATGGAAAGAAAACACGCTGCCAATAGTTACATTAGCAGCAGCGTGGGAGTGAACAAGCACTGCAGCTATTTGTCCTAGCAGTAGCGCGTGCGGCACGTGTTACTGCTAAGCAATAGCTGTAGCACCTTATTAGTAGCGCGCCTACCCGCTCTACTAGTGAGCACAAAACCAGCGCTACTGCTAGGGTTTTCCCTAGTAGTGCGTCAGTAGAACCAGTCTCGCATAAGTGTACGCGTAATGTTGGCCTGGGCCGCTTCATCCAACAATAACACCGAACCAAAGTATGACATGCTGGTAAGCAGGATGACTTGTATCGCCCACAACTCACTTGTGTTCTACTCATGCATATAACATCTACGCATAAACCTGGCTCGGATGCCACTGTTGGGGAATGTAGTAATTTCAAAATTTTCCTATGCACACGCAAGATCATGGTGATGCATAGCAACGAGAGGGGAGAGTGTTGTCCATGTACCCTCGTAGACCGTTAAGCGGAAATGTTATAACAAAACAGTTGATGTAGTCGTACGTCTTCATGATCGACCGATCTTCAGTACCGAACGTACGACACCTCCGCGTTCAGCACACGTTCAGCTCGGTGACGTCCCGCGAACTCACGATCCAGTAGAGCTCGAGGGAGAGTTTTGTCAGCACGACGGCGTGGTGACAATGTTGATGAAACTACTGACGCAGGGCTTCGCCTAAGCACTGCTACGATATAACCGAGGTGGATTATGGTGGAGGGGGGCACCGCACACGGCAAAGAGAGCAACAGATCAAGCGTTGTGTCTTTGGGGTGCCCCCTTACTCCTTATATAAAGGGGGGAGGAGGAGAGGGCCGGCCAAGGGAGAGGCGCGCCCAAGGGGGGGCAATCCTACTGCAAGTAGGTTTGCTCCCTCCCTTTCCTATTCCAAGAAGGAGAAGGGGAAGGAGGATGTGGTGAGAATGAAGGAGAGGGGTGAGGGAGTCCTAGATTAGGGGGTATCCGGACAGCCGGATTATATCCTTTGGCCGGACTGTTGGACTATGAAGATACAAGATTGAAGACTTCGTCTCGTGTCCGGATGGAACTCTACTTGGCGTGGAAGACAAGCTAGGCAGTACGGATATGGATATCTCCTCCTTTGTAACCGACCTTGTGTAACCCTAGCCCCCACCGGTGTCTATATAAACCAGAGGGTTTTAGTCCGTAGGACAACAAACAATCATACCATAGGCTAGCTTCTAGGGTTTAGCCTCTCTGATCTCGTGGTAGATCAACTCTTGTAATACTCATATCATCAAGAATAAATCAAGCAGGATGTAGGGTTTTACCTCCATCAAGAGGGCCCGAACCTGGGTAAAACATAGTGTTCCCTGCCTCCTGTTACCATCCCCCTTAGACGCACAGTTCGGGACCCACTACCCGAGATCCGCCGGTTTTGACACCGACATTGGTGCTTTCATTGAGAGTTCCTCTGTGACGTCGCCGTAAGTAAGGATGCCTCATCTCTTTGTTAAAAACAGCATTACTACCGGGGGAGCTCTGGCTGTCGGCCAAACTCTCCGGCTAGGCAGTTTCCTCATGACTGCCTGTTTGGCCGCTGCACTGACGATGACTTCTCGGGTCATCAAAAATAGCCTCCACGTTGGCTCGGAATTTCCGAGCAGATGCATCCAATGGAGCTCTCTTCCCTAAATGAACTCTTGGATCGCATCGCCGCCTTGGGAGTCGCTATGGACTATGATCGGATTGGGCTTAAAACCGATCAAAGGGAGATTAACCCTCCATCGGTCACCCATCACGTTGCGGTGGTGGAGGAACAATGCAGCAACTCTTCCTCTATTTTGAGGACTAACTATGTCTGGATTCCTGAGCTCTTTGAGCCAGATATCCGCTTATGGGAGGACATCACCCAAGCCCTGAACCTAGAATCAGGCAGCGGGCCAGACTTATCGGGCAACACTCCGGAACCCGAACTTCCAAGATTGGAAACTCCTCGACCCCTGGGTCTCAGATCAGGTAGGGGTTCGGACTCAAATCCACCCACCCACCCAGACATAAACGATCTTTCCCACATCAGGCAAGAGGCCCATGAAACAGTACATCATTATTGGGCCAGATTCCTCCTTGTGATGAACAAGGTTAAGCACTGTCGCGAGGAAGATGCAGTCTCACTTTTCTGCAATAATTGCACGGACAAGGGAATGCTTAATGCCTTAAGTCGCCATGACATATCACGCTTTGCTGACTTGGCATCCATAGTACGAAAGTACTGTGCGATGGAAAGCACCTGGAAAACCGAAACGAAATTTTGGGATAATCTGGCTCCGAATATACACCCGGTCCGAAGTAAAAGGGTGCACTATCATAAGACACCCGAGCTAGTTGCAAAGAAACAAAAACCCTCTACAAGGCATGGAACCGTACTTGAGGGATGGCTTAATGGAACCTTCAAAATTCATAGTACAGCGGATACAATACCAACGCACAGCCTTAGAGCATGTTGGATACTCCGACAGGTGGCCAAAAGTGGTGAGTATCTTCTTATCCCAAATTCCATAGAGCATCATCTCGTGGATAGCAATACAGTGTTAACAGTCTTTGAGACCTTCGCGTCAAATAATAGGCGCAAGCGAACACTCCGCGGCATGGCCGAAATCTGCCAGGTAGCAGTAATAAATCCATGGAGTGACACGGATATTACCTTCAATGCCAGTGATGAACCTAAATTCCAAACAGCCCGAGGACCAGCCACACTGGTCCTCAGTCCAATTGTGGATGGCTTTCGACTCACCAAAGTACTCATGGACGGCGGCAGCGGATTAAACCTCATCTATGAGGAAACTCTTCAAAAAAATGGAAATAGACTGGAACCACATTGAGCAAAGTAGCACAACCTTCAGGGGAATCATACCCAGTCGGGAGGCACGATGCGCTGGGAAAATCACACTAGATGTGGTATTCGGTACGCCAGAGAAATATAGGTCCGAAGAAATTACATTTCAAGTGGCCCCGTTCAGTAGTGGATACCACGTCCTTTTAGGACATGAGGCATTCATGATCTTCCAATCCGTACCCCATTATGGGTACATGAAGCTCAAAATGCCCGGGCCCAACGGAATCATCACCCTCGCCAGTGATCCGGACATAGCACTCCGCGCCGAAAACAAAACAGCCGCACTAGCCCTCGAGGCATTATCCGAAGCCCTCTCGGTCGAGGAATTAACCACGCTACGCTCCACAGTAGACAGGGACAACGTGATACTCAATAAGAGATCCAAGTCCAGCTATTTTAAACCAGCAGATGAAATAGTCAAATTCCAAGTCCACCCAACGGACCCTACAAAAACAGCCTCCATCGGGGCACAGTTAAACCCCGCCGTGGACACCGCACTACAAGAGTTCCTGCGCGAGAATTAGGACACATTCGCCTGGCATCCCTCAGACATGCCAGGAATCCCACGCAGGCTGGCCGAGCATAGCCTCAATATCCTAAAAGGATTCAAGCCGGTCAAGCAAGCTCTTCGGGGTTTCACCGAACCTAAGAGACAGGCCATGGGAGAGGAACTAGCCAAGTTATTGGAGGCCGGATTCATCAGAGAAATAAAACATCCAGACTGGCTAGCAAACCTGGTGATGGTACCAAAGAAGGATAAATCCTGGCGCCTTTGTGTCGATTTCAAGGACCTCAATAAAGCTTGCCCAAAGGATCCCTTCCCCCTCCCCCGCATCGATCAGATTATCAATGCTACTGCAGGACACGAGTCATTGTGTTTCCTCGACGCATACTCCAGTTACCACCAAATCAAGATGGCGGAGTCTGACCAAGCCGCAACGGCATTCATCACACCATACGGTCCCTTCTGTTTCAACACAATGCCTTTTGGGCTTAAAAACGCCGGCGCAACATATCAGCGCATGATTCAGACATGTCTGGAGAAACAAATCGGCAAAACAGTAGAGGCATACGTAGATGATGTGGTCGTCAAAACCAAACACATCGACTCTTTGATAGACGACTTGAGGCTCACATTCGACAACCTCCGAACATACGACATCAAGCTCAATCCAGAAAAATGTGTTTTCCGCGTACCAGCCGGAAAGCTCCTGGGTTTCATTGTCTCCAGTAGAGGTATTGAAGCTAATCCGGCCAAAATCTAAGCTTTGTCACAGTTGGCTACCCCAACAGACCTCAAACAAATCCAGAAGTTAATTGGATGCGTGTCGGCTCTAAGCCGCTTTATCTCCCGCTTAGGAGAAAAGGCTTTACCCCTTTATTGCCTCCTTTGGCGCACCGAACACTTCAAGTGGACGGACGCTGCCACAGCCAAATTGGAATAAATAAAGGCCATTTTGGCAACCAACCCAATCATGGCCGCGCCAAACATCGCCGAACCAATGTTGTTGTACATTGCGGCAACTCATCAAGTTGTTAGCGCAGTGCTCGTCGTCGAACGAGAAGCGGACGGACATAAATTACCTCTTCAAAAGCAGGTATACTATGTATCCACTTTCCTCACTCCATGCAAATCATGGTACCCACATTATCAAAAGATAGCCTATGCGGTATTCATGGCATCCCAGAAGCTACGACACTACTTTCAAGAGTGTTCGATTATAGTAGCCTCGGATGTGCCAGTTAATGATATTATAGACAACCGCAACGCTACGGGCCGGATTGCCAAATGGGCCATTGAGCTCCTCCCATTCGACATAACATACAAACCTCGACGAGCCATTAAGTCGCAAGTATTGGCTGACTTTGTCGAAGAATGGACAGAGGCCGAACTCCCTAAAGAGTACGGAGCATAATCCAATTGGATCATGCACTTCAACGGTTCTAAAATGTTGGCTGGTCTTGGGGCTGGCGTCGTCCTGACGTCCCCAACCAGAGATACCGTTTAGTATGTACTGCAAATATTGTATACAGACTCCAACAACGCAGCCGAATACGAAGCTCTGTTGCATGGTCATCGGATGGCAGTCTCCATGGGCATTCAACGCCTAGAGGTGCGTGGGGATTCAAACCTCGCAATATCCCAAATAAATGGAGACTTTGACGCCAAGGATCCGAAAATGGCGGCCTACTGAAACACCGTCCTAAAAAGGTCAGCTCGGTTCGAGGGGCTCGAATTTCACCATGTGGCTCGGGAACACAATCAGGCGGCGGATATCCTCGCCCGCATCGGTGCAAAACGCGATGCGGTCCCCCCAACATATTTTTGGAGAGGCTGTTCAAGCCATCCGTAGTATGGGAAGGGGACATCGGTAACAATAGTCCGGACCCGGCCAAAATACCCGATACCGAACACTCTGACACAATCGGAGACTCCACCACCGAAATAACACCTTCATCCCACGTAATGATGGCCATCATAGCCCCGTGGACAGAACCATTCCTGGCCTACCTAACTAGGCAGGAACTTCCAGAGGACCAAAATGAGGCACGCTGCATAGTGCGGCGATCTAAGGCCTACAGGGTCCATGAGGGAGAATTGTATAAAAAAAGCACTACCGGAGTCCTTCAAAGGTGCATCTCTGAAGAGGAAGGGCGGAACCTTTTGGCAGAAATTCACGCCGGACTTGGCGGTCACCACGCCGCAGCCCGGGCTCTTGTAAGCAAGGCCTTCCGTACAGGATTCTATTGGCCAACGGCCCGGGCAAATGCACAGGACTTGGTCCAACGTTGCGCCGGTTGCCAGTTCTTTGCAAATCAAAGCCACATGCCACCCACCGCCCTCCAAACAATCCCCATTACGTGGCCCTTCGCGGTCTGGGGGCTTCACATGGTTGGACCCCTTAAAGGGGTAACCCACAAGAAAAAATACTTACTGGTCATGGTGGATAAATTCACCAAATGGATAGAGGCCAAACCTGCTAAAACAGCCGAATCCAGACCGGTGATAGACTTCATATCCGTGGTCGTACACCGTTATGGCGTCCCCCACGGCATCATCACTGACAATGGCACGAACTTCACCGCCGATGAGGTAAAACTCTGGTGCAGCAAAATGGGCATCAAGCTCGATTATGCTTCAGTCTATCACCCACAAACCAACGGTCAAGTTGAGCGAGCAAACGGTCTTATAATGAGCGGCATTAAACCCAGATTAGTGTGTTCCTTAATGGAGTTTAACATGCACTGGGTAGAGGAGCTCGACTCCATACTCTGGGGGCTACGGACCACGCCGAATCGTAGTACCGGATATACACCCTTCTTTATGGTGTATGGCGCAGAGGCAGTCTTGCCCTGTGATATAATTCATGACTCACCTCGAGTCCGCATGTACGAAGAAAGAGAAGCCGAGCTCGATCGGCAGGACAGTCTGGACACCTTGGAGGAGGAGTGCGATGTAGCAAAAGCCCGTTCCGCATTTTATTAGCAACAGGCTCGTAGATACCAAATCAGAGAAGTACGGGCCAAAACTTATAACGTTGGCGAACTAGTTCTACGCCTGCCGGATAAGAAAAAGAACAAGCTCGAGCCCAAATGGGAAGGTCCCTTCATTATTGACCAAGTGCTGACCGGTGGAGCGTACCGACTGCGGGATGCATCGACTAATCGACTCGAGCCGAACCCATGGAACGCGGCCCGGCTCCGAAGATTCTACGCCTAGCGCCGGACTCTATGTTCCTCTCCTTCCTCTGTCCATTTTTTGCATATACATTATCTGTCTTGTTTTTCCTTCTCTCTTTCTTTTATTCTTTCCTTCTTTAGGCCTTCAAAGGCCAACTTGTGCCTCGCTTGCACATTATAGATGCGCTAGCCGCGCTCATCATACCTGGGGGCTTCTTTCACATAATCTTATTTATTTATCTGAGCCTTGTGCCCCGCACATGTGTTATGCTTCCGCATGTACCTTTTTCGCCATTATATGCATCGATATGACTTAAGTTTTGGCCAAGCTGGGTTGCCTGGCTCTTGTATTTATGCCCTACATTCCCGTTAATTCGGCTAGGGCATAAGGGGAGCACCTCTGCAATTGTTACTGCCAGGTCAGCAGGATGTGTACCTCAGACTGGGTGAAGCCGAAATCTAGCGTTCTTAAGGGAATATTCTGTCGGTGAACAAAAGATGATTTTTATTTATTTTCCATATCTGCCCCCAGATGTTTTTCCTGTGTTTCCTATCGCAGTCCGGACATGCACTTTAGGGCATGCTTACCCAGGGAAAGGAACCCTTAACGGAACTATTCTCCCTGGAAGATGTTTCTTACTACCCATGTAATATAACATAACTAGTTGGGCACTTGTCTGTTCAAGCACTAATGACCCCTACGCCTGGTCTCCATGCATACCCCGGTTCTTATACAACTAAGAGGGTATTCGGATACACTCCGGACTATCGGGTCCTGAGGTTGAAGCGAAAAGGGTCCGCCATGACAAATGATCTACAATCCGGCTAGAAGGCATTATACATGTCACTTTAATTACATAGTCATGCAGACTGACTAAATTCCTCTTCTATACCATCCAGCAGGCGGTCTAGCCTACAATCCTGTTGGGAATACTTTGCGGCTAATTCTAGTTGCCCATAAACTAAGCTAACGGGGATCTCCTTTCCGTCGGGCCCCACAGGTCCGACCTCGGCCATGTGATTTGGGTCAGCCTTGGTATATCGCGTCTTCACATGGCCCAGGCTTCTCTGGCACCTTGTCGGCAGGCTGATATCTTCCATAATCGGAAGCGCCGACGTGCTCCCTTGAGCTTCTACGTAAGCTCTTCAATGCCTTCTGGCAGGGAGACGGATGGCCACAAGGCCTGGGCAACACCTTGCATCACCTGCCGAACTTGTTCATGCAGATGTGAGAGCTCGGATAGAAGATCACCCACAGACCCGGGCATTTCCTCCGCGGGACGACCCGTCGGCATACCTACAGACATAACGCTGTTAGTCGGCTTCTTCGCCGAACTCCTTCAAAAGGATTCGTTCAAGCACTTACTGAAAATGCCGCGCCGAAGCCGCTTATTCTCCTTCTCGGAGTCTGCAAGCTGGGCTCGAACGTCTTTTAGTTCCACGCTCAGCTTGATATTGGCGTCTTGGAGATTGTTTTTCTCCTGCCTAACCTCAGCCAGCACGCGTTTGCCAGCCTCTAGCTGTCACACGACATGTTGGTCGTCCAGATTTTCTCTGCATTCATCTGCAACATCTATTGTTAGATCTGCAGCCACGCCGCACACTATATGGTAACCATCATTCTTTAAAGTAAATGTTACCAGCGGGAGACTTTTTCAGTTCCTGCAATGCGGCAATAGCGGCCCGCAGTTGGGTCTTGCATTCCTCCAACTCCTGTGATAGCCTAGTATTCTTCTCTGTAAGAACCTGCACAATAAAGATGATCCTTAAATCAGTTCTGCTAACTGTTTCAAGTCTCAGGGGCTACTGATACATATAAATCATCAGATTTACTTACCCGTACATCCTTTACGTACTGATCCGTGGCTCTGGCTAGACCATCTTGAGAAGCACAGAGGTACGCCTCTCCAGAATTGAAGGCATTAAATGCCTCTGGTGAGAAACAAGCGTCACGGAGTACGGCCCGGCGGCACTTATGATTCATGGTGCTTTCCACTTCTGAGTTTGTAGCGGATAATCTATCCGCATCCTCTATAGGGGAATTATCCGGCGCCCGCCCCATATCGGCTTCCGCCTCTATGTCCGGTCCTGGCGCCCGACTGGTGGAAGCGTAATTAGTAACATCGCCGGACATATTCCGGCGAGCGTTTTTTCTATCAAAGAAGCACGGGCGTCATTACATTTCGAGAAAGACGACAACCACGGAGTGGGGTTTTTGTTATACCTTTGCGTCGGTGTCTCCGTCCTGACCGCCTTCCTTTTTGGCCTACCCGTCCTCGGTGCCTCTTGTTGGCGAGTTGTTGTGGGTTCGGCAGAGCGTCCCGAATGCCTTCCCTGTAAAAAAGCCATATGTATATGATAGGTGAAGTGTCTAAAAGGGGATCCTAGTTTTTGGAGTTGGGATTTTTGGTTTTTCTTACATGTGATGCAGGAAGAAGTCCGGGATAGTCGGCCGTAATGGCCACCATGGCATCCTTGCAGCTTAGCTGATAGATCTGCCGGTCTATCAGCTCCACGAATATAACCGGATCTTCTTCAAGTCCGGAGTCGAGGGCCCGGTCAGGGTCCTCTGGTTGTGGAGAAGGGCTGCTGACCTCCTTTATGGCTTTTCGCAGTTCCTGCCGCAAAGTGGCAAGGTAAATATTTACGAGAATGCGGGAAAAATGGGAGTAAGGAGATATAACTTACCCAGCTTGGAGGATTGTACATGGAGAATCCATCCCGTGGCTTGATGCGGATGAACTCCTCTTCCTCTCCCTTGAACAATTCGGACAGAATTTTTGCTAAAGCGGCAGCATTGTCCGGACCCTTACGCCCGCAGCGGGTGGCATCATCCACCCCGTTAAAACACCACAAGGGGTGCCCACGATATTGAAGTGGTTGCACTCCCCGCATTATGCAAATCGACATAACTTCGATTACTGTCAATCCCGATTGAGCCAGTGCTTTAATCCGGTTCATCAGATAGAGGACTTCTCCATTGTCTTCCACCTGGGGGCTCCCTGGGCGCCAACTTCGGCGTTTCTTTAGAGGAGCATTGCTGAACTCAGGAAGACCCCGCCGAACAGGGTCCGTAAGGGGAACGTCCTCCATATAAAACCATTCTGAAGGCTAGTCTTCAGACGACTTCTTCGGGGTACCGGACAGGTATCCGGTACCGGCAATGCGCCATATTTCGGCTCCGCCCACTTGATAAAGTGACCCCCTCTGTGTGCGTGGGACGAGGCAAAATAGCCTTTTCCACAGCTCGAAGTGAGCCTCGCAGAGAGCAACATAGCCGGCGATATGTAGAATGGAGGCAGGGGTGAAATTGTGTAATTGGAGGCCGTAGAACTCTAGGAGCCCGCGGAGGAACGGATGAGTTGGAAATCCGAGTCCCCTTAATAAATAAGGAACAAGGCAGACCCGCTCCCCCATAGAGGGATAGGGAAAGCTCTCCGCTTGCTCCCCGCCATTGTAGGTGGCAAGCCCGGCTCGAACGGGCACCATATATGTCGGAGGGAGAAATCCCTTAGTCTGCAGTTCGACTAATCGACTGTGCGGGACTGAACACCTCTCCCAATCACCGGGCTTAGGGCTACGGGGGCGGGAGGAGGAGCTGCGGAGGTCGGCCATGCTGGAATGGATCTTTCTGAAACGTGCTCTGATGGATTCTTGCTGGGGGAGGATGGTATGGATCGGATCTAAGAATCCCCATCCCTTTAATAGACAATTTATTTATCTGGCTAGGGGGCGAATGTTAAAACGCCCTGGTGCCTCGTATTCATTCGACATGTGGGAGATAGCCCTTATTGGGCACAGAAGCCAAGAGGTCCAAACATTTATGGGACCGGGCACGCTTTACAAACGTTCAAAATATGGAGAAGAACCCGCCTTGCAATGCCGAAGACAACACTGCATGCCGGACTCATCATCATTGAAGCCTGGTTCGGGGGCTACTGAGGGAGTCTTGGATTAGGGGGTATCCAGACAGCCGGATTATATCCTTTGGCCGGACTGTTGGACTATGAAGATACAAGATTGAAGACTTCGTCTCGTGTCCGGATGGAACTCAACTTGGCGTGGAAGGCAAGCTAGGAAGTATGGATATGGATATCTCCTCCTTTGTAACCGACCTTGTGTAACCCTAGCCACTCCGGTGTGTATATAAACTGGAGGGTTTTAGTTCGTAGGACAACAAACAATCATACCATAGGCTAGCTTCTAGGGTTTAGCCTCTCCGATCTCGTGGTAGATTAACTCTTGTAATACTCAAATCATCAAGAATAAATCAAGCAGGACGTAGGGTTTTACCTCCATCAAGAGGGCCCGAACCTGGGTAAAACATCAATTTCCCTGCCTCCTGTTACCATCCGCCTTAGACGCACAGTTCGGGACCCACTACCCGAGATCCGCCAGTTTTGACACCGATAGGGGGGCCTCCACCCCTTCCCCTTATCCAATTCATATTGGGGCAAGGGGGCCGCGCGCCACCTCCTTGCTGCCCTCTCTCTTTTACACTAAGGCCCATAAGGCCAAATAGATTCCCGGGGGGGTTGGGGGGTCCGTAACCCTCGGTACTCCGGTATAGGTCAGAAACCTCCCAGAACCCTTCCAGTGTCCGAACATAGTCATCCAATATATCGACCTCTACGTCTCGACCATTTCGAGACTCCTCGTCATGTCTGTGATCATATCCGGGACTCCGAACTACCTTCGGTACATCAAAACACAAAAACTCATAATACCGATCGTCACACAACTTTAAGCGTGCGGACCCTACGGGTTCGAAAACTATGTATACATGACCAAGACATGTCATCGGTCAATAACCAACAGCGAAACCTGGATGCTCATATTGGTTCCTACATATTCTACGAAGATCTTTATCGGTCAAACCGCATAACAACATACGTTGTTCCCTTTGTCATCGGTATGTTACTTGCCCAAGATCCGATCGTCGATATCTCAATACCTAGTTCAATCTCGTTACCGCAAGTCTCTTTACTTGTTTCGTCATGCAACATCCCGCAACTAACTCATTAGTCACATTGCTTGCAAGGCTTATAGTGATGTGGATTAACGGGAGGGACCAGAGATACCTCTTCGAGAATCGGAGTGACAAATCCTAATCTCGATCTATGCCAACTCAACAAGTACCATTGGAGACACCTGTAGAGCACCTTTATAATCACCCAGTTACGTTGTGACGTTTGGTAGCACATAAGGTGTTCCTCCGGAAATCGGGAGTTGCATAATCTCATAATCATAGGAACATGTATAAGTCATGAAGAAAGCAATAGCAGTAAACTAAACGATCATGTGCTAAGCTAACGGAATGGGTCATGTCAATCACATCATTCTCCTAATGATGTGATCCCTTTTATCAAATGACAACTCATGTATATGGTTAGGAAACATAACCATCTTTGATCAACGAGCTAGTCAAGTAGAGGCATACTAGTGACACTATGTTTGTCTATGTATTCACGCATGTATTATGTTTCCGGTTAATACAATTCTACCATGAATAATAAAAATTTATCATGAAATAAGGAAATAAATAATAACTTTATTATTGCCTCTAGGGCATATTTCCTTCAATGTGGTCAAGACATGATGCTAAATTTTGTTGTATGAGATGATCATGTTTTGTAACATAGTTATCGGCAACTCGCATGAGCCACATGGTAGTCGCTTTATTGTATGAAATGCAATCGCCATGTAATTGCTTTACTTTATCACTAAGCGATAGCGATAGTCGTAGAAGCAATAGTTGGCGAGACGACAACGATGCTTCTATGGAGATCACGGTGTCAAGCCAGTGACGATGGTGATCATGATGGTGCTTTGGAGATGGAGATCAAAGGCACAAGATGATGATGGCCATATCATATCACTCATATTGATTGCATGTGATGTTTATCCTTTATGCATCTTATTTTTCTTAGTTCGACGGTAGCATTATAAGATGATCTCTCACTAAATTTCAAGGTATAAGTGTTCTCCCTGAGTATGCACCGTTGCTACAGTTCATTGTGCCGAGAGACCACGTGATGATCGGGTGTGATAAGCTCTACGTTCACATACAACAGGTGCAAGCCAGTTTTGCACACGCGGAATACTCAGGTTAAACTTGACGAGCCTAGCATATGCAGATATGGCCTTGGAACACTGAGTCCGAAAGGTCGAGCATGAATCATATAGTAGATATGATCAACATAGTGATGTTCACCATTGAAAACTACTCCATCTCACGTGATGATCGGACATGGTTTAGTTGATATGGATCACATGATCACTTAGATGATTAGAGACATGTTTATCTAAGTGGGAGTTCTTAAGTAATTTGATTAATTGAACTTTAATTTATCATGAACTTAGTACCTGATAGTATTTTGCATGTCTATGTTGTTATAGATAGATGGCCCGTGCTGTTGTTCCGTTGAATTTTAATGCGTTCCTAGAGAAAGCTAAGTTGAAAGATGATGGTAGAAACTACACGGACTGGGTCCGTAACTTGAGGATTATCCTCATTGCTGCACAAAAGATTTACATCCTGGAAGCACCGCAAGGTGACAAACCCGCTGCAGGAGAAATGCCAGATGTTGGGAACACCTGGTAGAGCAAAGTTGATGACTACTTGATAGTTCAATGTGCCATGCTTTACGGATTAGAACCGGGACTTCAACGATGTTTTGAACGTCATGGAGCATATGAGATGTTCCAGGAGGTGAAGTTAATATTTCAACCAAATGCCCGGATTGAGAGATATGAAGTCTCTAATAAGTTATATAGCTACAAGATGGAGGAGAATAGTTCTATCAGTGAACGTATACTCAGAACGTCTGGGTACCACAACCACTTAACTCAACTGGGAGTTAATCTTCCTGATGATAGTGTCATTGACAGAGTTCTTCAATCACTGCCACCAAGCTACAAGAGCTTCATGATGAACTATAATATGCAAGGGATGGATAAGACAATTCCAGAGCTCTTCGCAATGCTAAAGGCTATGGAGGTAGAAATGAAGAAAGAGGATCAAGTGTTGATGGTCAACAAGAGCACCAGTTTCAAGAAAAAGGGTAAAGGGAAGAAGGGGAACTTCAAGAAGAATAGCAAGCCAATTGCTGCTCGAGTGAAGAAACCCAAGTTTGGACCTAAGCATGAGACTGAGTGCTTCTACTGCAAAGGAAGTGGTCATTGGAAGCAGAACTGTCCCAAGTATTTGGCGCAGAAGAAGGATGGCAAAGTGAAAGGTATATTTGATATACATGTTATTGATGTCTACCTTACTAATGCTTGCAGTAGTGCCATGGTATTTGATACTGGTTCAGTTGCTAACATTTGCAACTCGAAACAGGGGCTACGGATTAAGCGAAGATTGGCTAAGGACGAGGTGACGATGCGCGTTGGAAATGGTTCCAAAGTCGATGTGATCGCCGTCGGTACTCTACCTCTACATCTACCTTCAGGATTTGTTTTAGACCTAAATAATTGTTATTTGGTGCCAGTGTTGCGCATGAACATTATATCTGGATCTTGTTTAATGCGAGACGGTTATTCATTTAAATCAGAGAATAATGGTTGTTCTATTTATATGAGTAATATCATTTATGGTCATGCACCCCTGATGAGTGGTCTATTTTTACTAAATCTTGATAGTAGTGATACACATGTTCATAGTATTGAAGCCAAAAGATGGAGAGTTGATAATGTAGTGCAACTTATTTGTGGCACTACCGTTTAGGTCATATTGGTGTAAAGTGCATGAAGAAACTCCATTCTAATGGACTTCTGGAATCACTTGATTATGAATCACTTGGTACTTGCGAACCATGCCTCATGGGCAAGATGACTAAAACTCCCTTCTCCAGAACAATGGAGCAAGCAACAGAGTTATTGGAAATCATACATACTAATGTATGTGGTCCAATGAACATTGAAGCTCGTGGCGGATATCGTTATTTTCTCACCTTCACAGATGATTTGAGCAGATATGGGTATATCTACTTAATGAAACATAAGTCTGAAATATTTGAAAAGTTCAAAGAATTTCAGAGTGAAGTGGAAAATCATCGTCACAAGAAAATCAAGTTTCTACGATCTGATCGTGGAGGCGAATATTTGAGTTATGAGTTTGGACTTCATTTGAAACAATGCAGAATAGTTTCGCAACTCATGCCACCTGGAACACCACAGCGTAATGGTGCGTCCGAACGTCGTAATCGTACTTTACTAGATATCGTGCGATCTATGATGTCTCTCACCGATTTACCGCTATCATTTTGGGGTTATGCTTTAGAGACAGCTGCATTCACGTTAAAAAGGGCACCATCTAAATCCGTTGAGACAACACCTTATGAACTGTGGTTTGGCAAGAAACCCAAGTTGTCGTTTCTTAAAGTTTGGGGCTACGATGCTTATGTGAAGAAGCTTCAACCTGATAAGTTCGAACCCAGATCGGAGAAATGTGTCTTCATAGATACCCAAAGGAGACTGTTGGGTACACCTTCTATCACAGATCCGAAGGCAAGATATTCGTTGCTAAGAATGGATCCTTTCTAGAGAAGGAGTTTCTCTCGAAAGAAGTGAGTGGGAGGAAAGTAGAACTTGATGAGGTAATTGTACCTTCTCCCTTATTGGAAAGTAGTTCATCACTGAAATCAGGTCCAGTGATTCCAACACCAGTAAGTGAGGAAGCTAATGATGATGATCATGAAACTTCTGATCAAGTTACTACCGAACCTCGTAGGTCAACCAGAGTAAGATCCGCACCAGAGTGGTATGGTAATCCTGTTCTGGACGTCATGTTACTTGACCATGATGAACCTACGAACTATGAGGAAGCAACGATGAGCCCAGATTCCGGAAAATGGCTTGAGGCCATGAAATCTGAGATGGGATCCATGTATGAGAACAAAGTGTGGACTTTGTTTGACTTGCGCGATGATCGACATGCCATAGAGAATAAATGGATCTTCAAGAAGAAGACTGACGCTGACGGTAATATTACTGTCTACAAAGCTCGACTTGTTGGAAAAGGTTTTCGACATGTTCAAGGTGTTGACTATGATGAGACCTTCTCACCCGTAGTGATGCTTAAGTCTGTCCGAATCATGTTAGCAATTGACGCATTTTATGATTATGATATTTGGCAAATGGATGTCAAAACTGCATTCCTTAATGGATATTTTAAAAAGAGTTGTATATGATGCAGCCAGAAGGTTTTATCGATCCAAAAGGTGCTAACAAAGTGTGCATACTCCAGCAATCCATTTTGTGGACCGGTGCAGGTGTCGGTGTCCAAACCGATGGATCTCAGGTAGGGGGTCTCGAAATGTGCGTCTAAGGCGGATGGTAACAGGAGGCAGGGGACATGATGTTTACCCAGGTTCGGGCCCTCTTGATGGAAGTAATACCCTACGTCCTGCTCGATTGTTCTTGATGATATGAGTATTACAAGAGTTCATCTACCACAAGATTAGAGAGGCTAAACCCTAAAAGCTAGCCTATGGTATGATTGTATGTTTTTCTACAGACTAAAACCCTCTGGTTTATATAGGCACCGGAGAGGGCTAGGGTTACACAAGGTCGGTTACAAAGGAGGAGATATACATATCCGTATTGCCTAGCTTGCCTTCCACGCCAAGTAGAGTCCCATCTGGACACGGGACGAAGTCTTCAATCTCGTATCTTCATAGTCCAATTGTCCGGCCAAAGGATATAGTCCGGCTGTCCAGAGACCCCCTAATCCAGGACTCCCTCAATAGCCCCTGAACCAGGCTTCAATGACGATGAGTCCAGCGTGCAGTATTGTCTTCGGCATTGCAAGGCGGGTTCCTCCTCCGAATACACCATGGAAGAGTTTGAATATGAAGATAGTGTCTGACCCTACAAAATAAGTTCCACATACCACCGTAGAGAGAATACTATTTCCTAAATCAAATCCGCTAACACGTTTTGACAGCATGACATCACATCATGGCCCGGTTATTATTGGAACCGCTTTTCTCAACCAGCTCCGCACATATCGCGAGGCGGTTTTCTTGATACGTCTTGTCAAAGCAGAGATCGTGTTCCTCTTACCATGGGATTCTCATCAATACGGGTGTGGGTAACCCAACCGCGCCATCAATTATGGCGCCTGGGGAATAAGCGGTTTTTGCCAGGAAAGTGGGGAGACTTATCGCCTCCTCCACCCTTATAAAGGGACAAAGATTTACTTTTTTCACCCACGCCTTCTTCCTTCTCACTTACCCATTCCCGCACACTCGAGCTCTAGTGCCCAAGCTCGCGCTCTTCTACTCGAACCACTCCAATCATTTTCGGAGCAGGAGGCAACTGGATGGTCTCCTCCGTCACGGAGGAGAACATCAAAAAGTTATGGGAAGCCGGATACTTGGCCGCGGATATCGCGCACTGGCTGCCGAATGCGGGGCAGATCGTCCCCACGCCCGAACCCCATGAGAGGGTAGTTTTCCTTACCCATTTTGTCCGCAGACTAGGATTTCCTCTCCACCCGTTTGTCTGCGGGCTCATGTTCTACTATGGGCTGGATTTTCATGATCTGGCCCCCAATTTCATCCTCAACATCTCAGCGTTTATCGTCGTGTGCAAGGCCTTCCTCCGCATCAGGCCCCACTTCGGCCTATGGCTGAAAACCTTCAATGTCAAACCGAAGGTGGTGGGTGGCCAGCAAGCAGAGTGCGGAGGCGCCATGGTGGGCAAGATGCCTAATGTCACCTGGCTCGAGGGAACCTACGTGGATACCATAAAGGGGTGGCAATCGGGGTGGTTCTACATCACCGAGCCGCGCGACTCCAACTAGGTGGCGGCCCCCAAATTTTGATCCGGAGTCCCCACACGACTCGCCTCCTGGAAAAAGAAGAGCCTATCCTGGGGTTCCGCGGTAGAGCTGACCAGACTCCAGACCTGCATCCAGAACATGACGAACAAGAAAATCAAGCTCGTCAACGTGGTCCAAGTTATGCTCTTCCGCCGGATCCTTCCGTGCCAATGACGGGCATTTGTTTTGTGGGAGTTCGACTCGGCCAAGCACCAGACGCTGCGAGAGCTCTATGACATGACACACGAGGACGTCTGGAGGGTGCTATTCAAGGGCGCCGAGATGCCTCCCTCCCTTACCGAGGACCGCGGACTCAGCGCAAAGCGCCGCACCCATCCGGTAGGCTTTTATATCTCTCAGGGTATTTATTCGCCCTGGTTTAGTTACGTTCTGGATCTAAGCTTTCATGTCATTAACAGGACTGGATAGAGACACCGGAGCAGCTTGATTGCCCAGCCCCCCTGCCCGAAGATCCTGCAGATGCTCTTCTAACGAAGATGCTGACTCCGGCACCTTACGACTCCGACGCAAGGTTACATTAGGCTCATCGTCCGATGACTCCGACGCGCACTACTCCCATGGAAATGAGGAGGAGGAGAAAGGCTCTCCCCCGCCCAGCCGGGGGAGACAAGAAAATGAAGGTCGGCCCATCCGGGGAGGCCGAAGGGTCCAAGAAGAGAAAGACCCTCCCTCCGGACTGTGCCACGACGGCCGCCGACAGTGGCGACGAGTGGCTACCTAGGGACAAGCCCCTGGCGAAGTCGTAATTGTCCGGACACCGTAGTGCTTCATGGTATGTTTTATTGTACTACCTTTCCTCATGCCGAACATGATTATGCAGTCCGTCCTGAGCTCATCTCGACGTATCCTCGTCGAGCGGCTCTTTGGACTCGTCGGATATGAACATCGGTTCTCCTCCGACGGCTTCCACCCCTCTCCCTACGGACAACACCGAGGTGTTGTCTCAAAAGGCACCGAGCCAAGTGGAGGTGATCCTGGGGGCGCCTCACGGCGACCTCCTGGACCCTGGGTACGAAGGGAGCGAGGCTCCTACGGGCTTCGAGTTCGGGCCCCAGCCGGACACTGCGTCGGAACCTTCGATGGTTCCGGACTCTGGCAGGTGGTCCCCCATTAAAGGGGCCAACCATCCGTGCCGGTGTCCACTGTCCATCCAGAGGCACCGGACACCCTGCTGGAAGCGCTTCGCAGCACTGCGATCATAGAAGAGCACCGCACTATCATGAGTGCGGTGGTCGAGTAGGTTCAGTCCGCCAAAAACGAACTGACCGAAGCTTGCACCGGCCTCCTGACAGACTTCGAGGTAAGCATTCAAAATATAAGAAAATATTACCGCATAGATAGTAGCCCCTGATGCTCTGTTTGGTGTTCATGAAGAAAAGCCGAATAGAGGATCAAATTATAACTCAGGAGTCTAATTAGAGTATGTCTATGTGTATGAGCAGGCTTCACTGCTGGCCACTGCCGCACATACTATGGAGGTCTCTGTGCTGAAGCAGGCCCTGAAGCGGTCCGAGGACGAGCTCAGCCTCACCAAGGGGCAGCTCAAAGAGAGTAAATGTAAGATATACCGCCATCTATATAGTTAAAAAGAAGTTCGGGTGTAAAGTAATAGGATCATCATGGATTTGTCAAGGGCCACGACCGAGGGGAGACCCTGAGGAAGGCGGTGTCCGAGGCCGAAGACACAGCAGCCAAAGAACGCATGGAACGGGAGAAACAAGAAGCCCGAGTAGGCGAGGTGCAGCAAGAGCTCGAGGCTCTCGCCAAAAAGAATGAGTCCTTGGAGCTTAACTCCAAGACGCAAGAGTCCGAGCTTGTGCAGGCGCTTGAAAGCGTCCGGAGCGCCAAGGCCGAAACCCACAAGGCCCTCCAGGAGATTGACGCGGCGAAAAAGATAGCAGTGGGTAAGGCATTCAATATGCAAAGCAAGCATGTGAAGGAGACTTTCCTTTTTCTTACCCGAGTTCGGAGCTCTCCAGGAGCATTTGTAGATCTTCCCCGCAGTGTACTGGATGCCGCGGAATTTTACCGGGCTGAGGAGGGGAGCTCAGTGGAGAAGTTGTTCTGGTCTCAGTATACTGGGACCGAACACCCCGTGTCCTTGAGCGACCAGCTGAAGCAGTTGGTCGAACTTCACAAGGTGGTCGAACAGGCCATGATGGGCCTTATAATCCGGATGTGCCCTGGCGAGCCCCTGTCCGGCAGCTACTTCGGTCCGGTGAGGCGGCTTGTAGAAGCCTGCCCACGGCTTGAAGTCATCAAGTGGTCCGTCTGCATCGAAGGTGCACGCAGGGCTTTTGCCAGGGCGAAGGTGCACTGGGCGAAGCTGGACGCCGTGAAGCCGGTGAAGGAGGGGCCGCCGGAGAGCAAGGAGCATCGCTGCCCCGAGAATTACTATGAGAGCATCATGAAGGGTTCCCGCTTAGTGGCAGATGAGTGTGCCAAGGATGTAATTTTTGAATGAACATGCCCATGTGATCCTGTAATATGAAACGAGTTCTTTTGCACCATGCGACGCTTTCTTAATTTAAAATATTACCTTCTGTGCAGCCGTTTTTATAAAATCTGAGAGTTGGCCAGTCATCGGCTTCTACCCCCATGTAACTAGTACTGGGGTGTTCGGGGTAAATCTGAACACTCTTTACCCCAATTTTGGGTCCTTCCAGGGAGGTGTTTAGTGCAACGAACCAGGCAATCGGACTATAATGCTTTATCACTCTCACTTAGCCATAGAAGTCTATAATTTTAAATTTTTGGCGAAGCCCCTGGTATTCGGAGGGTCGAATTTGGGGCGCTATACACGCCTAAGCCGGACAAGGCCGACTCCTCGCCCGAAGCGGAAAATGTCTTTAAGGACTTGAGACCTCTCGAACAGTGATCAGTCTCTCGCCTTATCATGACAGTCAATTTTTGGCTTTCTCTACTGAGGTGCTCCTCCGGAAGAACCAAGACACAATCGCAGTAGTTCTCCCACCGCTACCTTAGCCGATATAGAGGAACATAAGGTACCAAAACATGGGAGCCGGGCGACCCAACATTTGACCAAAGACATGATTCGGAGCTGATGCATATAATGCTATAAGTTCGGGGTGCCGCACTGTCGAAAGTGTTCGGACTTCCTGCGCCATATTGTGGGGTAAACGAGAGCCCCTGGCGTACTGACCGTACCCAAATGTGCGGGTGCGGATTGTCGTAAATGGACATATAAGAGAAAAGAGAAAAACTTAAATAATGCAATGACAGACTAATGATATGCATTGTTATTTGAATAATACGTCGAAGCGTACTGGTACAAGTAGCGCAATAAGCATAAAGTAGGACAATTCGAAATGTCCTATCCCAGGGCAAGCTATGCATAAATAGTGAAAAACGGGTATATCAAGTATTACGAGAGACCACCTGGCGGTTCCCGTGTTCATCTTAGCTTCTTGCTGCCTTGGTTGTTGCTTCCGGAGTGTGTCCGGCAATCGTACTATCGGAAAGGGCTTCCGAAGAGTTAGGCCCTGAAAGAGAAAAAGGAATGTCCCAAGTGTACAGCCCCTAGTGTGGTTAAGCCACAATGCGGGGCGTGTCCTGATTGTGCCCCCGCCTATGTCCATGGTATTTTCAATGCGTAGTTATGTACGCGCGGCGCGGATTTCATCACTTCACTGGGACTGGGATGGGGGCCGGATTGCTAGGCGAGCTCTGATCGTGCTAGGTGATCCTGTTGCAGCTTGTTTCGGACTCGCTTGAAGGTGTCCGGGGGCTTTGACACTGAATGAGTCGTCTGCCTAAACAGGTTGCTTTGTGCCTCTGTTGCAAGGGCCGCAGTGTGATCTTCCGTACGGAGCGAGCGTTCTGTGTTTCCATTTACTGTTATAACCCCGCGAGGTCCTGGCATCTTGAGCTTGAGGTATGCGTAATGCGGCACTGCATTGAATTTTGCAAATGTTGTCCGTCCGAGCAGTGCATGATGGCCACTGCAAAATGGGACGATGTCGAAGATTAACTCTTCGCTTCGGAAGTTATCCGGTGATCCGAAGACCACTTCCAGTGTGATTGAGCCTGTGTAATGGACCTCTACACCTGGGATGACGCCTTTAAAGGTGGTTTTGTTGGGTTTGATTCTCGAGGGATTGATACCCATTTTTTGCAATGTATCCTAATAAAGCAGGTTCAGGCTGGTTGAATTTTGGGGCGACGGGCTCCATCGCGTAGACGTCCCTTAGTGCACGCTTCCGCTCCCTCTTGGGAATGTGGGTTGTGTATATCATGTTCACCATCTTCACTTGTGGGGGAAACCCCTTCTGTCCTCCTGTGTTCGGCGGCCGGGGCTCCTCATCATCATCGTTGTGCGGCCCCTTGTCCTTATTCTTGGCATTTGACTTGCCAGCCTGCTTGAACACCCAGCATTCTCTGTTGGTGTGGTTGGCTGCCTTGTCGGGGGTGCCGTGGATTGGACACGAGCGATCCAGTATGCGATCCAGACTGGACGGAGCCGGAGTATTTCTTTTAAATGGCTTTTTCCGCTGACCGGATCTAGAGCCTCTGAATCCGGCATTAACTGTCGTATCTTCGGTGTTATCGCTATTATTGCGGCGCTTTGGTCTATTACGACGCTGCCTACCGTTAGCATCTTTGGTATCCGAGGTATCCGGATTCCTCGATGTGTTGTTGCTGCGAGCCAGCCAGCTGTCCTTGCCCACGCAAAAGCGGGTCACGAGTGTCGTGAGGGCTGCCATAGATTTCGGCTTCTCCTGGCTGAGGTGGCGGGCGAGCCACTCGTCGCGGATGTTATGCTTGAATGCCGCTAGGGCCTCTGCATCCGGACAGTCTACAATTTGATTTTTCTTAGTCAGGAACTGTGTCCAGAATTGTCTAGCCGATTCCCCTGGCTGCTGGGTTATGTGGCTCAAGTCATCAGCATCCGGCAGTCGCACATAAGTGCCCTGGAAGTTGTCAAGAAATGCATCTTCCAGGTCCTCCCAACTGCTAACGGAATCTGCTGGCAAGCTATTCAGCCAATGTCGAGCTGGTCCTTTGAGTTTTAGTGGGAGGTACTTGATGACATGTAGATCATCACCGCGAGCCATGTGGATGTGGAGGAGGAAATCTTCAATCCATACAGCAGGATCTGTTGTGCCATCGTATGATTCGATATTTATGGGTTTGAAACCCTCCGGGAATTCATGATTCATAACTTCATCAGTGAAGCATAGGGGGTGTGCGGCACCTCTGTGTCTGGCTATATCCCGACGTAGTTCGTATGAGTCTTGTCTGCTGTATTCGGCCTGGCCGGATTTACTCTTGGTGTATCCGAGGCGACGATCATCGTCCCGTGTGGGCGCCCGTGCCCCTGTCCCGTATATTGACCTTGCGATTTTCGCCTTACTGTCCAAGATGTCTCGCGGGTCCTCTGTGTTTCCCCGGGCCTTAGTATTTTTGACTGAGCGGCGACGGGGTGCGGTCTGATCTTTAGGCTGAAACGCCTCCCTGGCTCGGCCGTGTAGTGGCCGGTTAGCCGCATCGTACACTAGTGAATGAGGTTTCATTGCTTCCTCCTCAAGGTGAGGTAGTAACCTGCGTTTTGGGTAACTCTTGGATGGGCGCTCGAGTTCATGCTCCTTGGCCGCAAGGACTTCGGTCCACCTCTCTGCTAGCAAGTTTTGATCAGCTTGAAGCTGTTGCTGTTTCTTCTTTAGGCTATTTGTTGTGGCCATAAGCCGACGCTTGAAGCGCTCTTGCTCGACGGGGTCCTCAGGCACGATAAACTCGTCGTCGCTGAGGCTCGCCTCGTCTTCGGAGAGAGGCATGTAATTGTCCTCCTATGGTTCTCCATCTACTGCCTGCTCTAGAGGGCTAGCTTGTTCGTCCTCTAGCTCTGCACCGTGCTGGAGGGGATTTTTGTTGTCTTCGGCGCTATCCGGAGTGTTATTATGTCCTGTACCGGTATCACTGCTCTTGCTGTGGCGGGACATAGAGCGGCGCCGCTGATGTCGGCGCTTGGGTTGCTTCTTGGAGGGGTCATCCTCCGCTGTCTTGTCGCCATTGGCTTCTTTGGGGGTGTCCACCATGTATATATCATATGATGAGGTGGCGGTCCAGTGCCCCGAGGGCGGTGGATCCTATTCGTCTCTGGCTTCGTTGTCCATACCGTCGAAGTCTTCGGAGCCGAAGTCGAGCATGTCGTTTAAGTCGTCGATAGTGGCTACTAAGTGGGTGGTGGGTGGGCAGCGAATTTCTTCGTTGTCCGCATCCCATTCTAGCCGGACATAGTTCGGCCAAGGTTCTCCTGACAGCGAGAAAGACCTTAATGAATTTAGCACATCTCCGAAAGGTGAGTGCTGAAAGATATCCGCGGAGGTGAACTCCATGATCGGCACCCAGTCGGATTCTACGGGCACGGATATGAGCGGCTCGTAGTCCGTGGCCGGAGACGAATCTAGTGGTTCGGCGACACGGATCTCGTAAGGAGTGAAGTCAGTATCCGGCTCTAATGCCACTAACAGTGCGGCCTCCATGGCGGGGTCCATCCCTCCGCTCTCGGATGGCACGACTTGCTCCGGATTGATGGACTGAGTAGTTGCAGATGCGATCTCCTGAACATTGTCCGACGGCAGAGTTACCTCATGCTCGTCATGACTGTACAGCGCGTCCGACATGGGCCCGAATCCGTAGAAGATCAAGTCTCCGGGATGTCGGTCGTGTAGTTCAGGTTTATGAATCTGACCTGATGGCCAGGGGCGTAGCTCTCAATCTGCACCAGAAGGCCAAGCGAATTGGCCCGCAGTGCAAAGCCGCTGAATATGAAGATCTGTCCGGGGAGGAAAGCCTCACCCTGGACCGCATCGCTAGCGATGATCGAAGGAGCCATCAAGCCTTATGGTGAAGACACAGTGGAACTCTCAGTGAAAGCACCAATGTCGGTGTAAAAACCGGCGGATCTCGGGTAGGGGGTCCCGAACTGTGTGTCTAAGGCGGATGGTAACAGGAGGCAGGGGACACGATGTTTACCCAGGTTCGGGCCCTCTTGATGGAGGTAATACCCTACGTCTTGCTTGATTGTTCTTGATGATATGAGTATTACAAGAGTTGATCTACTACGAGATCAGAGAGGTTAAACCCTAAAAGCTAGCCTATGGTATGATTGTATGTTTTTCTAAGGACTAAAACCCTCCAGTTTATATAGGCACTGGAGGGGGCTAGGGTTACACAAGGTTAGTTACAAAGGAGGAGATATACATATCCGTATTGCCTAGCTTGCTTTCCACGCCAAGTAGAGTCCCATCCAGACACGGGACGAAGTCTTCAATCTCGTATCTTCATAGTCCAATAGTCTGGCCAAAGGATATAGTCCGGCTGTCCGGAGACCCCCTAATCCAGGGCTCCCTCAGCAGGCCTCTCGGAGTTGGAATATACACTTTGATAGTGTGATCAAAGCATATGGTTTTATACAGGATTTTGGAGAAGCCTGTATTTACAAGAAAGTGAGTGGGGGCTCTGTAGCATTTCTAATATTATATGTAGATGACATATTGTTGATTGGAAATGATACTACATTTCTGAATAGCATAAAAGGATACTTGAATAAGAATTTTTCAATGAAAGACCTCGGTGAAGTTGCTTATATATTGGGCATCATGATCTATAGAGATAGATCAAGGCACTTGATTGGACTTTCACAAAGCACATACCTTGATAAAGTTTTGAAGAAGTTCAGAATGGATCAGGCAAAGAAAGTGTTCTTGCCTGTATTACAAGGTGTGAAGTTGAGTCAGACTCAATGCCCGACCACTACAGAAGATAGAGAGAAAATGAAAGGTGTTCCCTATGCTTCAGCCATAGGCTCTATCATGTATGCAATGCTATGTACCAGACCTGATGTGTGCCTTGCTATAAGTTTAGCAGGGAGGTACCAAAGTAATCCAGGAGTGGATCACTGGACAGCGGTCAAGAACATCCTGAAATACCTAAAAAGAACTAAGGATATGTTTCTCGTAAATGGAGGTGACAAAGAGCTCGTTGTAAATGGTTACATCGATGCAAGCTTTGACACTGATCCGGATGACTCTAAGGCACAAATTGGATACTTGTTTTTATTAAATGGTGGAGTTGTCAGTTGGTGCAGTTCCAAGCAGAGCGTTGTGGCGGGATCTACGTGTGAAGCAGAATACATAGCTGCTTCGGAAGCAGCAAAGGAAGGAGTCTGGATGAAGGAGTTCATATCTGATCTAGGTGTCATACCTAGTGCATTGGGTCTAGTGAAATTTTTTTGTGACAATACTGGTGCAATTGCCTTGGCAAAGGAATCCAGATTTCACAAGAGAACCAAGCACATCAAGAGATGCTTCAATTCCATCCACGATCAAGTCAAGGAGGGACAAATAGAGATTTTCAAGATACATACGAATATGAATGTTGCCTACCCATTGACTAAGCCTCTCTCACGAGGAAAACATGATCAACACCAAGACTCCATGGGTGTTAGAATCATTACAATGTAATCAAGATTGTTGACTCTAGAGCAAGTGGGAGACTGAAGGAAATATGCCCTAGAGGCAATAATAAATTTGTTATTTATATTTCCTTATATCATGATAGATGTTTATTATTCATGCTAAAATTGTATTAACCGGAAACTTAGTACATGTGTGAATACATAGACAAACAGAGTGTCACAAGTTTGCCTCTACGTGACTAGCTCGTTGAATCAATGATGGTTATGTTTCCTAACCATAGACATGAGTTTTCATTTGATTAAACGGGATCACATCATTAGAGAATGATGTGATTAACTTGACCCATCCGTTAGCTTAGCACGATGATCATTTAGTTTGTTGCTATTGCTTTCTCCATAACCATACATGTTCCTATGACTATGACATCATGCAACTCCCGAATACCGGAGGAACACTTTGTGTGCTACCAAACGTCACAACGTAACTAGTTGATTATAAAGGTGCTCTATAGGTGTCTCCGATGGTGTTTGTTGAGTTGGCATGGATCAAGATTAGGATTTTTCACTCCGATTGGTATCTCTGGGCCCTCTTGGTAATGTACATCACAATAAGCCTTGCAAGCAATCTAGCTAATGAGTTAGTTACAGGATGTAGCATTACGGAACGAGTAAAGAGACTTGCCGGTAATGAGATTGAACTAGGTATTGAGATACCGACGATCGAATCTTGGGCAAGTAACATACCGATGACAAAGGGAACAATGTATGTTGTTATGCGGTTTGACCGATAAAGATTTTCGTAGAATATGTAGGAACCAATATGAGCATCCAGGTTCCACTATTGGTTATTGACCGGATATGAGTCTCGGTCATGTCTACATAGTTCTCAAACCCGTAGGGTCCGCACGCTTAACGTTCGGTGACGATCGGTATTATGAGTTTATGTGTTTTGATGTACCGAAGGTAGTTCAGAGTCCCGGATATGATCACGGACATGACGATGAGTCTCGAAATGGTCGAGACATAAATATCAATATATTGGACAGCTATATTCGGACACCGGAAGTGTTCCGGGTGATTTCGGAGAAAACCGAAGTGTCGGAGGGGTTACCGGAACCCCCCGGGGAAGTATTGGGCCTTAGGGGAGAGAGAGGGAAGCAACCCAGGAGGTGGCCCCCCCCCCCAAGGGGATTCCGAGTAGGACTAGGGGAGGGGGACGCGGCCCCTCTTTCCCTCTCCTTCTCTTTCCTTCCCCCTTCCTGCTTCCTAGTAGGAATAGGAAAGGATGAATCCTACTCCTACTAGGAGGATTCCTCCTCTCCATGGGCGCTACTAGGGCCGGCCAGCCTCCCCCTTGCTCCTTTATATACGGGGGCAGGGGCATCCTAGAACGCACAATTTGATTGTTCCAAGCCATGTGCGGTGCCCCCTTCCACCATAATCCACCTCGGTCATATCGTAGCGGTGCTTAGGCGAAGCCCTAATCCGGTAGCAACATCATCACCGTCATCACGCTGTCATGCTGACGAAGCTCTCCCTCCAAGCTCTACTAGATCGTGAGTTCGCAGAACATCACCGAGCCAAACATGTGAAGATCGCGAAGGTGTCGTACCTTCGGTGCTGGGATCGGTCGATCATGAAGACGTACGACTACATCAACCGCGTTGTCATAACGCTTCCGCTTACGATCTATGAGGGTACGTAGACAACACTCTTCCCTCTTGTTGGTATGCATCACCATGATCTTGCGTGTGCCTAGGAATTTTTCTGAAATTACTACGTTACCCAACAAGGCTACTGTCGCCAGAGAATAATAGGAGGTGTGGGTGAGTAGAGGGATGGCATGGCCAGCGCTGGCATCACAACCGGACAAGGGAGGAAGGAGCTGGCGGTCCAGTCGGTGCTGGTTTCGGCGGCTGGAGCAAGAAGATCTGTGATTGAAGAAGTAGCGTGACCGTTGGATGTTAATCCAATGGTGGCTGGTCCTAGAATTGTTTGTTGACTAGGTTAACAATGTCCTGTGTACGTGTCAACTTAGTAGGCCCACAAGTCAGCCTCTGAATCTGGTGGGTATAAGCTATTAGGGGGAGGAATCATTTTTATTGCGCGTAATAAGGAGGCACTTCCTTTCATGCAAAGATGTTGCTCGTGCGTCCCAGCTGCCTTGGGGTGGGAAACTTTTTTTCACGTAATAAGAATGAACATCCTTGCGTGCGAATATTGTAGCTTGTGGGTCCAATCTATCAGGGGGGAATCATTTATTCCCGCATAATAAGCAGGCACTAGCTTGCGTGCGAAGATGTAGCTGGTACTTCCCAGCGGTCAAACACTGGACGTACTCCATGTTGGCTCTCATTGTTGACCATGCATCATCGAGAGGACTACGGAGGTGGACGACGCCAAGCCCTAAGATGGGAATGATCTGGAGTCGTGGAACAAGGGGCACTGGAGTCCCTGGCGGAGGGGAGTACGAGGGACTGGTTCGGCTGCTAGGTGAGGCTGCCATCGCCGGAGAATAGCATAAGGTGTGGGTGAGTACAGGCATGACCTGGCCATCGTTGGGAGTAGGGTGGGGCGGTGAGGCTTGCGCGGAAGCACAACCAGCCATGGGAGGTAGATGGAGGCACTCAAGCCTGCGATGATTTTGGCGGTTGGAGCAAGAGCAACTAGATCAGAGATTGAAGAAGCAGGAGCACTGTTGGATCTCAATCCAACGACTACAAATGTTAGAATAATTTGTTGACGTTTTGTTTTAGACCATTACATTGTTTTGTTCACTAAATGGACAACGCCCTGCGAAGGCTTCATCTATTGGGACAACAAAGTCTGCTTTGAAAGTTGTTGCGGAATGCAACCCACTTATTTAGGTTTTACAGCCCATTTCATTTTGTTTGCCAATAATCTATTTCCTGGGCTTTGACTCAAAAAATAATATATTTCCTAGGCTGGGTAAAAATAATAACAATCGATTCACTATTTATGAAAATTTATAGCGCAATTGATTATTTATTCGAATACACCTATTTATTGGGCTGGGTGGAAAAAATATTGCATACATGCAGCCCATTTTTCATTTCTGATAATTTACAAGCCATTTGATTTTAGTACAAATGGTCTGGACTGAGCATTTTGTATAAAAAATAATATTGAGATAGGAATATTATTAAAAAAAGTTAAGTTGGGCTTGGTAATTTTATTTTATAAAAAATGAACTCAGCTATGCATTTTATTAAATGAAACATAGTCTAGGTTGCGCTTATTTTAGGATCTTGTGCACAACTGTCAGCCTAGTTGCATTGCTGATGTTCAACAAAAAAGGCCTGTGTAGTACAGTACAACTTTACATACCTACTCAGCCCACATTCAACGATGCCTGAAAAGGCCCAAACAAGGCTTAGGTAGAACTTTTTGAAGTCACTAAGCTCAATTAATAACTTAATAAAAAAAGTTAGAGTACAGTGGAACCTAATTAAAAGTTGTCATAAGCGAAGAAATAATTCAACGGGTCCCAGTTGTGTGTGTGAGAGAGATAGAGAGTGAGAGAGAGAGAGAGACAGACCCATCAGCCCATGCTCGTAAATACATCTTTCAGCAATATGCATTGCTGATGCTCACTAAAAACTTATATAGTTGACACAATCATATAGAAAATCATAGCACATTGAACTTGCATACAAATATTTCACGTAGGTGCCACAATCAGGGGGGAAGTAGTGGATCACTATGTTGAAACCAATGAACTCGTACATAACCGTTCATCGTCTTTATCAATGACGGGGAAATATCTTGAATATTGTGCAAAGAAAACAGACAGACAACACAATAAGTTCTGCTAGCACCTTAAGTTGATGTACACCCCTTTCTAAAAAAAGTTTAGGTACAAAAATAGAACAGGTCACAATCAAATGTACTAGCACATCAGTGTGTCACACTGATAGCTCGGATTTAACTTGTATCTGAGAAGATTCAGTTGTTACCTCAAATTAGATCACATCCAGGCAGCCAACCATGCTTCTTATTCCAAAGAAGAAGTGGCCTCCGCCGCATGATGCAGTAGGCCCTATGCCATCCATCATTCTGAGCAACACGGGTGTCGGTTTTATATCTGGCATATCTCGTAGTAGGCGTCTTGGAGCGATGGTAACACGGACAAAAGATTTTACCTAGGTCTAGGCTCTCTCAAAGAGATAATACCCTACGTCCTAATTTTGATTGTATTCATACGGAGGATAGTACGATGTACATTGTTCTAATGAATATGAGTTCATCAATTGACTAGCCTGGCCTCGGTTTATATAATACATCGAAGGCTTAGGGTTAAGGAGAGTCCTTGTCTTGTGCGCCAAGTCTTGTGGAAACCTCCTTGTATGCGTCATCGGCTGTGCAAAGTGGCCCATGAGTGAACCGCCATGGGGGTCCTCGGCCCGATCCATCTGATCGGGGGACGACATGCAGCCTAGTACAGGACACCGTCAGTAGCCCCCTGAATCGGTCTTCAATTAAGTTGGGGACGCTCCTCATTTCATCCGAATATTTTTTCGTCTTCGGTGGTCGGTCTTGAAAAATGGTTCAACAAATCTTCTCATCTTCGATCTTGAGGATTGCTGAAGTGAATCCGAAGAATTTACACGTCGGGTATCCGAGGAGCCCCTTTAGGTTCTCGGCCTTTATCAATGCCTTGATATTTTTACGCCACACCTCGGGCTTGAAGTGTTTCCCGTGCGGCGGTGTCCTCTCGCGTCCGAGCTCCAATGCCAGACTGCATCTGTGGTGTCTTTTTGCAGCCGAGCTCCAACACCGGACTACATTCGAGGTATCTTTTTGCAGCCGAGCTCCAACGCCGGACTGCATCCATGCTCCAATGCCGGACTGTATCCGAGCTCCAACACTGGACCATATCTGAGCTCCAACGCTGGACCGTATCTGAGGTGTCATAGATCACCTTGGTTTTAAAAAGCTTGAAGGAGCACAACCGAGCTTAATGCCAGATAAGCTCCAGACGGTACCAATTGTTGTCCGAAGACGCGTTTGCCCATAGCTCGATCAAGACGAACACTGAGCACTTTGAATTTTCTGCATTGAATAGGCAATGCAGTAGCCCCCGAGCCACTGGTCAGGTGGCAACACTAGATCAGGGGATCAATGTGCCCCTTTAATATTTGTAAATGATGAGCACGAAGCCCAGTAGCCCCCGTAGCCTTAATGTGCTTATAGGTGGCCGAATTAAGGGTTGATATCCGTTTGACAAAAAATATTCCGGCTGCTCGGGTGTCTCAACAAGACTGTGCGCTCGACTTTTTAATAGAAGAATTCAAGTAAATGAAATTTGTCCAGTATGTGTAATGATTCTGTGTACCAAAGTACTTTATATCATTAATGCTCGGATCCATATTGTACAAACTTTTTTGACCGACCATCGGCTTCAACCTCCTCGGCCAGTAGCTGAGGAGTGTTTTCCTACTTTATAAAGCCGTTATAATGGCATAGATTTATGGGAAACAAGGCAATCCGGTCATATCACTACTACAAAAACAGCTATAGCCAATATGGACACTAATGACACACTATACATGTGGTGCGCCATTACTAAATACTAATGGCGCACCATGTGTTGGTGCGCCATTAGTATGCAAATACTAATGGCGTACCACATCCATGGTGCTCCATTAGTAAACATAATTATTTTTAATTTTTTCAAAACTACTAATGGCGCACCGTGGGATGGTGCGCCATTACTAGTTAGTAATGGCGCACCACTCCCACGGTGCGCCATTAGTAATTATGTTTCAAAAAAAATTCAAATTTATTTTTTATTTTTTAAACTACTAATGGCGCACCGTGGGAGTGATGCGCCATTACTAGTTGAACTAGTAATGGCGCACCATCCCACGGTGCACCATTAGTAATTTGGCCCAAACATTCCCCCGAATGCACCCCCCGGACCGCCTTTTCAGTTTCAAAAAAATAAAAGAAAATGATAGAAATGTCAATAGGATAAAAGAAAATAAGATTCCCATGTGATATGTGGTCTAGTTGTTAGCAAAATTTACAAACATGAATTTTTGACTTTTTTGCAAAATCTCTCAAGAATTTGTAAAAATGGGCATAACTTTTGCATACGAACTCGGATGAAAAAGTTTTTTATATGAAAAATCATCTGCCCCGTTAAACATTTTCAAAATCCTCAAAAACCTAACAGAAAAAAAGATACAGGGCTTTTAAGATCTGGAGAGGCAAAAAAATTCAAAAAAAATCAAACTTACTAATGGCGCACCTGCCCATGGTGCGCCATTACTATCTTCCCGCCTTCAAAATTCAAAATAAATAAAAAATTGTAATGGCGGACCTGGCCACAGTGCGCCATTACTATGTCGTATATATGGCTGGGCGTGTCCTCTCCTCCTTACCTCTTCATTCTTCTCCTCCACTCCACCTCTCCTCCACTCCATCTCCTCCTCTCCTCCACTCCATCTTCCCTTCTCTCCTCCACCATACTACCCTCCTCCTCCGGCGACCTCCTTCTCCTCCTCTTCGGCGAGCTCCTCCTTCCTCCTCTCCGGCGACCTCCTCCTTCCTCCTCTCCGACGACCTCCTCCTCCTCTCCGGCGACCTCCTCCTTCCTCCTCTCCTCTCCTCCCCT
>NC_041382.1:430916796-430991684 GCF_002162155.2 Triticum dicoccoides
AGCTCCTCCTCCCTCCTCTCTGGTGAGCTCCTCCTCCCTCATCTCCAGTGAGCTCCTCCTCCCTCCTCTCCGGTGAGCTCCTCCTCCCTCCTCTCCTCCCATCCCCTCATGGTTTCTCCTTCCTCCTCTCCGATGCTCCGGTGAACTCCTCTCCGACGAACTCCTCCTCCTCTCCGGTGATGTAGGCAAGCGCCTCTCCGATCACCTCCTCCTCCTCCTCTCCGGCAAACTCCTCTCCGGCAAAAGAACACGACAAAAGAACGTACAGGATCCAAAAACCGGAACACAATTTGAAATAATATCGTACAAAAAACGAGCAAAAAATGGGCAAAAAAATCGCGATCCAGATCCAAATTCAAAATTCAAAAATAGCAATGGCGCACGATGGGGGTTAGATGGTGCGCCACTACTATTTTCCCGCCTTCAAAATTCAAAAATACTAATGGCGCACCATGGTCTATACTAATGGCGCACTAGTGGCCTATACTAATGGTGCACCGTGGCCTATACTAATGGCGTGGTACTAGTGGCGCACTAGTAGTGCGCCATTAGTAGGCAAAACTGGTGCGCCACTAGTAGGCCTTTTCCTAGTAGTGTATGGTTTTATGAACAAATGTATGCAAAGAGATATGCTATATTACTATTAACGTAATAAACATATTCCAAAGAAAATAGTCCCGCTTTCGGTTCCTTTCTTTGGGATGTCAAGCTGACCATGATCATGAAAACTCACCTCTGATCAATGTGCGAGGAAAATATTGAGGATTTAGTTTGGGGAAAGTTCCCGAACTCTATGGATTTAATGAACTGAAATTTTCACTTCCATTGTTCCCGACCAATTACTTTCTTAAGATAGTAGCTTTCAGCTTCACCTAGTCTGAGGTACTAACCTGGATGACTCGGTAGTATCAATCACAGAGGTGTTCCCTTTACCCCCTAACCGAACAATCGGGAACATAGGGCGTAAACACAGGAGCCAGGCAACCCAGCTTGGCCAAAATCTGAAGTCAAATTGATGCATATTTTATTGCTTTATAACGATAATTACGGAAGGCAGCGCACGTGTATTGTATACAAATGCTGAGGATATATATTTATTTTCAATCTATTGCGGCCGTTTATAACCTGAAAGCGGTACATCGTCGGCTTCAACCCCTTAGTAGATGCTACGCAGGGTGTTTCCATACCAATAAGACAACCCTTAGTTGACGTCTCGGTGCCCGGAGGCGGTTGTGTTAGTGGAAACAAGGCAATCAGATATGCAGACTTTATAACTTTCACTTAGTCATAGGAGCTTAAAGTTGGGAGGCCAGCTACTAGCCCCCAGTTAGTGTTCGGCGTCAGCAGAGGTTAAGCAGTTAACACTTCGGCCAATGTTATGAAATGTCTGTTATTTAACACGGGGTGACCTCCATCGATCTATAGTTTAACACAGTCATCGGATCGCTGACCAGTTTACACTTCTTGTGACAGTCAGTTTTCGGCTTTCTCCACTAAGGCACTTGACCAGTCGAACAAGAAGCACAATCGCAGTGATTCTCCCTTTACCCTTAGCCGAATAATCGGGAGCGTAAGGGTATATTGACCAAAGACACAATTCGAAACCGATGCATATAAAGCTATATCCGAGAACATTTGCCGAGGAGTCTATGGAGTACCTTGGCTTCTGGTGGGTTCGGCTTTAGTCGCAGCCCCGCATTGATATTGCCGAAGCTTTGTAGGTGTCTGGCGTTGTAATGCGAGACTCATGCTGGAAACACACAAATAGGTTTAAAAGTACCATAAGCTTGGAAAACCAAAAAATTTCCATAAACACTTTACATCCGAACTAAATCAAGTTTTTGGTGCCGATCCAAAAAATTGGTCTTAAAATAAATTTTTCTTCTGTCGTGCTTTAACATGACACATCCGATCTCTAAACTTCAAATAGGCCAGCCTTCGGCTTTCACCTTCATATCCTGAAGGCGGAGTGCTTCTCAAAGGCAAATTTAGTTAACGAAACTCAAGAGGGTTTAGAGAGAAACCAGGCTATCCGGCTATTGATCCTACACTTGAGTTGAAAAAGGATTGTTTAGAAAAAGACTCTGCAACAAATTACTTTTTTATAAAATAGCTTATATAGATTTAAGAGCTCCCACTTAACCTAGGCAGAGAAAGTTGTTTTTAGAAGACACCATTTTAGACAAGCAAGTCTTTCTTTTAAACACAAATATAATTCTTGGTCGAACCGAATAGAAATTGAAAATTGAAAAAGTTGAGCATTAAAGCGACTTAGCTGGTCAATGTGTTCGGTCTCGATGACGCGGCCCGAGCTTACGGCGGCACGAGATCCCAGCCCCCAAGCCGGTCCTGAGGTGGCCGAACAAAGATCTCGGCACTCTGAAGTGGCGGCCCAACAGGGCCGCTATGGAGTGGTGGAGGCCGCGGTCCAGCTGAGGAGAGAAAGTAGGTCAGCAGGGTGACACCGAGGTCCCAAGAGTAGATTGATCAAGCGATGGTAATGGCTCCGGCCCAGCCGAGGTGACGCGCCAAGGTGGCAATACAACTTGGTTGATGGAGGCGGGACGACAACATCGGCACGCCGAGGCGACCGCGTGACACAGTCGAAGCCGATTACCTGCACACATGAAATAGTGCAAGCCAAAGATAATAGAAAAAAATACTTACATAATTAAGTTGACGTAAAGTAAATGAAATAAATATAGCCTGACGCCAGGGTCTACGAAGATGGAGGAGGGACGACGTAATTTTTTATAAGACAGACCCGGTAGTAGATACAGCGTCTGTCAGTATGCGAACAAAAAATCCACATGCAGGTGCTGATGAAACGCTAGTGCAAAGCTAGTTTGCACTCTTCGTTAACTAGCAAAATTGTCCATGCATTGCAACGGAAGAAAAAACCATCTGTTCTAACCCAATAAATTAAATCGGTTACATTGCAGTAATTTATATACCAGAAAAGGTGTAATCAAAAGGATAATTTATAAGGTGGGACGCGAAACATATTTTTTGAATCTGCAGTGTGTGCCCTAGCTTGTGAGTTTGGATTCAATTCTTCCATATCTTTCCCTAATAATAAAACTTCTTTTGTTGAGATAAGTATAAATCTTAGGCCCTACATTAAAAGTTTCAACATTTTCCATGCACCCTACCCATTTATTTTCCATCCTTCTCTTTTTCTTCATCTTCTTTCAAATTTCTACTATAAAGCAATTTAGAGAGAGAGAGAGAGAGAGAGAGAGAGAGAGAGAGAGAGAGAGAGAGAGAGAGAGAGAGAGCGAGCAGCAGTGCACAACTCATCTGGCCTGCCAAAGGCCCAGCCACATCCACTCCTGATCCCCTGACCTAGCCCAATCCCATTTGCTCAATGAAAAAAGCCCGATCCAATCCACTCTCTCTCGATTCCCCACTCCCCCTCATCTCCTCCACCTCACGCGGCTAGGGGAGAGCCCCGCTCGATCCCTATCTCCCCGACTCCCTCCTCGCATGGAGCCCACATCTATCGTGTCGTCGGACCTTGCCGGCTGGAACCCCCTGCCTCTGCTTGCCCATGCCTTGTGCATCGCGACGTGAGTTGCGCGTCTCATCGCCGCAACCACCATCGCGTTGACCTTCGGCACCAACGTCCTCTCGCCGGCTGCAACTTCGTCCGCGAGCTCTGGGCCTCCTCTATTGCTCCACCGCCTCCCACCTCTGCACCTCGCGGCCACCTCCATGGGGCACTGCTGCAAGCTCTGCCTCGCCTCGGCCATGCCCGCAGGCCAACCGCAGCCAGGCCTACGGCCTTTAAGCCCCCACCCTCTCGATATCCCTCACCTCCCTTATGTCGTAGCGCCGCCTGGGGAGAGAGGAGCACCGTGCCCTTCTCGCGGGCCACCATCCTCGAACCGCTCGACCTCGGCCGCCGTGGTTCCCCTCGTCCTGAGCCATCGGGGCCGAGTAGCTGGGTGTGTCGGGGCTGCCGGGCGCCTGCGAAGGCACGGCCAGGCGACCAGATGACAAGCGAATCATTGAATCGTTTTTTCTCACTTATTTTTGGACTGCGGGTTGTATTACTAAAAATACAAGGGGATTTTAGCAAAAGCGCGACAATGGTGAGCGGGCGGGCAGAAGTGATAATCACTTTATTATTATTATAGGGAAAGATTTGACATTAAAAACCGTGCTGCAAAAACTAGTACTTTTGCATTAGTACTTCGGCCTATGCATGCAATCGAGAAAACCACTAGTGGACGACAACAACCATATCTGCCGAATTAAAAAAATGAAAGAGTACAAATAATAGAATTAAATAAAGGAAATAGCAAAAATAAAAAGGAAATAATTAATTCCCTCAATGGCCGTTGCCCGTGTCGGAGAGTCCTCGGCTTCGCATGTGCTCTAGAGTTAATAGTACTAGTGGGCTACCCCAGGATTAGATTGATCTGGTAATTTGTGCTAGGCCACCATTGCACCTCTGAGTAGCGTTTCGATTTTCTTGATTTGACTTCCCCCAGTGTATCACGGCTGCCTGATCTCTAGCGAGGCAGGGTTTAGGTTCAGGCTCAGGTTCAGGCTCTTTCGAAGAGAGAATACCCTACGTCATGCTTTTGATTGTATTCATATGGGGAATAGTACAGAGTACATGTATTTACCACGAGATTGTCCTAATGAATATGAGTTCATCTATTGACTAGCTTGGCCTTGGTTTATATAATACACCGGAGGTTTAGGGGTTAGGGGAGTCCTTGTGTCGTGTGCCAAGTCTTGTGGAAACCTCCATGTATGTGTCATGGGCCGCCTGAAGTGGCCCATGAGTGAACCGCAATGGGGGTCCTCGGCCCGATCCACCTGATCGGGGGATGACGTGTTGAGTACCCCCTAGTCCAGGACACCATATATAGAGTTCCCCGTATGCACATTTACTTCCCTAATGTATGGTTTGATGAAACCAATAGTGTGATGCATGTTTCTACATCATGAAAATGAGGAAACTAATATGGCTATTGATACACACTCATATTTAGTAGTATATAAATTACTATAAAGTAAGAAGAATATTCATATCTCCCTAACCGTTTAATTATTCAAGGGTACAAATTGGCTGTAATGACATGGTCACAATCGCATGAATTAACTCATTCCAAATATAGCTAATTTATGGCGTCTCTAATACATTGCCATAATTCTTCTCAAACGGGATATGCCAATCATCACAAAAAGTTCAAACAGTGTCATGGAGTTATCATTAACATCAGATGAAAACAACTTACATGCGCCGTCGCAGCAATACGTGGTGCCATCTCCTTTGTCAATCGCGTAGGTTATGCCATTGTGTTCAATAGCATCACAGAAGTGTATATCAGCTTTGACGATCCACCGTGAGGTGAGTTGTCTCCAGCTAAAGAAGGCACTGGCGGAAAGATAGGCGAGTCCGTGGTCCAACGAGGCAATTTGCTTGAAGTTTGTGTAATCCGCATATCGTGTGGGCACTTGGCAGATTACAATCTTCTGCAAAACATGGAGCGTCCAACTAATGACATAACCTAGATGACTTGGACCGCGACGGTAAAACCCTATATAATCCAACATAGGAAGGATAATCTCACGGGAGGTGTGGAAGTTCACGAGCACCAACTTTTTCTAGTCTTCTCTGACGGAAGCCATTCAGTGGGAGTTCGTGCCGGCCCAGTGCATACCTGCCAAGAAGTTTAGGGTGATGGTGATTGGATGGAAGTCGAGGGGCATGATGTACAGCAACCCAGTACATACCTGCAAAGAAGTTTCGGCTAATGAAGGTCAGATTGAAATGAGGGGCATCATGTACGCCTCTGTATCATGGTGAGCAAATCTTGGCAGACCAGATAGGAGCAAGAAGGGTGTCTTGAAAATATCAGGCCTCGCTTCGATGATGGTTGTGTGCATGTCCCTCAAGCATGCAGCCAGCTGCACGATGCTCAACATATCCGTACACGAACAACAGAGGGCGAGGATGTCACTGGGAGATTGCTCCAGTCATGGCTCATAAGGATGCTGCACGGTTTGCCTTCGTCCATGGTGGAGTTTGGAAGGTGGGGTTTTTTGGTGCTTGATTAACGGGGGAGAAGGCTCTCGGTGCTGGAGCGGCTAGCGAGGGAATAGTGGTACTAGGGGAGGTGAGCGTGGCGAGGGTGCGAGGGGGCACAGTGAGATGATGAAGAGTGACCTCAGGATCTCCGGCTAGATGGAGATGGTGTGGTGCTAGGAGAGAGGGAGACGAGGAGAGGCATGCTATACAACGGCGGTGACAGTGACTACACGGTGCACAAGGTGAGGATGACTTTGGTAACCTGAACACGCCGCCTCGACTAGTGTCACCTCGAGCGCAGGGTCTTGTCACTTCGATGTGGGGACTGTATAAATAATATTTTGACCATCAAGTGAACCACAGTTGTACTACTAATAGTAGTAACATACGGAGTAGTACTATACAACAGAAATAGGTCTCCCCTGCTAGCAAGCCTCTGGGTTCACTTCATCCTCCAGGTAGCATCCATATTGCGAGCATAACCAAATTCTCGTGCATGCAGAAGCGCGAAGAAGGGCTTTTTCTTTTTTTAGGATAACTGCATATTCCTTAACCAGAAAAGGTTGTGTCTCGCAGACAAGCGCCAATATCAATCCGTACTAGCTACGACACATTTTTTGTGCAAAGAGATGGATATGTTTGTATATCTGTTCGTCCACCCAAGTGGGTTTTGTGTAGGTCCCACCTGTCAGGAGGGGTGCCGAAATAAAAAGGACTCATAAAATGTTTCGCCACGGTGATTCGAAAGAGTGATCTCAACTAACCAGTGGCACATGTAGCGATAGAAGGATGGGCACACACACGGAAACGGACTACTCCTTAGTACACTACCTGCATAGCATTTTCGTTTTGCAGGTTGGTCTACCTAGCCGTCTAATTAACTGCCTGCATGCAACTTATTCCATTTACTTCACCATCGGGAACTGATTTTCCTTGGCTTCTTCACCTCTCCTTCATTTGCATTCAAAACCCACTGGATTCACATTGTTTTAACCTCTTCAGATCCACCTGGAGTAATTCTGAAGCCCCTTTAAATAATCAACTTCTTCAGTTAGACTAGCCATCTTAATCCTAATTCTACAAACCATGGCCCTCATGTCCAGCGGTTCCAAATGGCGAAAGAGAACCCTATGCAGGTTTTTAGCGTCACACATGTCCTCGTCGAAGGCTTGTTGAGCATAGTTGCCACCGCATCGACCACCCTAGGATTGTTCGGGAGTGGATCAACAATGTATCCAACTCCCTCCAAAAGGTGGAGATGAAGGTCTCGGTCTCGATGCAGAGTACACGAAGCATGCCACTGGGAAGATCCAATGCGCCGCCGTCCTTCAGCTGCGCCTCGAAGATGAAGTTTTGGTGTATCACATCATGCACACGCCCTCCATACCAGGTGAGCTCCACGATTTCATGTCTCGGAAGGACATATACTTCTAAGGGGCATCCATCGAAGGGGACACAGAGAAGTTGGCGCCGTATAATCTTGACTTGAAAAACATGGCTGACATACAGACTAGAATTGTTGTAGGCGATTGTGATAAAGAAACACCATCCCTATTCGACGTAGCAAATTCTGTGCTCGAAACAAATCTTGAGAAGGGTGACGAGACGCTGGGATTAAGGTTGTCTAGATGGGAGAATTATTCATTGACCTACGAGCGGATAAAATATACTTCCCTCGATGCCCGTGTGAGTTTCGAGATAGCTGCAAGGTCGAAAGAGATTGTTGGGAAGCCGTCTCCCCTAGGAAATGAGAAGAAGAAGAAGAAGAAGAAGAAGAAGAAGAAGAAGAAGAAGAAGAAGAAGAAGAAAGAAGAAAGAAGAAAGAAGAAGCTGCACCAGCAGTAGTGCATTATAGATGGATGAACTATTTCCTCCCTTGTAAAAATTATATTTCCTCTCTGTGTATACCGATATAGATGAACTATTTCGTTGATGTGCATGTATTTGGAAGAAGTGTACTCTGTGTACATTGATATAGGTCTGCTTGACTATAATGAACTATTTATCCGCCTAGTTTTCTCTACTACTACTCCTTTGCAGTGATCGGTATGCAATGCATGTGTTAGTAGATATGACAGTTTGTCCATGAAAGTTGAACTATGAGGACCATCACATTTCTACCACTGCCACATGTTGTCGGAGTTCTGGGAACGGGGGTCCCCAGACTTGCCTGCCTGCGGCCTGCGGCGTGGCTAAGCCAGCAGGCCGTACGGCCCATCTTCATCAACAAGGCATCCAAGACCCTCGCGAGGGGCCAAGCCTCGCGAGGCGGACGACACAAGACCTCCTCTGGAGTGGCCTAGTCGGGCAGGCTCATGAGGGGCGGAGATAACAAGGCGAGGCAAACCTCATGAGGCTCTCGTGACGTGAGCCATGACGATCGACATCAGGCGGCCGCCAGGCGGGCGCCAGCGCGCGCAGCCTCCTTGTTTCCTCTTTGGTGCTAAGGAGGCCAGCGCAGGCGAGGAGTAATGAGGCATCAGGCAAAGGTTGCCATATCGGTGCAACAAGACCAAGATCAGAAGGACGGTAAGACGAATGTCATTATGGAACCCAAGACGGTGTCACCACCAGAGCCTTTCACACGCGGAGACCACCTTTGTCAGTATAGCTTGTACTAGCTGTCCCCCTTCAAAATTGCCCTCCGTTGTTGGCTCCCTTCCCGCTCAATATTTGGGAAGAGGACCAGGGCCTCAATAGATAGGACTAGCCACCACCATAGGCAAGAGAGAGCCGGAAGATCATCCCCACACACACGAGTTAGACAAGCACGAGAACACCTCACTCTGAGGAGGCTGTTCTTCCCCTTGTATTGTTCATCATCAGCCCAAGAGTAAATCCACCACCACCACACTGGAGTAGGGTATTACACCACAACGGTGGCCCGAGACAGTATAAATCATGTGTCTTTCTGTGTTGCGAGTTCGTGGAGTTCGTCCGCGAGATCTTAGCGAGCTAGGGCGTAGATTGGTGGGAGAAAAACACTTCGCGTGCACCCCAGTGTTCGAACCTTAAGGGTTTGCCGGAACCCCACATCCGACATTTGGCGCGCCAGGTAGGGGTGCTTCGTAGCTTCCCTTCCATCAGTTGTCGCTCCGTCGCTCCATCGTCTCCGTGGCGGACGCTCGCCGTGCTCGACCTGAGCGTCGGGCTGCCCTCACCGCCCGCGTTGCTCAGACGGCCCCCATCGGCGGGCCACCTCGTCGTTCTCCGTCTCCCACCGCCAACGCTGCCACCGGCCCGGTGGGGAACAAGCAGCAAGCGTCTTTGCTGCATCCTCCGGTATGGCAGGACGGCCGCACCGCCACTCCATCGCTGACCCCGGCCGGTTCTTCGTCCCATGCACGCCACGCTCCCATGGAGGCGCGGGCCGCACTCCTCGCTGCAAACGAACTCCTGCGATACTGCCCAGTCCACGACCTCTACGAGGAATGGCTCGACCGCGTCACCGAGCTCGTCCGCGCCATAGGGGGCTCCCCGGCGCTATCGTCTATCTGCCTCACCCTCAGCCGGCCACGGGCAACGAGGCCCGATGCGCGCTTCCACCACCCCAGCCCAAGGACGGCGCCTTGGAACCAAGGTGCGCGGCCCCGTGGTGTGATCCGCCACGTCCAGTGCCCGCGCGCAAAGAGAGAAGCTGCCAAGAAATCCCTCGGCTGCGAGGAGCTGCACCCGCGCTTCCCGCGCCGCCTCGTCAAGACCGCGCGCCGCCCGCGGTGGCGCCGTGCGGACCTCGTCAAGACCAACCTCCACTGAAGCGGGCCCCAATAACTACGGCCAGCTGTTGCGCCTTCACGCCCGAGCTGCGCAGCGTCGCTTGGCCAGGCAAGTTCAAGCCGGATCTGCCTCCTCGCTACGACGGCACCGCCGACCCCGCGGAGTTCCTGCAGCTCTACGAGCTGAGCATCGAAGCAGCCAACGGTGACGAGAAAGTCATGGCAAACTGGTTTCCCATGGCTCTCAAGGACGAGGCCCGCTCCTGGCTCCTGAACCTGCAGCACGGCTCGATCTCCTCCTGGGACGAGATGCGCGACCGCTTCGTCGCCAACTTTTAGGGCACTCGCAACCGCCCGCCGGCCGCGGGCGACCTATGCCGTATCAAGCAATAGCCAGGGGAGACCCTCCAGAAGTACATCCAACGCTTCAACAACACCCGCCTCAAGATCCCCAAGGTCACGGATGAGGCCATCATCCACGCGTTCTCCGATGGCGTCCGGGACATCGAGATGAAGGAAGAGCTTGCTATCCACGAGGAGCTCTGCACATCTCAGGAGCTGTTCAACGTGGCGACCAAGTGCGCAAGAGCTGAGGAGGGGCGCCTCTCCCTCCTTGAGCTGCAAGCCGCGGGCACAGAAGAGAAGAAAGCCAAGGCCAAGGACGTGAAGCGCAAGGAAGCAGTGGTGCTAGTAGTGGATCCCGACACCAAAACGGGGAAGAGATCAGCCCGAGTCATCCAAGAACAGCCGACCATTCTGCGCCTTCCACAACCTAAACACCCACAACACCAATGACTGCCAAGAGCTCAGAGCTATACGAGAAGGACGCTACGGTCAACGCCCCAAGCGCAGCGACCGGGGCTACGGCCGTGGAGGAGGACGTGGAGGCGGACGCTAGGATGACCGTGGCCCATGTCAGGAATGGCACGACAGGCCTCGTGAGGACCGCTGGCAAGACCATCCTCGCGAGGGGGCCTGGAGGGACCAGCCTCGAGAGGATCGCCCCCAAAGCAACGCCGGTCTTCCCCCGCTGCCGCCACCAAGAAGGAACGATGATTATCATCAGGACATGGGGGCTGGGGGCTTCCAGGAGCCGCGTGCAATCGCCTGGATCTTGGGCGGCGCCCAGGCCCCAGCCTCTCAGCGCATCCTCAAACGGTTCGCTCGCGAGGTGAACGCGGTGCTCCCCAAGCTTGAGGTCGCGCGCCCGCTCAGGTGGTCCCACTGCGCCATCACTTTCAACTCGGCAGATCAGCTCAAGTGCACGACCACCACCGGCGTCCTCCCAATGTTGTGTTCCCCAGTCATCAGCAATGTGCAGGTTACCAAGACCCTCATCGACGGCGGTGCAGGGCTCAATGCCCTGTCCGTCGACACATTCGACAACCTCCAAGTGCCTTACGAGCAACTCTAGCCTACCAAACCTTTCTCAGGAGCGACCGACGGCTCCACCAAACCGATAGGGCAGGTCCGCCTACCTGTCACCGTCGGCACACGCGACAACTACCGCACCGAGCTCATCGACTTTGACGTCGCCCACATCCGCCTGCCGTACAACGCCATCCTTGGGTATCCGGCCCTGGCCAAGTTCATGGCGGTCACCCACCACGGCCATAACATCCTCAAGATGCCTGGAAATGGCGGGGTCATCACGGTCCCATGTGAGGAAAAGGATTCGGTGTGCTCCCTCGAGTGCGCCTTCCAAGCTACAGCAATCGATGACCCCAACAGCAGAAGTGAGGGCCCTCCGGAGGCCATCCCCAAGAAGAGGCAGCTGCGCCGCGCAGGACCTCAGGAGGATGACATCGTGGTGGGAGCCTCGGCAGGATCAGCGTTCGTCCCTAGGGCGCCTCCCTCCATCACATAGGAAGGCGCGCCCAGCGCCCTCCTCGGGCAGGACTCGGGGGCTCTCTTCTGGAGGGCCTCAGGCCTTGCCAACCTCACGAGGGAGGTGCTTGGGCACCACTTGGAGGCGTGCTATGCGGCATGTTTTCCTCAGGAGAACACAAGGCAAGGGGTGCCCACCACTCAGGAGTTCATCGCCAAGACTACACAGGAACGGCAAGACGCAAGAGCCATGCGCGGCGACAGCCGCTCACAGGGCGCAGCTCCCCACCCAGGCGAGGGTGCTGAGCTGCACGTCTGCATCGACATCCCAGGGCTCAACAAGGGCGTGTCTCAGGAGCGCTTCTGTCCTTCGCGTGTGGGCCGTTGCGAGGGCCCGCCACACAGCTACGTTCGCTTGCCCCTCGGCTTGCCGAGCATGGCGTCGGCCTATAAGCGCAACATGCGGCATGACCTGGCGGCTCAAGAGGCCAGGTACCGCACCGTCCTGGAGGAAATGGAGACTATCTTCGGGGAGCCTCCTAAGCCCCCAGAGCCTCCCGAGGCTCAGGGCTCCGGTGGCTCATGCGGAGTCCTTTCTTCGACGCACGCCTTCAGCTGCACCAACTCTGCTTCGCCTACAGAACCAGGTGACATCTTCCAAGCTCGTTTAAGCTGGGAAAGCCCCTTGGGCTGCATTATTCCCAGGCCGCGTGGGTCCATCCCTGCGGTATGTATCCTTTTTGCTCATGTCTTGCATTGCTGGGGGCACCCTTCGGGCTGCTTCATCCCGAAGCCGCTCGGGCCGGACCCAGTGGCATGTATCTTCCTGCATTTACGCAAGCTGATTTTGCCTTCCCTGCTTAACCTGTCTACGGTTATCACCTGCTCGATCATCGCCTCCCACGGGGCCTCCTCATAGGCACGGCGCTGGTGCATGGGTCCGTCCCTGCCACGTCGACAAATCTGAGCGGTCGAGCTCTGGCTCGCGGCACACCCCGCGCACGTCACCTCACCAGGCCCTCAGTGCCTTCGCTTCATCCGGAACAACCAGCGGTAGGCAGGTGGCATTAACGGCAAACCATGTTCTTCTTGTGCCTGTTCACAGGGACCCCACGGGGAGGATATCAGGCGGCGCCGCGTGTCTCCTTTTCTCTCGTGCACTTCGCTTGCGCGTTAAAAGGGGGGCTCCCGGGCATCGTGACTCAGGAGCTCTTACTGGCTCTCTAGCCCTCACCCACTCCCCTTGACCACGACATCGCGACCTGGCATACCAGCGGTGGCTGAGCTCGCTCGAGGGCCGGGACCTGAGGACGCAGAGCACTAAGGAGAGCATGGGAGGAGGGAAACCCGTCTAGGCCGGCCTGGCTATGCGGCGCAAGTTGGCGCGCGGCCCAAGCGCAACGTCAGGAATCACCACAAAGTTCACAAGATAAGTCTTGCCCTCGGATCGGCTAAATGTCTGATCCTTATGGTCACCCACGCCTTGCCGCAACCCCGTTGCGGCCACGTCAACTCCGTTTCTTCCCTTACCGTGGCTGCTTGAGCTCTAAAGGGGACCTCCTGAGCATAACACCTCAGGGGCTCTTACAGGACCTCGGGCCGCACACCTCCTGGCCTTGACCACGACATGCGAGCTGGCATACCAGCGACTGCTGTAGCTTGCCTGGGGACCGGGACCTGTCGGCGTAGAGCAACAAGCCATCGTGAGGAAAGAAAGGGGGGGGACCGAGCCTTAACGGGACGTGCGTTCACCAAATCTTCATGACAGGGAAAATAAGCACAAAAGGCATTACAGACCCTTATATGCCCCCATGGGGTGCTTCATGATTCTTCGCAGGGAATGAAAGCTAAGACTAAGATAGACCCTATCTACACCCTCCTGTGGCAGACGCCATCATCTACAGCGGGCCATGGGAGGCCGGCGCCAACCCCATCCAGATCAGCGGCGGCGACGGCCGGACGTGGCGGCACTGCTCCGAGCGCGGCGATAGCTCGGGGCACGTAGCTGTTGTCGCTCGTCTTCAGAGTCTCGTAGAGCTCAGGAGAGCTGTTGGACTCCCAGGGGCTGCTACTGCTGGAGTGGTCGCTAGCAGAATGCGCGTCAGCCTCACGCTCCTCTCCGGAGCAGCACTCCAGGCGGCGGCCCTCGGCATCGAAGACCTTGAAGAAGAGCGTGGAGACGCCGTTGTACTCAAGGTGGATCGCGAGGGCGCCCCTCGCGCGGTAGACCCGCGCGATCTCGCCCCAGCCACGAGTCATGAAGATCTTGCCGGAGGGGACCGCTTTGATCTCTGCTCCAGTCACCGGAGCGCCGCAGTCGGCGTGCTGCAACCAGAGCTCGAGAGGCCTCCTTGGCGGCATCACGTCGGAGAAGAACCACGGGAAGCGGATCCAAGAGCTTGGGGGCCATGGGCGCCCACAGCACCAGCTCGCGCAAGGAGCCCGCAACATGGATTCCTGGGGCGACATCATGCGTCTCCGTGGCGCGGTGACCCCGGGCGCGGCGCCGGCGGTCCTGCTCGTCGCTCCGCCTTCCCGAGTCCTCGGTTTGGGCATACAGGGGCAGCGGATACCCTGGGGGAGGCCGCTCGCACCAAGGCCTCGTCACCACCTGCATCGCCGCTTCGTCATGGCGGTGGATTGCCCTTTTCTTCAAGGGAAGTGGCTTCGGGTCATCTCGGGGGGCCTTCCCCTTTTCTTCGGCGGAGAACCTTCTGATAGGCTCCATTGATGTTAGCAGTGGAGCAAGGAGGAAGAAGCAACCGAGCAAGGAAGAGATGGGCAAAGGGGCCCAACCCCCTCCCCATTTATAGCAAGAGAAGGCCAACCGGCACGTCTCACGATCGCAGGTAATGATGGTTTTCCTTGCATGTCGCAGGGACTTGTCAAGTCGTGCAGTTGCCGAGGCAGCGTGGGGAAGCAGAGACGCCCACGTCCAATCAACCGCCACGCGTCAACCGAGGCCGCAGGCTTTTGTGGGCCTGCGGTGCTTCGTACTTGACCCTTGGCTTCACCACGAAGCCAAGCCCGAGCGCACCGTGGGCCCGGGGGCTACTGTCGGCGTTCTGGGAATGGGGGTCCCCAGACTTGCCTGCTTGCGGCCCATGGCGTGGCTAAGCCAGCAGGCCGTACAACCCATCTTCATCAACAAGGCATCCAAGACCCTCGCGAGGGGCCAAGCCTCGCGAGGCGGACGACACAAGACCTCCTCTGGAGTGGCCTAGTCGGGCAGGCTCACGAGGGCGGAGATAACAAGGCGAGGCAAACCTCACGAGGCTCTCGTGACGTGAGCCATGACGATCGACATCAGGCAGGCGCCAGCGTGCAGTATCCTTTTTTCCACTTTGGTGCTAAGGAGGCCAGCGCAGGCGAGGAGTACCGAGGCATCAGGCAAAGGTTTCCATATCGGTGCAACAACACCAAGACCACAAGGACGGCAAGACGGAGGTCATTGTGGAGCCCAAGACAACATCACACAAGAGCCTTTCACAGGTGGAGACCACCTTTGTCAGGATAGCTTGTACTAGCTGTCCCCCTTCAAAATTGCCCGCCGTTGTTGGCTCCCTTCCCGCTCAATATTTGGGAAGAGGACCAGGGCCTCTATAAATAGGACTAGCCACCACCATAGGGAAGAGAGAGCCGGAAGATCATCCCCACACACACAAGTTAGCCAAGCACGAGAACACCTCACTCTGAGGAGGATGTTCTTCCCCTTGTATTGTTCATCATCAGCCCAAGAGGCAATCCACCACGACCACACTGGAGTAGGGTATTACACCACAACGGTGGCCCGAACAAGTATAAATCTTGTGTCTTTCTGTGTTGTGAGTTCGTCGAGTTTGTCCATGAGACCTTAGTGAGCTAGGGCGTAGATCGGTGGGAGGAAAAGACTTCGTGCGCAGCCCAGTGTTCAAACCTTAAGGATTTGCCGGAACTCCACATTCGACACACGTGATTGCCACGACGCCGCTCCAATCCATGGCACCACGTCCCCCGATGTGCGCCTCACCCCTCTCGACCCTACTGCTCCTCTGCCTTTGTGTGCATGACATGCGGGCCAGCTGAACTGCGGCGACCATCAAGTTTCTACCACAGCTACACGCGATTCCCATGACGCCGCTTGAACCCATGACACCACACGTCCCATGACCTGCGCCTCACCCCTCTCGGTCCCACCGCCCCTCTAATTTTATGAGAATGACATGTGGGCTAGCCGCATTTAGGGTCCACATGTCATTGACTCAAAGGCAGTTGCACTAAGCCGCTGAAGCTCGGTCCCATGGGCCTTGTGAGGGAAATGTAACTCCTGCGCCAGGCCTTCTGATGCTCCCGCATTATGAACTTGTGCCAAACTCATAATTTGTTTCTTACTACTACCAATGTGCCGGCTCGTGCGTTGCAATGGATCCAAAGTAGTAGAACAATAATTGTTCAGAAAACTTGAAATATAAACACTCCAGTTTTGACATACATATATCAGTAAAAATAAATTATGCTTCACTCAAGACATATTCCTCGAGCTGTTTTGATGAGGTGAGGGGCGGGTGTGGCTGGTTTCAAGATAATAATAGATTTTAAAAACATTGGAGCAGATTTTTTTCTAACATTTTGTAACGTGGCACGACATCCGGTGCACCTAAGCGTCTGAAAAAATGGAGTGCACTCTAAAGATATTTACATGCCCCCATTTACTAGAGTGCACTCTAAACACATTATCTATTTATTTTTCTCTAGCCTTTCCTATCCATGCAACCATTACACATAAGCTAGTCATGCATGCAATCCATAAATTGCAATATACTACAACATGCAATGCCGCCACATCATCTATTTATGCCTATTAGTAATAGGTCATTTCTGCATTAGTCTTGATCCTTCACAGTTTGGTAGAGGTATGATTAATACAAATATTAATGTTCCATAAAACTAAACTCCAAATGTCCGCCGAAGCCAAGGCAGAGATCGAAGGATCGAAGGATAATCTTACACGTCTGCTGCGCAGGACTCCTCGAGCACCCACTTGAGCTCTCGCTCCTCCAGGGAGCGGCGGAGTCACGTTATTTTCCTAAACCACGATGGGCAGCATGCAGTACTCCTCGCAGCCGAGGGCACGATACTCGCGTCCCGACTCCTGGGGTACTGTCTGGAGCACGCGCTCAACCACCTCGTGAGCCGCGAGGATACCATGCTCGGCTGTGCTATTGGAGCACACGCTCGTGCGCCTGAGTGGCGAGGATGCGATGTTCGCGTGTGGGCTTCCGGAGAACACACTCGCCAATGTCAAGAACGGAGATGATGTGATGCTCGCGGGCATGCTGCTGGAGAACATGCTCGTCCACATTGTGACCTCCTCGTGTCTGACCAGGGCATGCTGCTGGAGCACAGCCACACCTCGTGGCCGACGAGGGCGAGCCGCTAGGTCACACTGTCCTCTGCATGGCCACTCAGCCCGCTCTACTCACGGGTGTCGAGGGTGTGCTCCACCTCAGCGATGTCAGAGACTCCGTCCTCTTCTCAGGTGGCGGCGCCGTCAACTTCAGCAACGGCTGCATGCTCCAGTGGGTGTTGTGTCTGTATGGGAGCTTCGAGCTACAGTACCAGTGGGTGAAGGGGTGACCTTTTCGTGGTTTCACTTGGTCTGAGGAGAAAAATATAATCTGAAGTAGCACAAAATGTTGGAATGTGTCAGAGGAAGGCTGGCAGGAGTAGTACAACAAACATCACATGCACACCATATTTTAAGAAGGGTTTAATGTAATTTGTGTGAAATGGGTCTGTGTGGATGTACGAGTAGTACATCCATATCATTGACATTCATGCATGCAACAAACATTTGTGTGCACGATTTCACCCTATTTTCATATTTTGTTTGGGAGTGGATTTTATTTTTGTAATCGGAGCTCATTTTTGTAGTTGGTTTCAATTTAGACTATGCATGTATTATTGCGAGAGATAGATATAGAGAGAATATTTTTGTGACAAAGAGGGGGGTGGGGGAAGCGATACCTAACGAGAGAGGGGCATATGCATGTTCTAAAGACTGTGTGTGTCGTATAGAGAGGAGTGTTCGAAAGGGAGAGAGAGGGTGTGTGTGTGTGCGTCTGTGTGTTAGAGAGAGAGAGGTGTGTGTAACATTGGGATTGACAAGGTTACGAGGTTGCGGATATGGGAGAGCGATAGTGTGTCTGCGATGAAGGGACACACAGACATCGTCTGTTTGCGTGTGAGAGACCTGGATAGACGTCGACAGCACGGCTGGCTATGGGTGGAAGGTTATGTGTTGTAGAAAGAGGTAGTAGAGAGAGAGATGAATGATTGTTTGTTGCAAGGAGACCTAACTTCATAGATGGGGGTAGCAAGAAGAAGAGAATGGTGGTGTGCCTTTTTTTCATGGGATGGGAGAGAGATCAAGATCAACATCGTGTGGAGAGGTGTGTGTGTTTCGAGAGAGAGAGAGAGAGGCATGGACATGAATAATGATATGGGTGTTCATGTGTATGTTGTAGGGAAGGAATTGTCTAGCTGGTAGTCTTATGATGGCGACCCAATCTTTCAATGAGAGTGGGGATAAGTATTGATTTGGTGGATTTTGATGTTGATGATCCAGCTATATCGTACCCGGTGATACAAATCGACAATCATTACTAAACAAATCTTCGATGGTCGATGATCTTGTCGGATGCACAAAATCAACCTGAATAATGAGATGGAATTCCTCCAAGCAACCGAAGAACCGGCTAGAACTAAGATAATGCAACCGTAGTTGCCAATATGAATTTATTAAGGATAATGGTGGGGTTGCTGGCATAGGATCTGAACAAGGCGGTAGTCCTACACACACCCCACAAATCCAAATTATAGTGAAGCAAAACAATGTGTACACAACAACGCGAGTTCTAACCTAGAAAAAAGGTAGTAGCCTTATTTATATCTATAAACTATATTATTATAGTTTTATTTGTATAGTTATATCTATATCTACTCCACACCCTCCATTTGTAATTTAGTCCGCACATATATAGCTTTGACTATAGCCAAATTTTATAAAGCTTGACCAAATTTGATGAAAACAATATGAACATTTACACTAACAAATTTACATGATCTATATATTTGGTGGTGTATATGTTAATACTTTTTTCCTACAAATTGTTGAAAGTATACAAAGTTTGACTTTACAGAAACCAATATGCGGTATTATGTATTATATATTCTATATTCATTATTTTTCCAGAGTCAATGTGGGTATTTGCACCTACATGATATAAACCGTTGATTGATGTGGATCCAATGGTCTAGGTGGCTGTGATTCAGATCTACTATTGTACCCATACACATTCTTCTCGAACAAGCAACACGACAGTGTGATCGATCCACTCAAGAAGCTCTCAATAAGACCTCCAGACGTGCCACGTGGCTTCATGTGTGCCCCCACACCATATTATTCATACTACATTGATTGAGAAAAAGGATAAATCACCCAAAACAAGACCTTCCTATTTTTTTTTGTTCCTACGATGTTGTGCCCTGCACGTACCTAGCTGTATAGTGCTAGTAGTAGTACAAACTTCATAGTAGTAGTAGTAGTAGTAGTAGTAGTAGTAGTAGTAGTAGTAGTAGTACAAACTTCATAGTAGGAGTAGTATGGAGTGCTCCTACTATATAAATGAGTCCCATCTGACACCAAATTTCTTGGCTTCCGTGCTACAGCTAGATCTTCCCCTCCTCGCTTATGTTTTCCAACGCGGCGGGTCGGGTGCTGTTCACCGGTAATTGGTTTTCTCAACTACGGTCCCACATGGAAATGAAAATGCTAGGCAACATGCCTTCCCTAGCTATGTAGCATGCCCGATAGACCATGGAATACTCCCGATTCCCGAGCGCGTGGGGGTGCAACGCGAAGGCGGCAGGCCTTTTCCTTTTAAACACATATAAATTATAACATTTGGTTCTGCAGTGATGGATAGATAAAAATAACGATTGAAAACGCTAAGGCAGGGCTTTTCCTGCCAGAGAAGCAGGGTAGTAGCTAGGTTGGCACATTGTAGGTTTGGTCACATGCAGTCCCACAGGTTGTAGTGATAAAAAGCTTAACCAATGCGCATTGACCGGGGGACCGGAACGATAGTGTGGTATGCGACAGGGAAAGGGACATGCTTCATGTACGTGTTCCAATTTCTCATTTTGAACTTACGAACGTGACATGCATGCTGCATGAATAGTTTTGAATTTATAAGTTCGGTCGCAGTTTTTGAATTTATGAGTAGTCCCTAGGTCGGGTGAAGCATCGTACGTAAATTATGAAGTTGATGCAAAAGGGAAGCACAACTTATAAATTGACGGAGGGAGTACAAGTTACAATGATGCATATAATTGACGCCAAATGTGGGCAAAGGGATCGCACATGTCTTTATTGACTGGAACGACAATGCAATAGTACAATAATAAATAATAAGGCCATGACAACGCGATCAAAGTGGTGATTACAAGAGGCAATATGAAAGATGCATACATCAACGACCTCCTCCTCCTTGAATCAGTGCGCCAGGCCACCGACCGATGGCTTTTGTGGCGAGGTCAAGGTGCTTCTCAACAAAGGCGTCCAAGGCTTCCAGCCAGTTGACGATGGCCAACGTCGTAGCATCCTCACCAGCCCTATAGATGCCTATGTACATGACTTCCTCGTACACGTGGATGTGTAGGTTGATGAATTCTTGCAAGATGAGGCGCCTAGTGGTGAGAGCGACCTCGAGGTGGACATTCTTTGTTGCGTCAGCAGGCAATCGCGGGGCCACCAGTGCTTGAATTAGTTTCTCACCATGGAGGCCGATTAGGGTGGCAGGCAATGAGGAGCCTGGGCATGCAGGGTGGAGGAGTATGGCGATATCGTCCACGAGCTTCTTCACAACAACGAACTTGTTGATGGTGGCAACGATTATGTTGTCAAACAGGGAGTTGTAGCCGGCGTCGATGATGGACATGAACCAGCCGGTCGCCAACAACCTCTGGAGATGATCCTCGGTGCCATACCACAGGCCGGCGTCATGGACCATCTGGCACAAATGCTGGCTGGCCGATCGCATCGCCGCCGCCATGGGTATGAAGTGAGTACTGTTGCGCTTAGTGAAGGTGCGTAGGTGCGTACAATGTGGTGGATGCATTGGAATGGAGGGGCGCCTTTATATGGGTGCAAACTGTGTTGCATTCACATCGTGATGCCACCTTTCCCTGTCCTCCTCCCTACTTCCCTCGACATGATACTAATTGAAGGAGGATGCATCATTGGTCGTTCAACATCTCGGGAACTACTACCCGCTCCCTCGTCTGCATTAAAGCCGTATCAGGAACTGTCCTGGTTTACCATCCATTTCTCAATATATTTTTACCGCCATGGTTTACTAGTAGCTGTCAAATCAAATAGTACTGCGCTACCCACTGCACGCCCGGCTGAACACGCCTCCTCGCCTCCATCAAACACCTCCATTAAACCCGCATGCAAACCGAGAAATCTACTCCGGCCACACGTTCGTTCATAAGCGGGCCGGAATTAAACGCAACGTCGGCTGAGCTCCTGCCGTCCACCCTCACTTTAAACGAGGACAGACGCCGGCCAAGCTCCTACCATATGGCCTCTATTTAAACGAGGCCAGACGGCGGGCAAGAATCGCACCCCTCCGCCGCTCCCCCATCTCCTCCTTCACCATTTTCTCCACTCTTCTGATGGCTTTTGAGGAGTCGTTCCCCGGCATACTAGCCGGCTCAGTGGCTGATACGTCCATTTTGCATTATGGGCTGTTATAACACATTGTGGTACAATACTTTTTCCTTTTCTCTCTTATTTTACAAGGTTTACAGAAAGAGGGAAAATGTCGGCAGTTGGAATTCTGGACTGGAAAGGAGCAAATATGAGAGACCTATTCTACACAATTCCAAAAGTCCTGAAAATTTATGGAGAATTATTTTGGAATATATAAAAAATATTGGGCGAGGAAATACTAGAGGGGGACCCACCAGGTGGCCACAAGCCTGGCGGGCGCACCCTACCCCCTAGGCGCGCCCCTAGGACTTGTAGGTGCCTTGGCAGGCCTCCGGCGTCCATCTTCTGCTATATGAAGGGTTTTTACCTGAAAAAATTAGAAGGACGCCTTCGGGACGAAGCACCGCCATCTCGAGGCGGAAACTGGGCAGAAGCAATCTAGGGCTCCGGCGGAGCTGTTATGCCATGGAAACTTCCCTCCCGGAGGGGTAAATTGACGCCATCGTCATTACCAATGATCCTCTCATCGAGAGGGGGTCAATCTCCATCAACATCTTCACCATCACCATCTCCTCTCAAAACCTAGTTCATCTCTTGTGCTCGATCTTTGTCTCAAAACCTCAGATTGGTACCTATGGGTTGCTAGTAGTGTTGATTACTCCTTGTAGTTGATTCCAGTTGGTTTATTCGGTTGAAGATCATATGTTCAGATCCTTAATGATAATTAATACCCCTCTAACATTGAACATGAATATGCTTTATGAGTAGTTAAGTTTGTTCCTAAGGACATGGGAGAAGTCTTGTTATAAGTAATGTGAATTTGGTATTCGTTCGATATTTTGATGAGATGTATGTTGTCTTTCCTCTAGTCGTGTGATGTGAACGTCGACTACCTAAACTTCACCATGATTTGGGAATAGGGGAAGGCATTGGGAAGTAATAAGTAGATGGTGGGTTGCTAGAGTGACAGAAGCTTAAACCCTAGTTTATGCGTTGATTCGTAAGGGGCTAATTTGGATCCACATGCTTCATGCTATAGTTAGATTTATCTTAATTCTTCTTTCATAGTGGTGCATGCCTGCGAGAGTGGTTAATCTTTAGTGGGAGGCTTGTCCAATTAAGGACAATACCCAAGCACCGGTCCACCCCATATCATATTATCAAAGTAACGAATGTGAATCATATGAGCATGAATAAAACTAACTTGACAGTAATTCCCATGTGTCCTCGGGAGCGTTTTGCTTTATATAAGAGTTCGTCCAAGCTTATCCTTTGCTACAAAAAGGATTGGGCCAACTGGCTGCACCATTGCTACACTTGTTACTTGTTACCCGTTATGAATTATCTTGTCACAAAACTATCTGTTACCGATAATTCCAGTGCTTGCAAAAAATACCTTGCTGAAAACCGCTTGTCATTTCCTTGTGCTCCACGTTGGGTTCGACACTCTTACTTATCGAAAGGACTAAAATAGATCCCCTATACTTGTGGGTCATCAATACTCTTTCTTGGCGCCATTTCCGGGGAGTGAAGCTCCTTTGGTAAGTGGAATTTGGTAAGGAAACATTTATATTACGTACTAAAATTTACTGTCACTTATCACTACGGAAAATCATCCTTTGAGGGGTTTGTTCAGGGTATCTTCACCTCGACCAGAAGAGCAAAGAGTTGATCCTCAACCTACTGAACCTATTGAAAATATTTATTATGAAATTCCTTTGGGTATGGTAGAGAAACTGCTAGCTAATCCTTATGTAGGAGACGGGACATTATATCCTGATATGCACCTAATCTATGTGGATGAAATCTGTGGGTTATTTAGACTTGCAAGTTTCCCAAGGATAAAGTCAATAGGAAGGTATTCCCTTTATATTTGAAGGAGAAGGCATTGGCATGGTATAGTCTATCCGATGATATTGGGACCTGGAACTATAAATGATTGAAATTGGAATTTCATCAGAAGTTTTATCATATGTATCTGGTTCATCGTGATCGGAATTATATGTATAATCTTTGGCCTCGTGAAGGAGAAAGTTGCTCAAGCTAGGGGGAGGCTTAAGTCTGTTATATTCATGCCCCAATCATGATCTCTCAAGAGAAATTATTATTCAGAATTTTTATGCTCAATCGGCTTTCTCATAATGATCAATCTATGCTCGATACTTCTTGTACTAGCTCGTTTATGAAGAAGACTATTAAAATCAAATGGTATCTCTTGGAAACAATTAAACGCAACTACGAAGATTCGGAACTCGACGATGGTAAGGAGTCAGGTATAAACTTAAGTTTGATTGTGTTAAATATTTTATGGATACTGATGCTTTTCATGAATTTAGCACAAAGTATGGACTTGACTCTGAGATAGTAGCTTCTTTCTATGAATCATTTGCTACTCATGTTTACCTCCCTAAGGAGAAGTGTTTTAAATATCATCCTCCCATTGAAGTAAAAATAGTATAACCTATTAAAGCGGAAGAGGACACTATTACTTATAGTGTTGATCCTATTATTCCTACTACTTATATTGAGAAACCACCTTTTCTTGTTAGGATAAAAGAACATGCTAAAGCTTCAGCTGTGGTTCGTAAGAGTTATAACAGGACAACTACACCCCTTGAACAAATTAAAGTTGAACCTAGCATTGCTGTCGTTAAAGATCTCTTGGTCGATAATATTGATGGGCATGTTATTTATTTCTGTGATGAAGCTGCTAGAATTGCTAAACCCGATGATAAAGATAAACATAGACCTACTGTTGGCATGCATGTTGTTTCTGTTAAAATTGGAGATCATTGTTATAATGGCTTGTGTGATGTGGGTGCTAGTGTGAGTGCAATTCCCTTTACTTTATACCAAGAAATTATGAATGATATTGCACCTGCTAAAATAGAAGACATTGATGTTACCGTTAAGCTTGCTAATAGATATACTATGTCACCAATTGGGATTGTTAGAGATGTTGAAGTCTTGTTTGGGAAAATAAAATACCCTACTGATTTTCTAGTTCTTGGTTCCCCAAAAGTTGATTTTTGTCCCATTATATTTGGTTGACCTTTCTTGAACACTGTTAGTGCTAAAATAGATTCTGAGAAAAAGAAATTGTTTACGTATGTAAGTTTCAGGGATGTGTCTCATAAGTTTAATTTCTCCAAATTTCATAGACAACCCGATGATAAAGAATTGGCTAGTAAAGATGAAATTTTTGGTCTTGATTCTATTGCCATGCCTCCTAATGATCCTTTAGAACAATATTTGCTAGACCAGGAAAATGATATGTTCATGAATGAAATAAAGGAATTAGGCGAGATTTTTTTTGAACAGATGCCTATTTTGAAACACAATTTGCCTATGGAGACTCTTGGAGATCCTCTACCACCCAAGAGTAATCCTGTGTTTGATCTTAAACAATTACCTTGTACTTTGAAATATTCTTATCTCGGCGAGAAAAAGATATATCCTGTTATTATTAGTGCTAACCTTTCAGAGCATGAGGAAAAGAAATTATTGAAAACTCTAAGGAAGCACCGTGGCGCTATTGGATATACTCTGGATGATCTTAAGGGCATTAGTCCCACTCTATGTCAGCACAAAATTAACAGTGACAGTTGAATCAGAAGATGAAAGAAGTGGCAGGAAATGAAATACTAAAGCTTCTGGAAGCAGGTACAATTTATCCTATTGCCGATAGTAGATGGGTAAGTCCTGTTCATTGTGTCCCAAAGAAGGGAGGTATTACCGTTTTTCCCTAATGATAAAAATGAGTTGATTCCGCAAAGAATTGTCACAGGTTATAGAATGGTAATTGATTTTAGAAAATTAAACAGAGCTACTAGGAAAGATCATTATCCTCTACCTTTTATTGATCAAATCATAGAAAGATGATCCAAACATATGCACTTTTGCTTACTAGATGGTTATTCTGGTTTTTCCCAAATACTTGTGTCACAAGAGGATCAAGAAAAAACTACTTTCACTTTCCCTTTCGGTACCGTTGCTTTTAGACGTATGCCTTTTGGTTCATGTAATGCACCTGCTACTTTCAAAGTTGTATGAATGCTATATTCTCTGACTTTTGTGAAAAGATTGTTGAGGTTTTCATGGATGATTTCTCTGTTTATGGAAATTCTTTTGATGATTGCTTAAGAAACCTTGATTGAGTTTTACTGAGATGTGAAGAAACTAATCTAGTCTTGAATTGGGAGAAGTGCCACTTTATGGTTAATGAAGGTATTGTCTTGGGGCATAAAATCCCTGAAAGAGGTATTGAAGTTGATAAAGCTAAAGTTGATGCTATTGAAAAAATGTTGTCGGATCATGGGTTCCGGCAAAACCCTCAAGGTTCGAACACTGGGGTGCACGCGAAGATCTCCCCCTACCAATCCACGTCCTAGCTCAGCTAAGATGTTACGTACTAACTCGACGAACCCGCAACACAAAGGACACAAGATTTATACTGGTTCGGGCCACCCTTGTGGTGTAATACCCTACTCCAGTGTGGTGTGGTGGATTGCCTCTTGGGCTGAGGGTGAATAGTACAAGGGGAAGAACAGGCTCCTGAGGAGAGGTGTTCTTGTGCTTGGTGAACTTGTGGTTGTCCTGGTCTCTCTTGGCCAGACCGATCGATCGACCCTCCTCCCCCTAGCTATGGTGGTGGCTAGTCCTATTTATAGGGACCCTGGTCCTCTCCCCAAATATTGAGCGGGAAGGGAGCCAACAACGACCAATTCGAAAGGGGACAACGAGTACAGCTTATCCTGACAAAAGCAGTCTTCGCCTGCAAAAGCCTCTAATGGTGACGCCGTCTTGGGCTCCATGGTGACCTCCATCTTGCCGTCCTTCTAGTCTTGGTCTCATTGCACCGATATGGAAACCTTTGCTTGATGCCTCGGTATTCCACGCCTGCGCTTGCTTCCTTAGCACCAAAGAGGAAACAAGGACTCTGTGCGCGCTAGCGCCCGCCTGGTCTCGATCACCATGGTTCGCGTCATCGGAACCTCACGAGGTTTGCCTGGCCCTGATCTCTCCTCCCCTCGTGAGCCAGCCTGGTGAGGCCGCCCCAGAACACCGACAATAGCCCCGGGGCCCAAGGAGCGCTTGGACTTGGCTTCGAGGTGAAGCCAAAGGCCATGTGCGGAGCGCTGCGGGCCCCAATAGCATGCGGCATTGGTCGACGCGTGGCGGTTGATTGGATGTGGGCGTCTCCGCTTCCCCATGCTACCTTGGCAACTGCCCGACTTGATGAGTCCCTGCTGGATGCAAGGGAAATTCATGATTATTACCTTAGATCATGGAGGCCGGTGGTTGGCCTTCCTTGGCTATAAATGGGAGGTGGGGGCGAAGCCCCATCACCAGTCTCTCCTCTGCCTCTCCTGCTTCTTCTCCTTCCTCGCTCCACTCCTCTCTGGTGCAGTCATGGCACTGATTCGGAGGTTCTCGGCCGCAGAGAAGGGCAAGGCTCCCTTCACCGGGCCCGAGCTGCTCCCGCTGAAGAAGAGGACGTCCCATCGTCGCGAGATGGTAGTGAGGCCGGTGGTGTCGCGACCTTGGTACGAAAGGCCAGTGCCTGGGTACCACTGCCCTTGTATGCTTGTGTCGATGCTTCCGGAGGGAGAAGCGACGAGCGTCGCCGCCCATGCCAGCGCCGTGGCCGCCGTGCCATGAAGGCGCACGCTGTCGCCCCAGGTGTCCACGTGAAGGACTCCTCGCGCGAGTTTGTGATATGGGTGGCGATGCCCCGAGCACCTGGATCTGCCTCCCACAGTTGTTTGCCATCGAGATGCCGCTGAGGGCCCTCACGAGCTTTGGCTGCAACAGCGACTGGAGCGGAGATTGGAGTCATTGCCTCCGGGAAGATCTTCATGACCCGAGGTTGGGGCGAGATTTCCCTAGTCTGCCACGCGGAGGGAGCCCTCACGATCCATTTTGAGTACGACGACGCCTCCGTGCTGTTCTTCAAGGTCTTCAACAAGGAAGGCAGCCGCCTAGAGTGCTGCCTTGAAGCAGGTCGCCAGGACAACGCTGCGGCGAGCGCTAGGCCTGCCGCAGGCCTCGCCTGCAGCTCCTCCAGCGGCAGCGGCGACTCCTGGTGGTCCAGTGACTCTCCCGAGCTCGCGGAGTCTTCGGAGACAAGCGACGACAATTACGTGCCCCCAAGCTCCCACCGAGCCCGGAGCAGGGCTGTAGCGTCAGGACACCGCCGCCGCTGATCTGGATGAGGTTGGCGCCGGCCTCTGGTGGCCCACTGTTCATGATGGCGTCATCCACAGGGGCACGCGTAGTTAGGACTCCCTAGGTTCTTATCTTTTGTTCCTTGCGAGGAATCAAAAAATGGACCCTGCTGGGGCATGTAAGGCGTCTGTAGCGTCCTTTGTTGACATTATCCTCATGAAATTGTGCGTGTGCGTGCTCCGTTCTGGCTCGGTTTCCCCTTTCCAACCTCGTGATGGCGTGGTGCTCTATGCCGACAGGTACCAGTCCCCAGGCAGGTTTCAGCCATCATTGGTATGCCAGGTCGCGTGCCGTGGTCAAGGCCAGGAGGTGAGCGGCCCGAGGTCCAGTAAGAGCCCCTGAGACGCGATGCTCAGGAGGTCCCCTTTGGCGCGCAAGTGACGCCGAGAGGTAGGAGAGGGAGACTACGTCACCGCAGTGGGGCTACACAAATGAGAACTCTGCGATGTAGTGGTTGATTGAGCGCGAAACTTATCTTGGCAATCTGGGGTGAGTTCCTTGTGAGACGCCAGGCTTGGGCGTCGGCCGCTGCTGAGTAGCTAGGTCAGACTCGCGCGGGCCTCCCTTTCCTCTCCATGTTCTTCTTGGTGCTCTACGTCCTCAGGTCCCGACCCTCGAGCGAGCTCAGCCGCCACTGGTATGCCAGGTCGCGTGCCATGGTCAAGGCCAGGGGGTGAGGGCTGGAGAGCCAGTAAGAGCTCCTGAGACGCGATGCTCAGGAGCCCTCCTTTTAACGAGCAAGAGAATCGCATGAGAGAAGAGGGAGATTCCACGGTACCGCCTGTCATAGCCTTCAGGAAGTTCCTGCAAGTTAACGTGTGGGAGTGCACCGATCGCCGTGGTGATTGCCAATTCGCCTTCGGTACGTGGGAGGGGGCTTCCTGCTGCGGAGAGCCCCCGATATGTGTACAGCCCTGCCCTGACACGTGGCTTGCACGGCAGGGCTAGAAAAGGTGTGTCTGGGCACTCTTGAGCCAGCGCGGGACTCACGAGGCCCTACCCCAAGGCGGGTTGTGCCTGGTCTTGATTCTTGTTTGCTATCTTGGTCCTGCGAGGTGGTTAGACAACCTGCGCCGAACGAATCTCCCGAGGTTATCGCGTGAGAGAGCCAAGCACCAACGGCCCTAGGAGGTGATGTGAACGGGGCCGGCCTGCCAGATAGAGCTCGACCGTTGGATTTATCGACGCTTCAGGGACGGGCCCGAGCACAAACGCCGTGCCTAATCCTCTCAGGCAAAGGGTCCTGAAGAAAGACGACCGGCGCGCGGCTCCTGCGATGGGCGACAATCAAGAAAGTGATAGTCATAGATAGATTAAGCATGTAAGGAAACCTATCTCAGGTAAATGCATAAACAATACGCGCCACTGGGTTCGGACCGAGCGGCTTGGGGATGATGCAGCCCGAGGGGCGCCCCTAGCAAGGTAAGCTAAAGAAATAAACAAGGAAAGATACATGCCACGGGGACGGACCCACGCTGCCTGGGAATAATGTAGCCCTGGGGGCGCTCCCATCTAAACGAACTTGGAAAATGTCACCTGGTTCTGTTGATGAAGGGGTGTTGAGGCAGCTGAAGGTACACGGCGAAGGGGTTACCCTCACGAGCCACTGGGGTCCTGAGCCTCGGGACGCTCTGGGGTCCCGGCAGTTCCTTGAGGACCGTCTCCATCTCCGCCAGGACTACGTGGTGCCTGGCCTCCTGACCCGTCATGACGCTCTGCAGGTTGCGATGGAAGGCAGCAGCCACGCTCGGTAGGCCGAACGGCATGCGAACATAGCTGTGAGGTGGACCTTCACAGCACCCGACACGCGAAGGCCAGAAGAGCTCCTGAGATGCGGCTCGGTTGAGCCCTGGAGGTCGCCGCGTATTGATCTTGCTTCCTGAAGCTCTTGAGATACCTTGGTGATGAACTCCTGAGCACTGGGCGCTCCTTGCCTAGTGTCCTCCTGAAGGAGACGTGCCGTGAAACACGCCTCCAGGTGGTGTCCGAGCGCCTCCCTCGTGACGTTGGCGAGGTCTGAGGCCCTCTAGAAGAGAGCCCCTGATCCCTGCCCAAGGAGGGCGCTGCGCGCGCCTTCCTATGCAATAGAGGGGGGGTGCCCCAGGAGCGGGCGCTGATCCTGACGAGGTGCCACCTGCGGTGCCGCCCTCCTGAAGTCCGGCATGGAGTTGCTGCTTCTTCTTCTTGGGGACGACCTCGGGAGGGTACCGAGCTGCATTGTTACCGGGGTCTTCGATTGACGTTGCTTGGAAGGTGCGCTCAAGGGAGCACACCGCATCACTTTCTTCGCAGGGGACTGTAATGATCCCGCTGCTTCCTGGCATCTTGAGGACGTTGTAGCCGTGGTGCGTCATGACCATGAACTTGGCTAGGGCCGGATACCCGAGGACGGCATTGTATGGCAGATGGAAGTGGGCGACGTCGAAGTCGATGAGCTCGAGGCGGTAGTTGTTGCGCTGTCCGAAGGTGACTGGGAGGCGGACCTGACCGATCGGCGTAGTGGAGCCGTCGGTCACTCCTAAGAAAGGCTTGGTGGGCTGGAGCTGATCATACGCCACTTGGAGGCTATCGAACGTCTCGACGGACAGGATGATGAGCCTTGTGCCGCCGTCAATGAGGGTCTTGGTGAATTGCACGTTGCTGATGACGGGTGAACAAAGCATCGGGAGGACGCCGGCAGTATCCGCGCACTTGGGCTAGTCTGCTGAGCTGAACGTGATGGCGCATTGGGACCACCTGAGCAGGCGCGTGGCCTCGAGCTTGGGGAGGACTACGTTCACCTCGCGAGCAAACTGCTTGAAGATACGCTGCGAGGCTGGGGCTTAAGCTCCGCCCAAGATGCAGGCGATGGCACGCGGCTCCTAGAAGCCCCCAGCCCCCTCGTCTTGGTCGTGGTCGTCATTCCTTCTTGGTGGTGGCGGTAGTGGAGGAAGACCAACATTTCCCTGAGGGTGATCCTCATGAGGCTGATCCCTCCAGGCGCCCTCGCGAGACTGATCCTGCCAGTGGTCCTCACGAGGCCGGTCGCATCACTCCTAGCGCGCGCCACGGTCATCCCAGCATCTACCACCACGTCCTCCTCCTCGGCCGTAGCCCCGGTCGTTGCGCTCGGGGCGTCGACCGAAGTGTCCTTCTTGAATGGCTCTGAGCTCTTGACAGTCGCTGGTGTTGTGGCTATGCAGGTTATGGAAGGCGCAGAACGGTCGGCTGCTCTTGGATGACTCGGGCTGGTCCCTGCCGCGCTTTGTGTCCGGCTCCGCCGCGAGCATGGCTGCTTCCTTGTGCTTCACGTCTTTGGCCTTGGCTTTCTTCTCCTTCGGGTCCGTAGTCGGGAGCTCGAGGAGCGAGAGGTTCCCCTCCTCGGCTCTTCCGCACTTGGTCGCCAGGTTGAACAGCTCCAGAGATGTGCACAGCTCCTCATGGATGGTGAGCTCCTCCTTCATCTTGACGTCGTGGACGCCATCGGAGAACGCAGAGATGATGGCCTCGTCCATCACCTTAGGGATCTTGAGGCGAACGTTGTTGAAGCGCCGGATGTACTTCTGAGGGTCTCTCCTGGTTGTTGCTTGACGTGGCGCAGGTCACCTACAGCCGGTGGGTGGTCGCGAGCCTGGAGGCAGATTTAGGAGGCAGGAGCGAGCAACATCCTTGAGAGCCTTGGGGAAACCAGTTCGCCATGACTTTCTCATCGCCGTTGGCTGCCTCGATGCTCAGCTCATAGAGCTGTAGGAACTCCGCGGGGTCGGGGGTGCCGTAGTAGCGAGGTGGCAGATCTGGCTTGAGGTTGCATGGCCAAGCGACGCTACGTAGCTCAGGGGTGAAGGCGCGACATCCTGCCATGGTCACCGGGACTTTGCGCTAGTGGAGAACTTGTCCTTGGTGGGGTCCGTGCACCGCCGCTGCTGGTGGCATGCGGTTTTGCCGTGGTGGCACAGGGAGCGCGTGGGAGTTTTCTCGTCATCGAGGGACTTCTTGGCAGCTTCTTTCTTCTTGCGTGGGCGCCGGACGCGGCAGGTCGCGCTGTGGGGCCACGCGCCTGGGCGCCAAGACTCCGTCTTGGGGCAGAGGTGGTGGAGGCGCTTCGTGGGCCACGCCGCCCGCGGCTGGCAGAGGGCGAGGTGGCGAGAGGGACGGCGCAAGGGAGCCCCCTGCGGTGCTGACAACCTCGGCAATGCGGTCGAGCCAGTCCTCGTAGAGGTCGTCGATTGGGTGATATTGCAGGAGCTCGCATGCCATGTAGAGAGCGGCATGCGCGTCTACAGGAGCGTGACGAGCGTGGGACGACGAACCGGCCGGGATCAACGATGGAGTGGCGGTGCAGTCGTCCCACCGCACCGAGGGGTGCATCGAGGATGCTTGTTGCTCGTTCCCCGTCGGGCCGGTGGCGGCGTTGGCGGCAGGCAACGGAGAACGATCGGGCGGCCCGTCGACGGGAGCCGTTTGAGCAACGCGGGCGGCGAGGGTAAACCGGCGCTTACCGTGAGCGCGGCGAGCGTCCAACATGGAGACGATGAGATGATGGGACATGGAGCGACGAAAGGGAAGCTTCGACGCACCCCAACCTGGTGCGCCAAATGTCGGATCACGGGTTCTGGCAAAACCCTCAAGGTTCGAACACTGGGGTGCACGCGAAGATCTCCCCCTACCAATCCACGTCCTAGCTCAGCTAAGATCTTACGTACTAACTCGACGAACTCGCAACACAAAGGACACAAGATTTATACTGGTTCGGGCCACCCTTGTCGTGTAATACCCTACTCCAGTGTGGTGTGGTGGATTGCCTCTTGGGCTGAGGGTGAATAGTACAAGGGGAAGAACAGGCTCCTGAGGAGAGGTGTTCTTCTGCTTGGTGAACTTGTGGTTGTCCTGGTCTCTCTTGGCCAGACCAATCGATCGATCCTCCTCCCCCTAGCTATGGTGGTGGCTAGTCCTACTTATAGGGACCCTGGTCCTCTCCCCAAAAATTGAGCGGGAAGAGAGCCAACAACGGGCAATTCGAAAGGGGACAGCGAGTACAGCTTATCCTGACAAAAGCAGTCTTCGCCTGCAAAAGGCTCTGGTGGTGACGCCGTCTTGGGCTCCACGGTGACCTCCGTCTTGCCGTCCTTCTAGTCTTGTTCTCATTGCACCGATATGGAAACCTTTGCTTGACGCCTCGGTAATCCGCGCCTATGCTTGCTTCCTTAGCACCAAAGAGGAAACAAGGATGATGTATGCGCTGGCGCCCGCCTGACGCCCGCCTGGTCTCGATCATCATGGCTCGCGTCATCGGATCGTCGCGAGGTTTGCCTGGCCCTGATCTCTCCGCCCCCTCGCGAGCCAGCCTGGTGAGGCCGCTCCGGAGGAGGTCTTGTGTCGCTTGCCTCGTGAGGCTTGGCCCTTCGCAGGGGTCTTGAGTCCTTGCTATTGAAGATGGGCCGTACGGGCCCGCTCGCAGAGCCACGCCGTGGGCCACAGGCAGGCAAGTCTGGGGACCCCCATTCCCAGAACGCCGACAAATGCCTTGTCCTAAAGATATCACAGGTATAATGAGTTTCCTTGGTCATACTGATTTCTACATGAGATTTATTAAAGACTTCTCTAAAAATTTTAGGCCTCTTATTAATTTGTTGTAAAAGGATGTTCCATTTGTTTTTAATGATGATTATGTAGAAGCATTTGAAATACTTAAGATAGCCTTAATTTCTACACCTATTGTTCAACCACCTAATTGGAACCTACCCATTGAAATTATGTGTGACACTACTGATTATGTTGTTGGTGTTGTTCTAGGACAAAGAGTTGATAAGAAATTAAATATTATGCACTATGCTAGTAAAACTCACGATAGTGGGCAAAGAAATTATGCTACTACTGAAAAATACTTTTTAGCAGTTATATTTGCCTTCGATAAGTTCAGATCTTATATTGTTGATTCTAAAGTAACTGTTCACAGCAATCATGCTTCTATTAAATATCTTATGGAAAAGAAAGTTGCTAAACATAGACTTATTAGATGGCTTCTCTTGCTACAAGAATTTGCTTTGCATATTATTTATAGAAAGGGAGCTAAGAACCCCGTAGCAGACAACTTGTCTAGGTTAGAAAATATTCTTGATGATCCACTACCCATTGATCATAGTTTTCTTGATGACCAATTAGCTATCATAAATACTTCTCGGAGTACTCCTTGGTATGTTGATTATGCCAATTATATTGTAGCTAAATTTATACCACCTACTTTCACATACCAACAATATAAAAAGTTTTTCTATGATTTAAGACATTACTTCTGGGATGACCCACACCTTTATAAAGAAGGAGTAGATGGTGTTATTAGACATTGTGTACCTGAGCATGAACCAGAACAGATCCTACGCAAGTGTCACTCCGAGGCTTATGGAGGGCACCATGCTGGAGATAGAACTGCACACAAGGTATTACAATCTGGTTTTATTGCCCAAGTCTTTTCAGAGATGCTCGTAAGTTTGTCTTATCTTTTGATGAATGTCAATGAATTGGTAATATTAGTAGACATCGGGAAATGCCTATGAATTATTCACTTGTTATTGAACCATTTGATGTTTGGGGATTTGATTATATGGGACCTTTTTCATCCTCTAATGGGTATACACATATTTCAGTTGTTGATTACGTTACTAAGTGGGTAGAAGCTATTCCAACTAGTAGTGCTAATCATAACACTTCTATTAAAATGCTTAAAGAAGATATTTTCCCGAGGTTTGGAGTCCCTAGATATTTAATGACTGATGGTGGTTCACACTTTATTCATGGTGCTTTTCGTAAATTGCTTGCTCAGTATGATGTCAACCATAGAATTGCATCTCCTTACCATCCTCAGTCTAGTTGTCAAGTAGAACTACATAACAGAGAAATAAAACTAATCCTACAAAAGACTGTTAATAGATCTAGGAAGAATTGGTCTAAGAAACTTGATGATGTATTATGGGATTATAGATCTGCTTACAAAAACCCTATGGGTATGTCTCCAAATATAATTATTTATGGAAAAGCATGTCACTTACCTCTTGAACTAGAACATAAAGCTTATTGGTCAATTAAAGAGCTCAACTATAATTTCAAACTTGCCGGTGAGAAGAGGCTATTTGACATTAACTCAGTTGATGAATGGAGAACCCGGGCTTATGAAAAAGCTAAGCTTTTTAAAGAAAAAGTTAGAAGATGGCATGAAAAAAGGATACAAAATCGTGATTTCAATGTAGGTGACCATGTCTTGCTATACAATTCTCGTTTAAGGTTTTTTGCAGGAAAACTTCTCTCTTAGTGGGAAGGACTTACATTGTCGAGGAAGTTTATCATTCTGGTGCCATCAAGATCAGCAACGCTAAAGGCAATAACCCAAAGGTCGTAAACGGGCAAAGAATCATACATTATATCTCAGGTACTCCCATAAATGTTGAAACCAATATTATTAATACCATAACACCAGAGGAGTACATAAGGGAAACATACCAGAACGTTCCACACTCCCGAAAAGGAATATGTATGTGATACGGCAAGTAAACCGACTCGAAAACTTTTCCAATGGAAATTTTACTCCCTTTTGTAATATTTAAAAAATTAGTAAAATAAAAACTAGTCCGAAAAGTGCACGAAGGGGCGAGGAGCCTTGGGGGCGCGCCCTACCCCCCTGGGCACGCCTCCCAGGCTTGTGGCCACCTTGTGTGTCCTCCGGACTCTGTTTTCTTTTAGTACACTCCTTTTGGTCGGTAAAAGTTCATTATATAATCTCCCGAAGGTTTTGACCACCGTACCACGTCAATATTCTCTATTCTTGTTTCGAGCTGTTTTATTGACAGATCTAGATCTCCATGACGTCCCCAAGCGCTCCGAAGGAAAAGTTCTTCGAGAAGGTCATCAACTCCTACCTTGTAGAGGTGCTACAACACCCTAAAAACCATTGAGGTTCGTGAGGGGGTGCTGCACATCCGGGTTGTTCATGGGCCATGGAGGACTGGAAGCATGGAGACCAGGCTCGAAGCAATGGAGAAACAAGTCTTCAAGTGCCAAGGAATGGTGGATTTTCGACTCCATGCCAGCCACTCCATGATCACATAATTTTCCTGTCACCACAAGGTGGACACCAAGGACATCGAAGAGGCTATCTTCAAGCTTCATGAGAAAATCGAGCATCTCCAAGCCTAGATCTATGACCTGCAAACCAAAACTGTGAGTATGAATACAAATTCAAGAGGACGAGTTTGGCAGAAGATTTGAGGATCCCGGAGACTCGTTCATCAATTTACGATGGTGAACCTATGCCTTGGAAGATGGAGGATAAGCTTCCCACATCATCAACGCCATCACCATCACCTCCAAAGAAAGAGACCTAAGTATATGGGTATGGGAAGTCCCCTTGGGTAGTGCCAAGCTTGGGGGAGGTGCCTGTCAGATTCAGGGCTCCGCAGACCTAAGATAGATTCGAACTCTGGGGTGTGTCTAAGGAACTCAACCTCCCTAGTCTGCCAACTCATCGATCTCACGGCCTAGCACGATGAACTGAGGAAGAATGGGACAAGGCAGTTTACCCAGGTTCGGGCCACCTTGCGGTGTAATACTGTACTCCTGCTTTGTGGTTGATTAGCCTCAAGGTGGGCTAAGGATGAACTAGTACAATGGAAGAACAACCTCAAGAGGTGTGTTCTTGTGTTTGTGTGAGCTGGTGAGGGTGTGGATGGTCTGAGTCCTCCCTCCTCCCCAAAAATGAAGGCAGGAAGGGATCCCACAACGACCAAATTCGAAGGGAGACAACTAGTACATCTTATCCTGGTGAAAGGTGGTCTGCGCCTGTAAAGCTTCTGGTCGTGACATCGTGGTGGGCTCGACGATGACCTCCATCCTGCTGTCCTGGCGGTCCTGGTTTTGTAGCATGGAAATGGAAACCTTTGGTTGATTCCTTGGAACTCCATGCCTGCGCTTGCCTCTTTAGCACCAAAGGGGAAACCTGTTGTATTGCACTTGCTAGCGCCCGCCTGGCCGTGGTCATCATGGCTTGCGTCATCTGAACCTCATGAGGTGAGGGCGCGCATGGAAATCTCCGCTCCTCAGGAGCCAGCCTAAGGAGGTTACTCCTTCTGGAGGTCTTAGCGTCGTCCGCCTCGTGAGGCTTGTCCCCTCGCGAGGGTCTTGTGTTGTTGGTGTTGAAGATGGGCCATACCAGTGAAAGTACATGTAGTCCCCATGTGTGGTTTTGGTCATTAAATGACAATCCTAATGGACTAATGTTTGCACTGAGATATACATTTGAAGGAAAGTTCCATTTGCAATGCATGAAGAATATTGGATGAATTGGTGGATGAAATCCATCAACATCTATATATGCATTGAGACTTGATAATGAATGACAATTCCTATGAAGAAACAATGACATCAAGTTATATAGGAAGGTTTGTTCCATGGGTGATGCAAGAAGGATATTGAATGGATTCGGAATGAATGCCATATACATGTAGTTGTGCATCAAGATTAATCATGGAGCAAAGATTAAGGTTGACCAAGATGAAGATCGAAGATTGAATTCAAAGATGGTCAACACACAAGCACAAATCATGTGCCACGTGAGATCTTGTGGTATGGTAAGAATTTGTCAATTGCGCTTTGTGTACTAATCCATACTATGTGTTGCCTATGTTTTTGGGAGGAGATTCTCATGGGCTCGCATCGAGAGAGATATTTCAAGTGTCTATGAGAGGATGACATCAAGTGTTGATGATCATGGTTGACAAGGGCAAGTTCAAGATAACTATCCCAAAGGATTACATGCTTGAAGCTTGTGGATGATCACATGATGGACACATGAAGATAAATACAAAGCAAAGCTTCCCACATTGTGTATGGGGGAGCTACTTGAAGACTTCACCAATGTCTTGCCACTCAACTTGATCCAAGAAGAAACTTCAACTTCAAGCTCAAGTGAAAGGCTCGAGTCAAAGGTATTAGTTCCTTCGACGTTAGTGTTGTGGAGTGATGAACACCGAAGGAACACATACACTCAAGAATGGATTATTGATAGCTATGTAGTGTAGACCTTTTATGATTCTTGAGTTATAGGGATCCCGCACTATCAAGAGGGGATCAAAGGGGTTCGTGATAGATTTGCTCAAGTCAACATCTTCTCTACACAATTCCACTCATATCCTATATACCAAAGAAAATCCAAAGCCAAATAGGTTACCCAAATACATGATAAAACCTTTGCATATTTTGCGTCCTCCATTTTGGTTCATCTTGGGTGGTTCTCTATGTGAGGACCTGGGTTTTTTTTATAGCTTCAAAACGAGCCCAAGATCATCAAAATCGGAGTCCGGATGTAAAAGTTGTGCCTGTTTCAGTTTCTAGGCTGCAGCAGTTTGGTTTGGCCGGATCATCCGGGTCCTCTCCCATATCATCCAGGCTTTGCCCGGATCATCCGGGTTCCTGCCCGGATCATCCGGGTTATTCATAAAATTCATCACAGAAGCTTATTCCGCTAGCCGGATCATCCGGCTACCCACCCGGATCATCCGGGAATTGCTCGGATCATCCGGCTATGTCCCCGGACATCGGGGTATCTACTTCACCACATTGTATATTGACCTTCCCGGATCATCCGGGCGTTGCCCGGATCATCCGGGTATGCGTCCAGATCATCCGGGCAGGTCAACAACTGCGGGAAACGGCTCTATTTTCTTTGGGGGTATAAATATCCCTCTCCCACTCCGGGGGAGGGTTGAGCACTTCATCCCAAATCGTCCCAAGAACACAAGTGGCTCCCTCTCACTTCTCCTACACCAAATCTTAGATCCCGGAGAGATTAGTGAGTGTTCTTGAGAGTTGTTCCAATCAAAAGATAGATCCTCTCCCTCTCCCTCTTGTGACCAAAGCAATTCGTGGTTTGAGCAAGTCTTGAGCATTTCCCCCTTGATCTTGTTACTCTTGGAGGTTGAAGACTCCTAGGCGGTAGGAGTGCTCCGGTGAGGAATCAACTTGTGATTTGTCCCCCGGAAAGTTTGTGAAGGTTTGGAGGCCGCCTCAAGGTCTACCACTAGTGGTTGAGAATTGCCTTCGTGGTGATATCTCAAGGAGAATAGGGTGAGCCTTCGTGGCGTTGGTGTGCCTTCGTGGTAACATCCACCTCTCTAACGGTGACTAGCTTCCCTCCAAGGAAGTGAACATCGGGATACATCCTCGTCTCCGTGACTTTGGTTATCCCTAACCCTAACTCCTTACTTGTGGTTGACTTTGGTCATTTGACCGTGCATTTACTATATCTTGTTGTCCTCATTATATTGTGGTGGTTGATTATATTGTGTTGGCCATTTCCTTGTAGAGATTATTTAGGCCTACACTTCATATTCCGCAATTCATACTTGCTACTATTGATATACATTGTGATTAGTGTGAATTGCTAACTTGTGTTATAAACTTCCATATATTGTGATATTGCTCAAGTAAGTTTGTGTAACTTACTTGAGTTTGCTTGTATCATTAAATTCCATATATTGTGATACAATTTGTGTAAGCTTGTATTGCTAACTTGTGGTTGTGTGTATTATTCATTTCCATACCTCGTGATATACACTGAGTAAGTTTGTGTGACTTACTTGTGCTTACTCATATCCTGTTGTTCTCATCTTGTTTATGCTAAGTTGTTGGTGCACTTAGTGAGCCTAGTATATTTAGGATTTGTGCTTGAAAAGTATCCGCTTAGTTTATTTCCGCATTAGGATATAGCCAAATCCATAAAAGATTTTAAAATGCCTATTCACCCCCCTCTAGGCGACATCGTGGTCCTTTCAATTGGTATCAGAGCTAGGTCTCTCCTTATTAGGCTTAACCGCCTAGAGAGTAACGATGTCGACTAGTGAACTAGTGCACGATGACACATTTTGTTTAATGGCACAAATTACATTATGTGGCGATTACACATGCTTTGTCACTTTCGGGCCATGGGTCCAAATGCTTTGCGGATTGTGGTTGTAGGGAATTCAAATCTAAAGGATGGACAATCTCCATCACTTGATGATATGCATCTTGATTGTGAAGCTTTAAGTTTCATTCACCAAGCTATAACCTTCGAGGTGTTCAAGTCAATCTCGTCTTGTTCGTTGGCTCATGATGCTTGGACCAAAATTGAAGATATATATGGTGGGTCCAATCTTCATGAAGACAATATTCTTTTTGGGGAGTTAATGGAGGAGTTCTCCACATTTTTAAATCATGAAGAGCTCTCTATTGCTTCCACCTCCGATTACTTGCATACCCCAACATCTTTCACTTCACCAACATGTGGCATACCACAAGGTAATGACATGGTGAGTGAAGAAATATCCTGTAATGATGGTGTTAAGCTCATTTGTGATGATATGCTTGATCTCCCATGTTGCCATGATAGAAATATCGTGATTCCCTCTAGTTCTATTTGTGAAACTAACCATGTAGAGGAAATCAAGAAAAATGAGGCATGCTTGGTTGATGAAGAACCCTCTTCTCCAAAAGAATCATCATCAACCCCTTGTGTTCACATGTGCCTCATGGCAAGAGGTAATGACGAGGTATCATCTTCTCTTAGTGACAATGATGATAGTTGTAATGAGGAAGATGATGAAGTCTTGACTCAAAATCTCTATGAGATTGGGAAAACTCTTCGTAGAGCTAAAAATAACACTTATAAAAGGTTCCAAGATGTTCTTGCTTGCTTTCAAAAACGTAATGACTTATTTATTTACGAGCAAGCAAAAGGTGAACAACTTGAACATGAACTTGCTATGGCTCATCAATGTCTTAGTGACTTGAGGTCTTTAAAAGAAGAGATTGAAGTTACGCATTGTAAACTTAAAGAGGATTTTGAGCCCCTTGACCATGACTACAAGAAGGTCAAAGGAGAGCTCATCAAACTCTCTAAGTCTCATGAGGAACTTCAAGCTACTCATGCGGAGTCTCTAGCTTCTACATGCTCCTCTCATATTGATAATGATGCTTGTGCTACTAACTCTATCTTGTGTGAAGCATCGATATTAAAAGAAAATGTTGACCTAAGGACTCAACTCGATTTGCTAACTAGCAACTATGGGAAATTGGAAGAAAGTTATGAAAAGCTCTCGGGCACTCATGAGGATCTTATAATCTCTCATGATGGGCTAAAGTTAGCTCATAAGGCTATGTGGACCAAGGTAAAATCATGTGAGTCTCATGTGGATATTAGCACATCTTCTACTCGAAGTGCCTTATTGCCATGTGCTAGTCCTTGCAATTCCTCTCTACATGATATTGGTACATCTTGTGATGAATTGCTCACCATGCCTTGTTGCTCTAACAATGAAGTTCCTACTTCCTCTAGTTCTTTTATTAATACTAACCTTGTAGAGGAAAATAAAGAGCTCAAGGCCCAAGTCACCAGTTTGAAGAAAGACTTGGAAAAATATTGTGATAATATCTTGAGTGTGCAAAAGGACCCTCAAGACAAAATTGGACTTGATTTCATCTCCAACAAGAAGAAGTCCAAGAACAAGAAGAAGGGACGAGATTAAGTCAAGAATTCGGCCAACATTATTTGCTTCAAGTGCAAGAATGTTGGACACCATGTGAGATCTTGTCCATTGAAGAAGAAGGCTTCAAGTGTGAAGCATCAAGGGAAGTGGCCTCAAGTTCAATATCAAGATAATGAAAGGCCTCTTCCCATGCCTAACCAAGATAATGCTCTCCAAGTTGAAAAGGTAAAGAAGAAGAGAAAGGGGAGCACATGTTGCTATATTTGCCGTAAGAAGGGACACATAGCTTCATCTTGTTCCAACAGTAACATATCTAAGCCTCCTATAGTCAATAATCATTATTTGCTAAAGAAGGATATTGTTGGCAATGTGTTTTCCAAGTTTGTGGGTTCCCAGAGAAGTTTGAAAGTGGACAAGACCATTTGGGTTGCCAAGCCTATTGTTACTAACTTCTTAGGACCCAACTTGGTTGGGGACCATCAAGCTCAAACTTGATCAATAGGTGTGTGGAGGGCATTGGAGACTTGGCTACTTCATGAAGAAAAACTATTTTCACCATATGTTATGGTTAATGCCAAGTCAAGTGGATTATCATCATATCTATCAATCCAATGCTCCTCTTTGTGGTAACTTGTACTTGCATTGTTTACATTGAAAGTTACTATGTCCCTTGCATGTTTAGGTTTTGTACCTAGCATGTACTTTTTTAGTTGTGCTTCCTAGTATGCTTGATTTGTGTTATCTAGCATGTGTAGGTCACAATGCACTTCATATATTTGTGCGTGTGTGGTTTCAAGCCTTTATTGCTTCATTAGTTGAATCTTCCTTGGCTGGATCATCACATTATGGGGGAGTGCTATGTTTTACGGATATCACAAACCTTAAAGGTGTATGTATGTGGGATACCACCTAGTATTGTTAGTGCTATATTATCAAGGTACTATGTGGTATGTAAAGCTCATTTGAAACTCAAATTCTCATCCATTAATTATCCTTAGTTGGGTTTCATTTGCTTCTTGTGGATAATACATGGATCATCATATTATGGGGGAGTGATATGCTTTGTGCATATCACAATCCTTGTTAATATGAAAAATTGAGGGATGCCACCTAGAATTTATATTTGAGATTATCTTATATCTCCGTGGCATGCAATGTCTTGTTTACGTATGACATTCTTGTGCGGTTTTGCCCATGGTTATCTTTAAAACCATATTTGGAAAATCATTTGATTAAAGCTATTCCAATTATTGCTTTTCATGATTATCTATCTAGTCGGAATGTTAATATTATGCTATCCAAGCATTGTGGTTATTCCTAAACTCTCATGTTATGCTTGTGTTAGTATAGATGATCATGTACTTATTTGGTTTCTACACCCAATGATAACCCGAAATACCATTTTGTTCGAATTCATCTTATTGCTCTATATGAGAGTTTGTTATCTCATTGTTTATAGTGTCCTATATCTACTTGAGTGGGATATTCCTATGAGTATGTGTGCAATGCATATCTTATATGCTCATTGTTTTTTTTCCTTGGTTCATATGTTGAACTTTGTGTGCTATCATATGTTGATTTGTCACTTTGATTCATTTTGGACAACATGAATGACTAGTGTTGTTATTGGAAGTATTAACAGTTATGTGGTCATTTGTCCAATTTATATCTCCCTGGATTTTGGTAGGCTTGTGCATGCATATTTACTATGTGTAAATTCACATGCCTTGTTTGCCTTATTTGATCCAATATATATATGGTAAATCCATCAAATTCTTAATACCTATGATGTGCATGAAATTCAAATTCATATCAATAGGCACATATTTAAGTGGTTTTACCCTATGTGTTGTAGTTATGCTAACTACGTCGGACCCAATAAGTTTGGGGACCATATTGTACTTAAAATGTTTTAGGTACATTTGAGAAGCATTGGGTGCTTGGCTTATTCATGAAGGTGGTGGCACTATGAGGAAATTAGAGCCAAGCTTGGACATTTTATTTGATCTACAACTTCATACCAATGCTATCTCAGTAACAAGTATTTACTTCATGCATATATATAGAAATGGGGTTAACCTTGTGTAGGTTCCATCATGGCATGAATTTCCTTTCTCGTTCCTGTGATACTTGTTTCCTTTCTCAAAGCATCCCAACAATGATCTCTTGTTGCTAGTTGTGATGTCTTTGATGGTTGTGTGCTTGGAGTTCATTAATATACAATAAGATTATATTAAGCCATGTGCCATGCTTTCAAGCAAAGATCTCATTGGTATATTTTATGACTCCCGTTTTGATATCTTATTCCTTCCTTTTGTAACTATTTTATGTGTACATCCTTCTTTGTGGATATCATCTACCTAGTATCTTATACACGTGAGAGAAGTTACATCTCTAGTTGATATCCCTATTCTTTCATGTCCACCATTTCATTCACTTTTTATATCTTTTTGGTGGCTCCATGGAAGCATTTGTTGAATGAGTGCATGTCTTACCTCTTTCCATCTTAGTGCACTCATGTTTGGTGAAGATTGTTGTTATTTCCTATCTTCATCATGGGTTGTCACAAGCTTTGATTTTTAGTTTGCTATTCGTGAGCTTGTGAACCCATTTTCTTGATGTGTGTGTGACCTTCTTAACTTCATGGGTGTGGGAAGGACATGTCTTGCACCTTGTATCTCATTTACTCAAGGCTATGTTGATGCTTAATTCTCATCCTTATACTAGTCTTCTCAAGTGCTTTGACGTGTCTCACACACATCATTTTGGTTGTGCCTATTCTTAGGTTGCCTCATGTACATGTTGCTCAACCATATGTTTGTTGCAATGCTACGCTTCTTTTCTTATCTATGTTTGCTTGCAATTGTTGTGTGTTCCTATTGATTTTGGGGGAGTGATGATCCTATTTTTTGTACTTGTATCCAAATAAAAAAAAATTCAATTGTGCACAAATCATGGGGAGCTTCTCTATTTTCCTTAGAACACTCCTTTACCCAAATCGTAATATTCTTTTATTCTTTTGGCTCATCGGATCTTTTGATTGCTTGCTTCACTTTGTGTTATGCAAATGAGATCAATTTGTGCCATGTGTTTTGTGCCATGTGCCTTGCTATTATGACTAGGCTCAAGTTGTATAATAGTGGATTCACTTGTGGATATCATGTTCTTATCAATTGCAACCTTTCTTTTTGTGTATACGAGTTTCTTTGTGGATACATATTATGATTATTATAGGCCACTTAGAAATTTTTATACATGAAAAAGTTCATATCTTCGTATCTGGTTGCATTCTATAGATTTCGAGCTCCTTTGATTGTTCATCATTGAATATGTGCATTTGTTTTCACTCACATTTTGTTATATGCACACATCAAGGAGGAACTCATACTATATTGGTCTGCTAGATGTTTTGTCTTCCATTTTGGCATTTGTTGCCAATGGGGGAGAAGTTTAGAGGGTTTAAGATAAATATCTTTTCTAGTTCTTGTTGTCACTCATGCATATCTACCCTTGTTATATATTCTTATTGCACGGATGAGTCTTGTATATAGAGAAATCTTCTCCTAGTTTATGTCAACCAATATATGCAATGACATTCAAAGTTCATTCACAAATTCATATATTATGGGGGAGTTTGCTCTATATACTATGGGTGTACTATCATCAAATGCTTGTGTAGTGTATTGATGATAGTACAACCATCCCAAGTATACAATTTATCCTTGGATAAATTTCATGCTTGTTTAAAAATTCATTATATAAACCCTCTTGTTGAGATTGTCATCAATTACCAAAATGGGGGAGATTGAAAGTACATGTAGTCCCCATGTGTGGTTTTGGTAATTAAATGACAATCCTAATGGACTAATGTTTGCACTGAGATATACATTTGAAGGAAAGTTCCATTTGCAATGCATGAAGAATATTGGATGAATTGGTGGATGAAATCCATCAACATCTATATATGCATTGAGACTTGATAATGAATGACAATTCCTATGAAGAAACAATGACATCAAGTTATATAGGAAGGTTTGTTCCATGGGTGATCCAAGAAGGATATTGAATGGATTCGGAATGAATGCCATATACATGTAGTTGTGCATCAAAATTAATCATGGAGCAAAGATTAAGGTTGACCAATATGAAGATCGAAGATTGAATTCAAAGATGGTCAACACACAAGTGCAAATCATGTGCCACGTGAGATCTTGGGGTATGGTAAGAATTTGTCAATTGCGCTTTGTGTACTAACCCATACTATGTGTTGCCTATGTTTTTGAGAGGAGATTCTCATGGGCTCGCATCGAGAGAGATATTTCAAGTGTCTATGAGAGGATGACATCAAGTGTTGATGATCATGGTTGACAAGGGCAAGTTCAAGATAACTATCCCGAAGGATTACATGCTTGAAGCTTGTGGATGATCACATGATGGACACATGAAGATAAATACAAAGCAAAGCTTCCCACATTGTGTATGGGGGAGCTACTTGAAGACTTCACCAATGTCTTGCCATTCAACTTGATCCAAGAATAAACTTCAACTTCAAGCTCAAGTGAAAGGCTCGAGTCAAAGGTATTAGTTCCTTTGACGTTAGTGTTGTGGAGTGATGAACACCGAGGAACACATACACTCAAGAATGGATTATTGATAGCTATGTAGTGTAGACCATTTATGATTCTTGAGTTATAGGGATCCCGCACTATTAAGAGGGGATCAAAGGGGTTCGTGATAGATTTGCTCAAGTCAACATCTTCTCTACACAATTCCACTCATATCCTATATACCAAAGAAAATCCAAAGCCAAATAGGTTACCCAAATACATGATAAAACCTTTGCATATTTTGCATCCTCCATTTTGGTTCATCTTGGGTTGTTCTCTATGTGAGGACCTGGGTTTTTTTATAGCTTCAAAACGAGCCCAAGATCATCAAAATCGGAGTCCGGATGTAAAAGTTGTGCCTGTTTCAGATTCTAGGCTGCAGCAGTTTGGTTTGGCCGGATCATCCGGGTCCTCTCCCATATCATCCGGGCTTTGCCCGGATCATCCGGGTTCCTGCCCGGATCATCCGAGTTATTCGTAAAATTCATCACAGAAGCTTATTCCGCTAGCCGGATCATCCGGCTATGTCCCCGGACATCCGGGTATATACTTCACCACATTGTATATTGACCTTCCCGGATCATCCGGGCATTGCCCGGATCATCCGGGTATGCGTCCAGATCATCCGGGCAGGTCAACAACTGCGGGAAACGGCTCTATTTTCTTTGGGGGTATAAATATCCCTCTCCCACTCCGGGGGAGGGTTGAGCACTTCATCCCAAATCGTCCCAAGAACACAAGTGGCTCCCTCTCACTTCTCCTACACCAAATCTTAGATCCCGGAGAGATTAGTGAGTGTTCTTGAGAGTTGTTCCAATCAAAAGATAGATCCTCTCCCTCTCCCTCTTGTGACCAAAGCAATTCGTGATTTTGAGCAAGTCTTGAGCATTTCCCCCTTGATCTTGTTACTCTTGGAGGTTGGAGACTCCTAGTCGGTAGGAGTGCTCCGGTGAGGAATCAACTTGTGATTTGTCCCCCGGAAAGTTTGTGAAGGTTTGGAGGCCGCCTCAAGGTCTACCACTAGTGGTTGAGAATTGCCTTCGTGGTGATATCTCAAGGAGAATAGGGTGAGCCTTCGTGGCGTTGGTGTGCCTTCGTGGTAACATCCACCTCTCTAACGGTGACTAGCTTCCCTCCAAGGAAGTGAACATCGGGATACATCCTCGTCTCCGTGACTTTGGTTATCCCTAACCCTAACTCCTTACTTGTGGTTGACTTTGGTCATTTGACCGTGCATTTACTATATCTTGTTGTCCTCATTATATTGTGGTGGTTGATTATATTGTGTTGGCCATTTCCTTGTAGAGATTATTTAGGCCTACACTTCATATTCCGCAATTCATACTTGCTACTATTGATATACATTGTGATTAGTGTGAATTGCTAACTTGTGTTATAAACTTCCATATATTGTGATATTGCTCAAGTAAGTTTGTGTAACTTACTTGAGTTTGCTTGTATCATTAAATTCCATATATTGTGATACAATTTGTGTAAGCTTGTATTGCTTACTTGTGGTTGTGTGTATTATTCATTTCCATACCTCGTGATATACACTGAGTAAGTTTGTGTGACTTACTTGTGCTTACTCATATCCTATTGTTCTCATCTTGTTTATGCTAAGTTGTTGGTGCACTTAGTGAACCTAGTATATTTAGGATTTGTGCTTGAAAAGTATCCGCTTAGTTTATTTCCGCATTAGGATATAGCCAAATCCGTAAAAGATTTTAAAACGCCTATTCACCCCACTCTAGGCGACAGCGTGGTCCTTTCAATTGGTATCAGAGCTAGGTCTCTCCTTATTAGGCTTAACCGCCTAGAGAGTAATGATGTCGACTAGTGAACTAGTGCACGATGACACATTTTGTTTAATGGCACAAATTACATTATGCTGAGATTACGCATGCTTTGTCACTTTCGGGCCATGGGTCCAAATGCTTTGCGGATTGTGGTTGTAGGGAATTCAAATCTAAAGGATGGACAATCTCCATCACTTGATGATATGCATCTTGATTGTGAAGCTTTAAGTTTCATTCACCAAGCTATAACCTTCGAGGTGTTCAAGTCAATCTCGTCTTGTTCGTTGGCTCATGATGCTTGGACCAAAATTGAAGATATATATGGTGGGTCCAATCTTCATGAAGACAATATTCTTTTTGGGGAGTTAATGGAGGAGTTCTCCACATTTTTAAATCATGAAGAGCTCTCTATTGCTTCCACCTCCGATTACTTGCATACCCCAACATCTTTCACTTCACCAACATGTGGCATACCACAAGGTAATGACATGGTGAGTGAAGAAATATCCTGTAATGATGGTGTTAAGCTCATTTGTGATGATATGCTTGATCTCCCATGTTGCCATGATAGAAATATCGTGATTCCCTCTAGTTCTATTTGTGAAACTAACCATGTAGAGGAAATCAAGAAAAATGAGGCATGCTTGGTTGATGAAGAACCCTCTTCTCCAAAAGAATCATCATCAACCCCTTGTGTTCACATGTGCCTCATGGCAAGAGGTAATGACGAGGTATCATCTTCTCTTAGTGACAATGATGATAGTTGTAATGAGGAAGATGATGAAGTCTTGACTCAAAATCTCTATGAGATTGGGAAAACTCTTCGTAGAGCTAAAAATAACACTTATAAAAGGTTCCAAGATGTTCTTGCTTGCTTTCAAAAACGTAATGACTTATTTATTTACGAGCAAGCAAAAAGTGAACAACTTGAACATGAACTTGCTATGGCTCATCAATGTCTTAGTGACTTGAGGTCTTTAAAAGAAGAGATTGAAGTTACGCATTGTAAACTTAAAGAGGATTTTGAGCCCCTTGACCTTGACTACAAGAAGGTCAAAGGAGAGCTCATCAAACTCTCTAAGTCTCATGAGGAACTTCAAGCTACTCATGCGGAGTCTCTAGCTTCTACATGCTCCTCTCATATTGATAATGATGCTTGTCCTACTAACTCTATCTTGTGTGAAGCATCGATATTAAAAGAAAATGTTGACCTAAGGACTCAACTTGATTTGCTAACTAGCAACTATGGGAAATTGGAAGAAAGTTATGAAAAGCTCTCGGGCACTCATGAGGATCTTATAATCTCTCATGATGGGCTAAAGTTAGCTCATAAGGCTATGTGGACCAAGGTAAAATCGTGTGAGTCTCATGTGGATATTAGCACATCTTCTACTCGAAGTGCCTTATTGCCATGTGCTAGTCCTTGCAATTCCTCTCTACATGATATTGGTACATCTTGTGATGAATTGCTCACCATGCCTTGTTGCTCTAACAATGAAGTTTCTACTTCCTCTAGTTCTTTTGTTAATACTAACCTTGTAGAGGAAAATAAAGAGCTCAAGGCCCAAGTCACCAGTTTGAAGAAAGACTTGGAAAAATATTGTGATAATATCTTGAGTGTGCAAAAGGACCCTCAAGACAAAATTGGACTTGATTTCATCTCCAACAAGAAGAAGTCCAAGAACAAGAAGAAGGGACGAGATCAAGTCAAGAATTCGGCCAACATTATTTGCTTCAAGTGCAAGAATGTTGGACACCATGTGAGATCTTGTCCATTGAAGAAGAAGGCTTCAAGTGTGAAGCATCAAGGGAAGTGGCCTCAAGTTCAATATCAAGATAATGAAAGGCCTCTTCCCATGCCTAACCAAGATAATGCTCTCCAAGTTGAAAAGGTAAAGAAGAAGAGAAAGGGGAGCACATGTTGCTATATTTGCCGTAAGAAGGGACACATAGCTTCATCTTGTTCCAACGGTAACATATCTAAGCCTCCTATAGTCAATAATCATTATTTGCTAAAGAAGGATATTGTTGGCAATGTGTTTGCCAAGTTTGTGGGTTCCCAGAGAAGTTTGAAAGTGGACAAGACCATTTGGGTTGCCAAGCCTATTGTTACTAACTTCTTAGGACCCAACTTGGTTGGGGACCATCAAGCTCAAACTTGGTCAATAGGTGTGTGGAGGGCATTGGAGACTTGGCTACTTCATGAAGAAAAACTATTTTCACCATATGTTATGGTTAATGCCAAGTCAAGTGGATTATCATCATATCTATCAATCCAATGCTCCTCTTTGCGGTAACTTGTACTTGCATTGTTTACATTGAAAGTTACTGTGTCCCTTGCATGTTTAGGTTTTGTACCTAGCATGTGCTTTTTTAGTTGTGCTTCCTAGTATGCTTGATTTGTGTTATCTAGCATGTGTAGGTCACAATGCACTTTATATATTTGTGCGTGTGTGGTTTCAAGCCTTTATTGCTTCATTAGTTGAATCTTCCCTGGCTGGATCATCACATTATGGGGGAGTGCTATGTTTTACAGATATCACAAACCTTAAAGGTGTATGTATGTGGGATACCACCTAGTATTGTTAGTGCTATATTATCGAGGTACTATGTGGTATGTAAAGCTCATTTGAAACTCAAATTCTCATCCATTAATTATCCTTAGTTGGGTTTCATTTGCTTCTTGTGGATAATACATGGATCATCATATTATGGGGGAGTGATATTCTTTGTGCATATCACAATGCTTGTTAATATGAACAATTGAGGGATGCCACCTAGAATTTATATTTGAGATATCTTATATCTCCGTGGCATGCAATGTCTTGTTTACGTATGGCATTCTTGTGCGGTTTTGCCCATGGTTATCTTTAAAACCATATTTGGAAAATCATTTGATTAAAGCTATTCCAATTATTGCTTTTCATGATTATCTATCTAGTCGGAATGTTAATATTATGCTATCCAAGCATTGTGGTTATTCCTAAACTCTCATGTTATGCTTGTGTTAGTATAGATGATCATGTACTTATTTGGTTTCTACACCCAATGATAACCCGAAATACCATTTTGTTCGAATTCATCTTATTTCTCTATATGAGAGTTTGTTATCTCATTGTTTATAGTGTCCTATATCTACTTGAGTGGGATATTCCTATGAGTATGTGTGCAATGCATATCTTATATGCTCATTGTTTTTTTTCCTTGGTTCATATGTTGAACTTTGTGTGCTATCATATGTTGATTTGTCACTTTGATTCATTTTGGACAACATTAATGACTAGTGTTGTTATTGGAAGTATTAACAGTTATGTGGTCATTTGTCCAATTTATATCTCCCTGGATTTTGGTAGGCTTATGCATGCATATTTACTATGTGTAAATTCACATGCCTTGTTTGCCTTATTTGATCCAATATATATATGGTAAATCCATCAAATTCTTAATAGCTATGATGTGCATGAAATTCAAATTCATATCAATAGGCACATATTTAAGTGGTTTTACCCTATGTGTTGTAGTTATGCTAACTACGTCGGACCCAATAAGTTTGGGGACCATATTGTACTTAAAATGTTTTAGGTACATTTGAGAAGCATTGGGTGCTTGGCTTATTCATGAAGGTGGTGGCACTATGAGGAAATTAGAGCCAAGCTTGGACATTTTATTTTATCTACAACTTCATACCAATGCTATCTCGGTAATAAGTATTTACTTCATGCATATATATAGAAATGGGGTTAACCTTGTGTAGGTTCCATCATGGCATGAATTTCTTGACTCGTTCCTGTGATACTTGTTTCCTTTCTCAAAGCGTCCCAACAATGATCTCTTGTTGCTAGTTGTGATGTCTTTGATGGTTGTGCCATGCTTTCAAGCAAAGATCTCATTGGTATATTTTATGACTCCCGTTTTGATATCTTATTCCTTCCTTTTGTAACTATTTTATGTGTACATCCTTCTTTGTGGATATCATCTACCTAGTATCTTATACACGTGAGAGAAGTTACATCTCTAGTTGATATCCCTATTCTTTCATGTCCACCATTTCATTCACTTTTTATATCTTTTTGGTGGCTCCATGGAAGCATTTGTTGAATGAGTGCATGTCTTACCTCTTTCCATCTTAGTGCACTCATGTTTGGTGAAGATTGTTGTTCTCATGCTTGTCTTGACAAGCCTATTATTTCCTATCTTCATCATGGGTTGTCACAAGCTTTGATTTTTAGTTTGCTATTAGTGAGCTTGTGAACCCATTTTCTTGATGTGTGTGTGACCTTCTTAACTTCATGTGTGTGGGAAGGACATGTCTTGCACCTTGTATCTCATTTACTCAAGGCTATGTTGATGCTTAATTATCATCCTTATACTAGTCTTCTCAAGTGCTTTGGCGTGTCTCACACACATCATTTTGGTTGTGCCTATTCTTAGGTTGCCTCATGTACATGTTGCTCAACCATATGTTTGTTGCAAATGCTAGGGTTCTTTTCTTATCTATGTTTGCTTGCAATTGTTGTGTGTTCCTATTGATTTTGGGGGAGTGATGATCCTATTTTGTGCACCTGTATCCAAATAAAAAAAATTCAATTGTGCACAAATCATGGGGAGCTTCTCTATTTTCCTTAGAACACTCCTTTACCCAAATCGTAATATTCTTTTATTCTTTTGGCTCATCGGATCTTTTGATTGCTTGCTTCACTTTGTGTTATGCAAATGAGATCAATTTGTGCCATGTGTTTTGTGCCATGTGCCTTGCTATTATGACTAGGCTCAAGTTGTATAATAGTGGATTCACTTGTGGATATCATGTTCTTATCAATTGCAACCTTTCTTTTTGTGTATACGAGTTTCTTTGTGGATACATATCATGATTATTATAGGCCACTTAGAAATTTTTATACATGAAAAAGTTCATATCTTCGTATCTGGTTGCATTCTATAGATTTCGAGCTCCTTTAATTGTTCATCATTGAATATGTGCATTTGTTTTCACTCACATTTTGTTATATGCACACATCAAGGAGGAACTCATACTATATTGGTCTGCTAGATGTTTTGTCTTCCATTTTGGCATTTGTTGCCAATGGGGGAGAAGTTTAGAGGGTTTATGATAAATATCTTTTCTAGTTCTTGTTGTCACTCATGCATATCTACCCTTGTTATATATTCTTATTGCATGGATGCGTCTTGTATATAGAGAAATCTTCTCCTAGTTTATGTCAACCAATATATGCAATGACATTCAAAGTTCATTCACAAATTCATACATTATGGGGGAGTTTGCTCTATATACTATGGGTGTACTATCATCAAATGCTTGTGTAGTGTATTGATGATAGTACAACCATCCCAAGTATACAATTTATCCTTGGAGAAATTTCATGCTTGTTTAAAAATTCATTATATAAACCCTCTTGTTGAGATTGTCATCAATTACCAAAATGGGGGAGATTGAAAGTACATGTAGTCCCCATGTGTGGTTTTGGTAATTAAATGACAATCCTAATGGACTAATGTTTGCACTGAGATATATATTTGAAGGAAAGTTCCATTTGCAATGCATGAAGAATATTGGATGAATTGGTGGATGAAATCCATCAACATCTATATATGCATTGAGACTTGATAATGAATGACAATTCCTATGAAGAAACAATGACATCAAGTTATATAGGAAGGTTTGATCCATGGGTGATGCAAGAAGGATATTGAATGGATTCGGAATGAATGCCATATACATGTAGTTGTGCATCAAGATTAATCATGGAGCAAAGATTAAGGTTGACCAAGATGAAGATCGAAGATTGAATTCAAAGATGGTCAACACACAAGCACAAATCATGTGCCACGTGAGATCTTGTGGTATGGTAAGAATTTGTCAATTGCGCTTTGTGTACTAATCCATACTATGTGTTGCCTATGTTTTTGAGAGGAGATTCTCATGGGCTCGCATCGAGAGAGATATTTCAAGTGTCTATGAGAGGATGACATCAAGTGTTGATGATCATGGTTGACAAGGGCAAGTTCAAGATAACTATCCCAAAGGATTACATGCTTGAAGCTTGTGGATGATCACATGATGGACACATGAAGATAAATACAAAGCAAAGCTTCCCACATTGTGTATGGGGGAGCTACTTGAAGACTTCACCAATGTCTTGCCATTCAACTTGATCCAAGAAGAAACTTCAACTTCAAGCTCAAGTCAAAGGCTCGAGTCAAAGGTATTAGTTCCTTCGACGTTAGTGTTGTGGAGTGATGAACACCGAAGGAACACATACACTCAAGAATGGATTATTGATAGCTATGTAGTGTATACCTTTTATGATTCTTGAGTTACAGGGATCCTCCACTATTAAGAGGGGATCAAAGGGGTTCGTGATAGATTTGCTCAAGTCAACATCTTCTCTACACAATTCCACTCATATCCTATATACCAAAGAAAATCCAAAGCCAAATAGGTTACCCAAATACATGATAAAACCTTTGCACATTTTGCATCCTCCATTTTGGTTCATCTTGGGTGGTTCTTTATGTGAGGACCTGGGTTTTTTTCATAGCTTCAAAACGAGCCCAAGATCATCAAAATCGGAGTCCGGATGTAAAAGTTGTGCCTGTTTCAGTTTCTAGGCTGCAGCAGTTTGGTTTGGCCGGATCATCCGGGTCCTCTCCCATATCATCCGGGCTTTGCCCAGATCATCCGGGTTCCTGCCCGGATCATCCGGGTTATTCGTAAAATTCATCACAGAAGCTTATTCCGCTAGCCGGATCATCCGGCTACCCACCCGGATCATCCGGGAATTGCCCGGATCATCCGGCTATGTCCCCGAACATCCAGGTATCTACTTCACCACATTGTATATTGACCTTCTTGGATCATCCGGGCATTACCCGGATCATCCGGGTATGCGTCCAGATCATCCGGGCAGGTCAACAACTGCGGGAAACGGCTCTATTTTCTTTGGGGGTATAAATATCCCTCTCCCACTCCGGGGGAGGGTTGAGCACTTCATCCCAAATCGTCCCAAGAACACAAGTGGCTCCCTCTCACTTCTCCTACACCAAATCTTAGATCCCGGAGAGATTAGTGAGTGTTCTTGAGAGTTGTTCCAATCAAAAGATAGATCCTCTCCCTCTCCCTCTTGTGACCAAAGCAATTCGTGATTTGAGCAAGTCTTGAGCATTTCCCCCTTGATCTTGTTACTCTTGGAGGTTGGAGACTCCTAGGCGGTAGGAGTGCTCCGGTGAGGAATCAACTTGTGATTTGTCCCCCGGAAAGTTTGTGAAGGTTTGGAGGCCGCCTCAAGGTCTACCACTAGTGGTTGAGAATTGCCTTCGTGGTGATATCTCAAGGAGAATAGGGTGAGCCTTCGTGGCGTTGCTGTGCCTTCGTGGTAACATCCACCTCTCTAACAGTGACTAGCTTCCCTCCAAGGAAGTGAACATCGGGATACATCCTCGTCTCCGTGACTTTGGTTATCCCTAACCCTAACTCCTTACTTGTGGTTGACTTTGGTCATTTGACCGTGCATTCACTATATCTTGTTGTCCTCATTATATTGTGGTGGTTGATTATATTGTGTTGGCCATTTCCTTGTAGAGATTATTTAGGCCTACACTTCATATTCCGCAATTCATACTTGCTACTATTGATATACATTGTGATTAGTGTGAATTGCTAACTTGTGTTATAAACTTCCATATATTGTGATATTGCTCAAGTAAGTTTGTGTAACTTACTTGAGTTTGCTTGTATCATTAAATTCCATATATTGTGATACAATTTGTGTAAGCTTGTATTGCTTACTTGTGGTTGTGTGTATTATTCATTTCCATACCTCGTGATATACACTGAGTAAGTTTGTGTGACTTACTTGTGCTTACTCATATCCTGTTGTTCTCATCTTGTTTATGCTAAGTTGTTGGTGCACTTAGTGAGCCTAGTATATTTAGGATTTGTGCTTGAAAAGTATCCGCTTAGTTTATTTCTGCATTAGGATATAGCCAAATCCGTAAAAGATTTTAAAACGCCTATTCACCCCCCCTCTAGGCGACATCGTGGTCCTTTCAACCATGCCATCGATGGAGCCATGCCATGGGCCGTAGGCAGGCAAGTCTGGGTACCCCGATTCCTAGAACGCCGACAGTAGCCCCAGGGCCCAAGGCGCGCTCGGACTAGGCTTCGAAGCAAAGCCAAGGGCAAGGGCAAAGCGCCACGGGACCCAACCGCCTGCGGCCCTAGTCGACGCTTGGTTCTTGATGGGACGTGGGCGTCTCCCCTTGCTCATGCTGCCTCGGCAACCATCCTGAGCTGACAAAAGGCTGGCGCCTACCGCTGAGCCTTCATTGACCTCCCTTCATCATGCTCCATATCCCTTTCTCTCCCTGCTCAAAGCGCCTGCAGATCTGTCGACCTCTCCACGAGCTCGCCACCGATGGCAACTGAGAAGGCGAAGCTAGCCGCTCCTTCCGCGCGCCCGACCCCCATGCTTGAGCTGGCCCTAAGCGCATCCAGCATCACCGAGGAGAAGCACCTCGCCGCCGTGGTCCCGTTGACGGCGAGCAATGACAATGAGGGGAGGGATACGAAGCTTCATGTCGGCATCACCAGGCAGGACGCCTTGGGCGAAACCTTCTACCCCTTCTTCCCGCACAGCGTCTTCGTGGGGCTCGTCTCCCGTTCTTCGATTTCTTCTTCACCGTCCTCAGCCATTATCGGATTGACACCCTTCATCTTAATCCCAACTCCATCCTCCACCTGTCGATCTTCGCCTTCTACTGCGAGGCGTTTGTGGGGGTGGCAACCTCCATTGCGCTGCTCCACCACTTCTTCTATTTCCGGATGCGTAGCACGACCCAGTGCTACAGGTGCATCTGCTTCGTCGCATCCCACGTCAGGAACGCGATATCGAGAGTTAGGAAGAAGGTGGATGATTTCTGGCGCAAGTGGATCTTCATAGACATAAAGCTCTCTCATGCTCGTCTGGAGATGCCGACCGTGATGCCGGCGAAGGTGGACTGTTGGGCTCACAAGAAGCTCATCGACCCGTGGGCGATATCGATGCTGGAGAAGATGACGGCGGACCTGGAGGCGGAGAAGCTGACAGGGGCCATGCTCGTCGGGGAGTTCCTGACACAACGCCTGGCTCCACTTCAGGCACACTCGCACTCTTTGTGGAGTCTGAAGGGCGTGGAAGACGACCTTCGGCTGCGCCCGGAAGACTTGACCGATGAGGAGCTGAGCAACGCCGTGCGCACCTTGCTTGAGAAGGACCCGAGTGGCCTACCTCCCGCTATACCACTTCGACGACGGGGCGGAGGTGGCCGTCGCCATGCCTGCCTTCAATGAGTGGGGGCTTGTGCCACTCACGCTCCTAAACTCCTCGGTGCCGGTGTCCTCCGGCGTGGTCTCTAGGAAGGAAGAGGAGGGGGACTCAGAGGCGATAGAGGAGGTGGGGGAGAGCTCTCCCTGCGGCAGAGCGAGCTCCTCCACGGCCTCTCCAATGATGACGATACCAGTGACTATCTGGTTGAGGGTTCCCCGCACTCCACTGGGGCCGTCACAAGGTCCGGGGTTACCCCTCTATGGAGGTCAGGACGAGGGACCCCAAAGAAGATCGAGGCGACGCTGCTTCCCCGAGGCCGCGCGACCTGCCTTGCCGCCCGTGGCCACTGTTACAGAGCCAACCATCATGCGTCCGGCTGGTCCTGAGTGCGCGACAAGGCCCGTGCTGAAGACGCTTGGGGGCGCCACGCTCCTGGGCAGGAACAGGTCGTATGTCGCTAAGGACGAGTAAGTATTTCACCTTGTCTTTTCTTCCTGTTCTTGATGCCGTGCTCAAGACATTCTCCTCTAAGTGGCCAGGCTGACATCGGTGGCGAAGAGGGAGCGGGAGGAGGCCAGGGCCTCCGAGGCCGGGTGACCTACCACTGCCACGGCGACCCCGGCGCAGACGGAAGAGGCCGCCTCGCGCTTGCCTGTGAAGGAACAGGCTCCTCGAAGCTCGGAAGCAAGGCCTCAGGAGGAGACCGCCTCCAAGGCTCAGCAGACTCCGGGGGTGCCAGTCCTCGACGCACTTGCGAAGGGTTTGAGGGCTCCGGAGCCCCCTGTCATCCTTCCCGCTGTTGCGTCGCTAGCCCATGCACCAGTGCCACCTCCTTCCCAAGTCCTTACGCTGGCGGACGATGGCTCCTCCGCCATGCCTAGCGATTTGGAGGAACCATGCTAGGCCGGCTCCGGGCAGATCTTTAGGGCGCCGACCGGTGTAGGGTGGCGGGGTGCCTGGAGTTGATCTCAGGGTGGCTTCAGGCCGACTTGTCCGTCAGGACGCCCTGGGGTCATGCCGAGGCAGCCATCATGGAGGGCAGGAGGGAGGCCGGCGAGGCCACCATGGCTCGTGATGCGGCGCTGACCGACGCAACATCTGCCAAGGAGTGTTGCCGCACGGTGGTGGCTGAGCTGAAGGCCCTCCGCGATGAGCAGGCCACCCGCACCCGTCAGCTCAAGGAGCAGGAGGAGGAGCTGAAGGCCTGGGTGTAACACCCCAGATGTAAAACTTCCCATTTTGGCAATATATCCATCTTGCTCTTCATCAATTCCAAGTGGTTTCCTCCGTGCTGTTTTCATTTTGGGTTTTGCTTTGTGTTAATTATTGCATTGCCTTGCTATTCTTGTCATATTCCATTTTGCCATCATATGTTTGCATCTTGTGCATATCAATGTTGTGTTGTGCTTATGTCAACTTGCATTTCCATGATATTCAGGCATGATGTGTTGTTGCATGCTCTATGTGGATCCAAGCATCAGCTCCACCTTCTATCCATTCCTTTCTTTCATTTTTGAAAGATCATATATCCTCACTCCATTAATGTTCATCTCTTCCTCACAATTCTAGCACCATGCCCTAAACCTATGTGCCCAGTTTCACCTATTTTGGAGTTGACTTGGTTAGGTTTTAAAATGGCTCAAGTTTGAATTAAATTCGAACTTGAATTATTTTACGTCCTTTAAAAATCTCCAAACCAATTTTATTAAATAGGGCATAATTCCAGGAGCTTGGGGATATTTTTAATATTCTCGGATTCTTCTTCTAGCCCCCTGCACTTTTTCCTTTAGTTTTCTGTTTGAGGAAAATGATTGAGGGAAAAGAGAGAGGAGCAGCGCAGCAGCAGTCACCTGGGCCTCGGCCTCTAGGCCGGCACAGCAGCGCCCAGCACCCCGCAGCCCACCAGGGTGCGCGCCAGCCCGCCCGCATGACGCCTCCGCCTTTTCTAACCAGAGCACCCGCTCACCCCCACTGCTTTGCGACCACGTGGCCACGCCGGCCCCAGCCGTCAGCGACTGCCATGTAGCCCGCACCCACCTTTTCCCTCTCCTCTTGCCTTTGCCATGAGGACCGAGAGCATGAGTGCAACGACGTGCTCCGTCCCGTCGTCCTAGCCCCCTACTTAATGCCTCTCCTTGCCCAACCACTTCCTAGGGTTCCCCTCTTCCTCCCCCCGCCGCCAGGCATTTATACCACTAGATACCTCATGCCACCACCATCCCGAGCGCACCCGAGCCAACAGCCTCATCGCCGGTGCGCTCACCGTCTACCTCTGCCTCACCAACCGTGTCCTTCTTCCCCGTCATCGACTACCTCCACGATGTAGACTACGTGGAGCCGAGGGCCTCGTCCACATCATCTTCTTCCTCGTCTTCGACTCTGGCCACCGCAGCTATTTGATCGCCCTCACCGTCAACTCCATCCACCTCTTGATCAACCGAGGCCACCGTCGTGTTTGTGGTGAGCTTGCGCAGCTCCCCATCCTGTTTTCCCTCTCATTAGTTCGCTCCGTCGTAGTTTTCCATGGCCACCCGAGCACATCGCTGTCGGACCTCATCTCCAGCAAGGGTCCTGACCCCTTTAGCCTTGTCGCTTCTGTCCATAGTGATCGTCGTCACATGAGAAGCCCACATAGCCCCTCCATCGCGCCTACCGCCCTCTCCAGCGAGTAGCCCAAGCTCGCGGTTTCCGCCTCTGTCACCTCGTCGCCGGCGCCGCTTCCGTTGTCGTCCGGCACCGTGTTTGCCCGGCGGGCGTGCGAGATTTGCGGAGATTCTCATGCGTGTCCCTGCCGCTCTTTTTGGTCGCCGTAGCGTCCCCGACGAGTATCTCCGCCGTGCTATGCTCATCGTCGGCAGCAGCCATTGCGGCTAAGTCACACCCCATTTTCCCCCTCCTATGTCAGCCGCTGTCTCCTAGCCTAGTGGCTCAAGCTGCTAGTTCTCAGCCTAGCGACCTAGGTTCGATCCCTCGTGGGTGCATAAAACCCCCCTTTTTATTTCCTTTTGCACCCACTGACAGCAATGCCCCACTTGCCATACTCACACACCACAAGACCCCACATGTCAGCCTCTCACAGGGAATATTCCATTTCTAGAAAAGGAATCTTTCAATTTCGGGCAAGTCCATATCTGGATATTTCCTATTAGGGGAACTTACCATATCTGTCATATTCCATTTAGGGTAGTGTTTCACTTATAGTATTTGTGATGATTTTTCTACAGTAACCTAGACATATTACATATGTTTTTGGGGTAGAAAAGCCCACCAATTTAGTGGTGGCATTAGTTTTTTGCATTTGAGAAAGTTCATGACCATGTCATTTTACATCATGTTACTGTTTTGTGATTTTTGTGTGATTTAATCCAAAAATCCTATGAGGTTGTTTTGCACATGGATAGCTTCATTTTCATGTCTACTTCATGCTAGATTTTATTTAATGCCATTTAGTGCACTATGATGAGTGCCACAAGCTTGCAAAGTTCATATCATGAATCTATTTCTGCCATGCATGATTTTCCTCTAAGTCCGAAACATGTTTCATATCACTTGCCATGTTTGCTTTGATGCTACCATCTTTTCTGTGGTTTTTTTAGCTCAAGCTCAGTAAGGGAGTTTTGTTCATTGCCTTTAGTACTAGCATGCCATGCTCATGTTTGACATGATATGTTCCTGTAGCATGTAGTTACTAGCTCTAAACATTTCAACCTGATGCTGTTCTGTCATGATCAATGAATTTCTGCTAAGTCTGTTAAACTGTTAACTTTTGCATTTTTGCCATGCTGTTTTAGACTTGCTCTAGGGGTTTATAGTAGTATCTCAGTGTTCATGATTTGTATAGATTCACATGTACTTCAATGCCATGTATTTTGTTCTCATGTTTGCGTGATGTAGCATATTTAAACTTTGCATCTAAGTTGCCATGCTATTGTTTTCAGCTTATTGCATTGTATCTTGTTTTGCTCGTCATTTGCAAACCGTGCATCCATTTCTAGTGATCTTCATATCGATTTCATTTGAAATCTCCCAACCTATACAGTGGCATGCTTAGTTTGCCAAGTTGATGCCATGATCATCTTTCCCCTTCTGCAGTACCCATATGCATTGCACATCACATATTGCATCCCATGCCATGTCTTGCATCATGTTGCTTCCGCATTGCACCATGATTGATTGTTGTTCCGTTGCTTGTGTTTTTGCTTGGGTAGAGCCGAGAGACGAGTTCGTGAACGAGGAACCTATCAAGTACGTTTATGAGGAGCAAGCTTTCGACAACCCTGAGAACTTTGCAGGCAAGATGATCATTACCCCTGATATCACTTCTATGTTTGCTTGCTAGTTGTTCGTTCTATCGCTATGTCGCGCTACCTACCACTTGTTTATAAAGCCTCCCATATTTCCATGTCAAGCCTCTAACCCACCTTCCTAGCAAACCGTTGTTTGGCTATGTTATTGCTTTTGCTCAGCCCCTCTTATAGCGTTGCTAATTGCAGGTGCCGTGCAGGTTGTTCCATGTTGGAACATGGATATGTTGGGATATCACAATATCTCTTATTTAAATAATGCATCTATATACTTGGCAAAGGGTGGAAGGATTGGCCTTTTGCTCGGTGTTTTGTTCCACTCTTGTTGCCTTAGTTTCCATCATACCAGTGGTATGTTCCTTGAATTTTGCGTCCCTAACACGGTGAGTGTTTATGGGCCCCTCTTGACAGTTCACTTTGAATAAAACTCTTCCAGCAAGGCCCAACATTGGTTTTACCATTTGCCTAATAACAACTAAAATCTGCATAGGGAGTAATTAACCCGAGGATTGTTAATCAACAACCCAGGCCGGTGCTCCTCATGAGTGTTGGTCCAAACTAGAGCACCGTGCGGACCGCCCCTTGGAAACTTGGGGTATGTTGGTACCTGTATGCTTAGCTTATCCGTCGTGTCCTGAGACGAGATACGCGCAGCTACTATCAGGGTGTCGGCACGTCGGGACGTCTTGCTGGACTTGTTTTACCATTGTCGAAATGTCTTGTGCACTAGGATTCCGAGTCTGATCGGAGGGTCCCGTGATGGAGGATTGTCTCCGTGGATCGTGAGCTTGTCATGGGGTAAGTTGGGACACCCTTGCAGGGTTTAAACTTTCGAGAGCCGTGCCCGTGGTTATGTGGCAGATGGAAGTTTTTAATATCCGGTGGAGTGAACTTGAAACCAGACTCAATTAAAATATACCAACCACGTGTGTAATCATGATGGTTTCTTTTCGACGAGGATTGGGAAGAGAACACGGTGGGGTTATGTTTGAACGTATGTAGTTTAGGATCACTTCTTGATCACTTCTAGCTATGCGTTCGTTACATAGTTTCTCATCTTACTCTTGTACTCGTATGTTAGTGTCAGGACCCCGACTCGATGTCACATCGATCTAGCTTGTAACACCCCATATCACTTTGCGGCCTCACGCACGGTATCCCCACGGGTGTCGCCTTACCTTTGCCCGGGACCGTTTGCGCCTTTTGGCTCACGTATATGATAGTGTCGCTAGCATCCATATGAAAAAGAGCCCGGGCTGACATGACTAGTCGTAAACCCAAAGTGGCACAGTGCTTACAGGGACAGGCATCCATGACCCAGCAACGAACGTGTCGGTCATCAGCAAGTGGGTCCGGGCTGTAGCACTGGGCTAGCAGGACTCCGGTAAACCGGGCTGTAGCAGGCTAACAGGACTCCGGTACTCAATGTGTGACATTTCCCCGAAGGGACAGACACAGGAATGAAGAAGGACACATGCCGGCCAGCCTAAGTGTTCCAGAGCAGTAGCAAGCTACCATGGCTCAGTGGTAACACTAGGAGACATTTCCCGGTAAGAGAGGCTACTAAGGATAAACAACTAGGTAGTCAGATCCCACACATACCAAGCATTTCAATCATACACGCAATATGCTCGATATGTGCAAACACAACAAGGCATCACAACATGACTCTATGACACAAGTACTTTACTTAAGGCTCAGAGAGCCATACATAACATACACAAAGGTACGGGTCACACGACCCAGCATTCAAGTCATACAGTCATACAAACCAGCAGCGGAAGTAACTTGTCTGAGTACAGACAACTAGTAAAATAAAAGAGGCTTGGAAAGCCTAGCTATACTACGTGGTCCTTCACAAGCTCAGGATCACCACCTGGGCCTTAGCCTACTCATTGATGTCAACGTCTACGTAGAACCCATCAGAAGGGGTTGCAGCGTCTTCTGTAAAAATGTAAATTATAGCAACATGAGTACAAAGGTACTTAGCAAGACTTACATCAGATCCTACATACATGCATATTATCAAGAAGGGTTGGTGGAGTTATTGCAGCAAGCCAGCTTTGACTCTTGGCTAGGCTAACCTACGAGACTCCAACTTGAAATGGTTTTGCGCACACAAGTCCACTACTCACCACTTCAATACACTACCGAGGATCCACCTCCGTCTTCCTACGGAAGAGCCATCACCCAGATGAACCAGACCTGACACGACTCTAAGCATAGCAGGCATAGCAAGGTAGGAACAACACATACATATGGCTCAATCAACTCCTACACATGCTAGTGGGTTTCATCTAGTTACTGTGGCAATGACAGGTCATGCAGAGGAAATGGGTTCAACTACCGTAGCACACAGCAGTTTGAAACGCGTTGTCTTAATGCAGTAAAAGAGAGCAGGAGCGAGAACATGGGATTGTATCGATATGATCAAATGGTTGGTTGCTTGCCTGATGGTTCGATGCACTGATACGGTTCTTCGTTAGGGTAATCACGGTACTCCTCGGGGGCAGAACCTGCCGCAAAGAACACCGATACACAACCATCACCAAACAATGTGCAACAATATGATGCATGCATGAAACATAGCAATATGAGTGTGTTGGGCTAATGCAACTAAGACCAGAAGGGTTTGAACCAATTTGGATCAAAGATTCAAATTTCAAACTCAAACATGGCCTTTTAAAGTGCTTTTCCTTGTTCTGCATTAAACATCAGGTTAACTTGTTTAATCATGCATGAAAATAGTACAGATGGATAGATTGGATTTTTCTGATCATTTTTCATATATAATTTGTCTGATTTGGAGTTACAGAATAAAAGTTATGAATTTTTGAAGTTTAAACTATATTCTGGAATTTCCTATATTAGATTAATTCCAGAAAATCAATTATTGCGTCAGCCTGACGTCAGTGTGACGTCAGCAGGTCAACGGAACACGTCTGGGTCAAACCTGACAGTGGGTCCCGCGTGTCAGTGTGATTAGATTAATTAAAGTTTAATTAAAACTAAACCTGTTTAATTAACAGGGCTGGGCCCCACCTGTCATTGACTCAGGGGAGTCAACCAGGGCCCACCCGTGGTCAAACCCGGGTCGGCTGCACCGGCGTTTAGCCGCCGGCGAGCCCGACGCGGCGGCGGAAGTGGTTTTGGCTGTTTCGGCCACCAAATGGGTCGCGGAGACCACCGGAGTGGAGCTGAGGACGAGCCGCGGCTCTTTGGTGGAGTCCGTTGGGGTCGAGGTGGCCGGAGTTGGCGCCGGCGACGACTTTGGCGGCCACCGGGGTTCGGCCGAAGACGAACTTGACGCAAGAGGGGTCGGTGAGGTGCGGGGAGTGTCTAGCTAGGTGCTAAGTGACACGGTGAGCATGATGGACACCGTGGAGTGGTCGGAGGGTGACCGGGAGCACGTCGGCGACGAGCTCCACGGCGGTGGGTGCGGTTGAGCTCTGGGAGGTCGCTACATGGCTCGGGAGCAAGAAAAGGAGGGGGGGAAAGATGGCTAAGCTCACAGTGAGTGCGACGAAGCCCTTGGTGTGGCCGGAGATGGACCGGAGCGACGACGGCGTTGAAGGGGATCTCCGGCGACGGTGGTTCGGGCGAGGTTGTTGCGGTGGACTCGGGTGTTGCGAGCGCTCGGGGCTCGGCTTGCTCGATGGAGTGGACAGCGGCGGAGCTCCTGGACACGATGAGAGGACGCACGGGTGGCGGGGAGCACGGCTACGACGAAGGCACGGCGATGGTGGCGTCAGCCATGACGGGGGAGCGCGAGGGGGAGGAGCTGGAGAGGAGAGGGGGTGTCTGGGGGGTTCTGGGGAGCGAGAGAGGCTGATCCACGACGTCACCGGGCGCGGGGAGCGGCGAGGCGGCGAGCAGGTGCGTGGCGCGCGCTGCGGTCGCCTCGGGCACCTGCCTGCCTGCCTGGCCGGCAAGCAGCTCGTTGGAGCGGCGCTGGGCTGGGCCGGCAGGTGGGCCGGGTGCTGGGCGCCAGGTAAGTTTTTCCATTTCTTTCTGTTTTCTGTTTTTTTAATACTTCTGCAACTTTGTTGAATTAAATAAAATACTTAGGCAACTCCTAAAATCACCAAACTACTCCTGGTCCATAGTTGGATTATTTCCAACATGAAACATTTTAGTTTGGAGATATTTGAGCATTTAAATATTTTATATAATTTTAAATGCCCAATTCAAATATTTATGATTTAATTCAAAAACCCTAAGATGGCCTAGGAAAATGTGCATCACTTGTGGCAGAGATTCTGAACCAAGACAAAAAATGATGGGCATTTTAGAAGGGCATTTCAGGTTCATTGAAAAGTTTTTTAGTAAACCCTAATTGGTTTCAGAGGGGACTGGGGGTTCTGTCATCCCCATTTCAGGTTTCTGATGAAAGAGTAAACATGATGCAACACTCTAATGCATGGCTAGCTAGGATGTGACAACTCACCCCCACTCAAGAGAATCTCGTCCCGAGATTTGGGTTCCTCCGAGAAGAAGGCGGGATACTCAAGTCGAAGACGATCCTCCCTTTCCCAAGTTGCTTCATCCTCAGAATGGTGCGACCATTGAACTTTGAGAAACTTGATATTATGACGTCGAGTGGTACGCTCGGCCTGATCGAGGATACGAATGGGGTACTCTCGATATGTAAGATTATCTTGGAGATCAAGCATTTCGTAGTCCACTCCACGGATAGGATCCGAGAAGCAACGCCTGAGTTGAGAAACGTGGAAGACATCGTGGACTCTGGAGAGGTGCGGAGGTAGTTCCAATTGGTAGGCAACTTCTCCTCGTTTAGCGAGAATGCGAAAAGGTCCAATGTAACGAGGAGCCAATTTGCCTTTGATACCGAAACGATGGGTTCCCTTCAGAGGGGTAACCCGAAGGTAAGCCTTCTCGTCAACCTCAAAAGTCATAGCCTTATGTTTTTGGTCATATTGACTCTTTTGACGAGATTGGGCTGTTTTCAACTTTTCACGAACGATGCGAACTTGCTCTTCTGCTTCCTGAATCATATCCGGGCCAAAGAATTGTCTTTCCCCGGTCTCTGACCAGTTAAGGGGTGTTCGACACCGTCGTCCATAGAGAACTTCAAAAGGGACTTTACCCAAGCTAGATTGATAGCTGTTGTTGTAAGCGAATTCGGCAAATGGAAGGCACTTCTCCCAATCCATTCCGAATGAGATAACAGAGGCTCGAAGCATGTCTTCTAGGATCTGGTTGACGCGTTCCACTTGACCACTCGATTGAGGGTGAAAAGCGGTGCTAAAGGAAAGGCGGGTTCCCATAGCATTTTGGAAACTTTCCCAAAATCAAGAGGTGAAAAGACTTCCTCGATCCGAGTTAATTTCCAAAGGAACACCATGGAGAGACACTATCCGAGAGATGTATAAGTCTGCCAATTGACTAGCGGTTATACTCTCGCGAACAGGTAAAAAATGGGCCACTTTGGAAAGACGATCAACAACGACGAAGATAGCATTATTCCCTCTTTTGGTCCTGGGAAAACCGGTAATGAAGTCCATACCAATTTTATCCCATTTCCATTCAGGAATGGCTAAGGGTTGAAGGGTGCCAGCAGGCCGTTGATGCTCTGCTTTTACACGACGACAGATGTCGCAATTAGCAATATATTGAGCAATTTCTCTCTTCATCCTAGTCCACCAGAACCTCTGGCGTAGGTCCTGATACATCTTGGTACTACCGGGATGAATGGTGAGAGGGGATTCATGAGCCTCCTTAAGGATTAACTGTCGTAGATGCTGGTTCTTGGGAACCACTAAACGGTTCCCAAAGTACACAACACCATGATCATTTGTGGAGAAACAACTAGCACCTCCGCTAGCAATGTTCTCCTTGATTTTAGATATTCCCTTATCTCGCTTTTGGGCAGCGATGATTTGATCCGTAAGAGTAGGTTTCGCTACCAAGGTGGAAAGAAATCCTTGAGGAACAATGTGAAGGTTAAGCTTCCGAAATTCCTCATGGAGAAGCGGTTGACCTTGTTGTAACATCAGGTTGTTACAATAAGATTTACGACTTAGCGCATCAGCCATGACGTTGGCTTTCCCTGGGGTGTAAGTTATTCCTAAGTCGAAATCTGTGATCAACTCAACCCAACGTCTTTGCCTGAGATTCAAATCCGGTTGGGTGAAAATGTACTTTAGACTTTGGTGATCAGTGAATATTTCGCAACGGTTACCGAGGAGGTAATGTCGCCAGGTCTTAAGTGCATAGACTACGGCTGCAAGCTCTAGATCATGAGTAGGATAATTCTCCTCATGTGGGTGCAATTGCCGTGAAGCGTAAGCAATTACGTGTCGATCTTGCATGAGAATGCAACCTAATCCTTGTCGCGAGGCGTCGCAGTAGATAACAAAGTCCTTGGAGAAGTCTGGCGGTACCAGTACGGGAGCAGAAGTCAGGCGTCTTTTCAGTTCCTGAAAGCTGTGCTCACATTGTGGAGTCCATTCGAACTTCTTATCTTTCTTGAGGAGTTCGGTTAGAGGTTTAGCAACTTTGGAGAAGTTTTCGACAAAGCGACGGCAATAGCTCGCTAAGCCTAGAAAACTCTGAACTTGCTTGACCGATTCAGGTGGAGTCCAATTAAGGACGGCTTGAACTCGCTCAGGGTTAACAGCAATACCTTTACCAGATATTACATGACCCAGATAGGTCACTTCTGACAACCAAAATTCACATTTGGAAAACTTTGCATAAAGGCGGTGCTCTCGAAGTTTCTTCAACACTAGCCTTAGATGTTCGGCATGTTCTTCCTCGTTCTTGGAGTAGATGAGTGTATCATCGAGGTAAACCATGACGAATTTATCCAAATACTCCATGAAGATTGAGTTCATTAACCGAGAAAAGGTGGCTGGAGCGTTGGTTAAACCGAAGGACATGACGGTGTACTCGTATTGGCCATAACGAGTAACAAAGGCCGTTTTAGGAATGTCCCCGTTTCTGATTTTGATTTGATGGTAGCCCAACCTCAAATCCATTTTGGAGAAGAATGAGGATCCAGCGAGCTGATCATACAGGTCGTTGATCCTAGGGAGCGGATATTTGTTCTTGATTGTGACCAAATTGACAGGTCGGTAATCTACACCCATCCGGTCCGTACCATCCTTCTTCTTGACGAAGAGGACGGGGCAAGCCCACGGAGATGAACTAGGTCGGATGAAACCCTTTTTCAAGGACTCATCGAGTTGTTTCTTAAGCTCGGCTAGTTCTACTGGTGCCATCTTATAGGGTCTTCTAGCAATCGGAACGGTTCCTGGAATGAGGTCTATTACGAACTCAACATCCCTGTCAGGTGGAACACCTGGCAATTCCTCTGGGAAGACATCCGGGAAGTCACGGACTACCGGAACGTCCTCAAGGTCTGGCAAAGGGCTGGCGTTAAGAGAATATAATTGTCGCTTGGCTAATCGGGTCAAGACATTGACTATCTTCCCCGAAGGATGAGTGAGTTGAACAGTCCTAGAGAAGCAATCAATTTTGGCATGATGAGCTGACATCCAGTCCATACCCAAAATGATATTAATATCTGAAAATTTGAGAGCTATCAAAGATGCAAGGAAAACAAGTCTGTCGACTTGGATTTCATTTCCATAACTTACCCTGGAGGTCTGCCATCTAGAACCGGGAGTAGAAATTTCCATAGTGGATGGCATGTTACAGAATGCGGTGTTATGCAAACGAGCATAGTTCTAGGATATAAATGAATGAGAGGCTCCTGTATCGAAAAGAACAGATGTCGGGTGGCAATTAACAAGGAGCGTACCGAGAACGTCGGTGGGATCCTCTTGAGCTTCTTCGGCAGAGATACAGTTGACATGGCCACGTGTAGCGGTGGCCGGCTTGGCGTGGAACACTTTCCCTGTCGGCTTGCCACGGCCAACAGCTTTAGCAGAATGGTTGGGGTTGGTCTGGGGACACTCACGCATATAGTGGCCAGATTCCCCACACTTGAAACAAGTCACGGAACTGGTACGTGGAGGAGCATTGTTGGTTGGACCCCCATAGGGCTTGGCTGGTGCAGACTGTTGAACAGGGCGAGGCGCCTGGAAAGATGGCCTCGGTGTGAACCTGGGTGGCAGGGCGGTGTTGGGCACCCACACGCGGCGCTTCTGAGGACCAGCACCGGATGAGGAACCCATGTCACGGCCATGCTTGCGTGTTGCGTCATAATCAGTCTGACCAGTTTCAGCACTGATGGCCTTGTTAACAAGTTTCTGAAAAGATGTGCACTCATGCAGACGGAGGTCGCGGCGAAGCTCAGGACTAAGCCCCTTACGGAACCTTGCTTGCTTCTTGGCATCAGTAGAAACTTCCTCAGTTGCATATCGTGCGAGGTTACCGAACTCCCTGTTGTAAGCATCCACAGAGAGTCGGCCCTGAGTGAAACTGCAAAATTCCTCACGTTTACGGTCCATGAGACCCTCCGGAATGTGATGTTCACGGAAAGCCTCGCTGAATTCAGCCCAAGTAGTGACATGGCCCGCTGGGCGCATAGCTCCATAATTCTCCCACCATAGACTGGCGGGGCCTTCAAGATGATATGCAGCAAAGGTGACCTTGTCGGCCTCAGCTACTAGCGCGGAACGCAGCTTGTGAGAGATACTGCGAAGCCAGTCATCAGCGTCGAGAGGCTCGACGGAGTGGTGGAACGTGGGTGGATGTAACTTGATGAAATGACCGAGTGACACCACGTTAGTCCTCTGATGGTGTGCTGTGTTCTGTTCAATACGCTCCAACAAACGGTTGGTCTCCCGCTTGTTTCTTTCGGCTTCCATCATAACCTCGGCTAGGGAAGGAGGATGAGGCATATTTGCATTCCTGACTTCACTGCCTTCGGCCTGCTCTTGAGGAGCAGGGTTAGTGCGCGTGTTGACCATCCTAGGTAAACAAGACAATGATTTAGTCAGAATGATAAAATTCCGACATAGGATACAGAATGTAAGGAATAACTCGGAATGCAAGATGATCATCCGTATGACATGGTAGATACAGAAACTGCTTCTTTATTCCATCGTCATACACACCATACAGGGTTTAGTACAAGACCAAACAAGGTACTATTACGGTGAAAAGAGGATTACATCTCATCGGAGGCATTCCAAGCTCCTATACATTATTTTTCTACACGTCCGGAATGCGATACAACTAGGTCATATCCCACGAGTCACGCAGGACGATAGACGACACAGCTAACACGAACTAGTGATACTACCACTAACTCAGACCGCTCCGTAGTAGTCCTCGTAGAAGTCACCTCCATAGCCTGGAAGCTCAACATGATCATCCGGAAACTGACGATCTCGCGGAGCTTGTGGACCATAGGGACTAGGATGAGGTCTTGGACCAACAGACGGTGGCCTGCAGGGACCGCGAGGTGGGGTGATGCCTCCTACATCACGCCAACCCATGACGTCTGGCAGAGCAGATCTCACAGGATAGAGATCGCGCATATCCGAATATCCAGCTTGCACCGCCGGTGCAAACCGAGTCAATGTGGCCCAGTGGTCAGCACGGGTATTGAAGAGCTCTAACCTCAAGGCCCGATTTTCACGGTCCTTATCCTCGAGCATCTCAGCAGTGGTGCGAGTCCGTGAATCCTCCTGGGTGGGGTCAGCATAGATAGCCTGGAGATACCCTTGTGCTCCCGGAAGTGATCCTGGCATATACCGGAAATCAGAGTCCCGAAATAGGCCAGACCTGACTCGCATGATGGTCATCATAGAGTAGGTGGCGTCCTGCACAGCCATCTCAATAGTAACCCCGAGTCCATAGGAGCAGTGAAGGGGCTCGGTGGACCCAGGATAAGATGGAAATATCCTGACAGTGCAGAGATACTGGCTTTGATTAAAGTCTCGGAATTGCTCTTCGACCGTGTACTCAGGATACCAACGGTATCCAGCCTCAGTCATTACCCTGACCAACATGGCGGTATGACCGGGTACATCTAGGCATCGAGTCAGGCGAACCACTTGATTGAGGTCGCGAGTGGCCATCTGAAAACACAATCATAATGCAAAGGCATTAGAATTTCTAACAAAATTTCGGCAGCATAACAGCTGTAAATGCTCAAGAAGGATTTTGAGACATTTGACAAAGGATTTCATACACACTCAACATCATCATATCAAAGTTCTGAGTCCATCCTAGCAACATAATGTGGTAGTAGAATTGAACTAGGCTTGTATCCATCAAACCTATAAGGTACTACTGATTAGTAACACGTGATCCTGATAGAGAGAATAGATCCTAATTCCTTAACCCCCGGTGGAAGAATAGACTGACTCAGATCAGAATGTCATAAGATAAAGGAGTAAAAAGAGCCTTACGTTCCAACCCACAAACAATTCCCCTACATATAACTAAAGAATTTCTAGACTCAACATCGACCAGTTTGGCTTGGAGAACCTACAGGCAGTCCGGCTCTGATGCCAACGCTGTCAGGACCCCGACTCGATGTCACATCGATCTAGCTTGTAACACCCCATATCACTTTGCGGCCTCACGCACGGTATCCCCACGGGTGTCGCCTTACCTTTGCCCGGGACCGTTTGCGCCTTTTGGCTCACGTATATGATAGTGTCGCTAGCATCCATATGATAAAGAGCCCGGGCTGACATGACTAGTCGTAAACCCAAAGTGGCACAGTGCTTACAGGGACAGGCATCCATGACCCAGCAACGAACGTGTCGGTCATCAGCAAGTGGGTCCGGGCTGTAGCACTGGGCTAGCAGGACTCCGGTAAACCAGGCTGTAGCGGGCTAACAGGACTCCGGTACTCAATGCGTGACATTTCCCCGAAGGGACAGACACAGGAACAAAGAAGGACACATGCCGGCCAGCCTAAGTGTTCCAGAGCAGTAGCAAGCTACCATGGCTCAGTGGTAACACTAGGAGACATTTCCCGGTAAGAGAGGCTACTAAGGATAAACAACTAGGTAGTCAGATCCCACACATACCAAGCATTTCAATCATACACGCAATATGCTCGATATGTGCAAACACAACAAGGCATCACAACATGACTCTATGACACAAGTACTTTATTTAAGGCTCAGAGAGCCATACATAACATACACAAAGGTACGGGTCACACGACCCAGCATTCAAGTCATACAGTCATACAAACCAGCAGCGGAAGTAACTTGTCTGAGTACAGACAACTAGTAAAATAAAAGAGGCTTGGAAAGCCTAGCTATACTACGTGGTCCTTCACAAGCTCAGGATCACCACCTGGGCCTTAGCCTACTCATTGATGTCAACGTCTACGTAGAACCCATCAGAAGGGGTTGCAGCGTCTTCTGTAAAAATGTAAATTATAGCAACATGAGTACAAAGGTACTCAGCAAGACTTACATCAGATCCTACATACATGCATATTATCAAGAAGGGTTGGTGGAGTTATTGCAGCAAGCCAGCTTTGACTCTTGGCTAGGCTAACCTACGAGACTCCAACTTGAAATGGTTTTGCGCACATGAGTCCACTACTCACCACTTCAATACACTACCGAGGATCCACCTCCGTCTTCCTACGGAAGAGCCATCCTCGGCACTCACACTTATCTTGAGGCTTTTAGTAGTTTCCATTTACTTGTCTATGAACTGTATAGGCAACCAAGTAGTCCTTTACCGCGGACGCGGCTATTCGAATAGATCATGATAACCCTGCAGGGGTGTACTTCTTCATACATGTTTCCACCACTTAGCGTCTGCACACGACATGTGCTCGGCAGACTTCAAGCGAAAGCCGACGTGGGTGTAGACCACGACCTACCTAAACACTTAAGCCTCTAGTCCAGGTTTATCGCCTATCCAGGTTCCATCCGCAGGGAGTCCGGCCGAGGTTTCCCATACGGTCCCGAACGATGTGAACAGGGTTCCCGAGATACCTAACGGGTATTCAGTACACCCGGCCATGTACCTACCGCATCACAGCCCACCCCTACGGTCAGCGCTGTCCACGGCCTCCAGTAGGCTACAAACACCAGAAACTACTTGCAACTCCTGGACAGAGAGCTAGGGTGAATAAGAAGTCGAGCGGGGTCATATTTCAGGGCCCAATGCATGGTAGTAGCTGTATCTTAAATCACACATACAGATCTCAGTGCTTAAGGTCGGCTTCAATGAAACAACCCACCATGTACTCCTACATGGCCTCTCATCGATACCTTTATGAAATCGTGTTCACCACACCACTCTCATTACCGACATAATCATTTCACTCTAGCCATCACCCAGATGAACCAGACCTGACACGACTCTAAGCATAGCAGGCATAGCAAGGTAGGAACAACACATACATATGGCTCAATCAACTCCTACACATGCTAGTGGGTTTCATCTAGTTACTGTGGCAATGACAGGTCATGCAGAGGAAATGGGTTCAACTACCGTAGCACACAGCAGTTTGAAACGTGTTGTCTTAATGCAGTAAAAGAGAGCAGGAGCAAGAACATGGGATTGTATCGATATGATCAAATGGTTGGTTGCTTGCCTGATGGTTCGATGCACTGATACGGTTCTTCGTTAGGGTAATCACGGTACTCCTCGGGGGCAGAACCTGCCGCAAAGAACACCGATACACAACCATCACCAAACAATGTGCAACAATATGATGCATGCATGAAACATAGCAATATGAGTGTGTTGGGCTAATGCAACTAAGACCAGAAGGGTTTGAACCAATTTGAATCAAAGATTCAAATTTCAAACTCAAACATGGCCTTTTAAAGTGCTTTTCCTTGTTCTGCATTAAACATCAGGTTAACTTGTTTAATCATGCATGAAAATAGTACAGATGGATAGATTGGATTTTTCTGATCATTTTTCATATATAATTTGTCTGATTTGGAGTTACAGAATAAAAGTTATGAATTTTTGAAGTTTAAACTATATTCTGGAATTTCCTATATTAGATTAATTCCAGAAAATCAATTATTGCGTCAGCCTGACGTCAGTGTGACGTCAGCAGGTCAACGGAACACGTCCGGGTCAAACCTGACAGTGGGTCCCGCGTGTCAGTGTGATTAGATTAATTAAAGTTTAATTAAAACTAAACCTGTTTAATTAACAGGGCTGGGCCCCACCTGTCATTGACTCAGGGGAGTCAACAAGGGCCCACCCGTGGTCAAACCCGGGTCGGCTGCACCGGCGTTTAGCCGCCGGCGAGCCCGACGCGGCGGCGGAAGTGGTTTTGGCTGTTTCGGCCACCAAATGGGTCGCGGAGACCACCGGAGTGGAGCTGAGGACGAGCCGCAGCTCTTGGTGGAGTCCGTTGGGGTCGGGGTGGCCGGAGTTGGCGCTGGCGACGACTTTGGCCGCCACCGGGGTTCGGCCGAAGACGAACTTGACGCAAGAGGGGTCGGTGAGGTGCGGGGAGTGTCTAGCTAGGTGCTAAGTGACACGGTGAGCATGATGGACACCGTGGAGTGGTCGGAGGGTGACCGGGAGCACGTCGGCGACGAGCTCCATGGCGGTGGGTGCGGTTGAGCTCTGGGAGGTCGCTACACGGCTCGGGAGCAAGAAAAGGAGGGGGGGAAAGATGGCTAAGCTCACAGTGAGTGCGACGAAGCCCTTGGTGTGGCCGGAGATGGACCGGAGCGACGACGGCGTTGAAGGGGATCTCCGGCGACGGCGGTTCGGGCGAGGTCGTTGCGGTGGACTCGGGCGTTGCGAGCGCTCGGGGCTCGGCTTGCTCGATGGAGTGGACAGCGGCGGAGCTCCTGGACACGATGAGAGGACGCACGGGTGGCGGGGAGCACGGCTACG
>NC_041382.1:430991697-431004234 GCF_002162155.2 Triticum dicoccoides
AGCGGCGGAGCTCCTGGACACGATGAGAGGACGCACGGGTGGCGGGGAGCACAGCTACGACGAAGGCACGGCGATGGTGGCGTCGGCCATGGTGGGGGAGCGTGAGGGGGAGGAGCTGGAGAGGAGAGGGGGTGTCTGGGGGGTTCGGGGGAGCGAGAGAGGCTGATCCACGATGTCACCGGGCGCGGGGAGCGGCCAGGCGGCGAGCAGGTGCGTGGCGCACGCTGCGGTCGCCGTCGGGCACCTGCCTGCCTGCCTGGCCGGCAAGCAGCTCGCTGGAGCGGCGCTGGGCTGGGCCGGCAGGTGGGCCGGGTGCTGGGCGCGAGGTAAGTTTTTCCATTTCTTTCCGTTTTCTGTTTTTTTAATACTTCTGCAACTTTGTTGAATTAAATAAAATACTTAGGCAACTCCTAAAATCACCAAACTACTCCTGGTCCATAGTTGGATTATTTCGAACATGATATTTGAGCATTTAAATATTTTATATAATTTTAAATGCCCAATTCAAATATTTATGATTTAATTCAAAAACCCTAAGATGGCCTAGGAAAATGTGCATCACTTGTGGCAGAGGTTCTGAACCAAGACAAAAAATGATGGGCATTTTAGAAGGGCATTTCAGGTTCATTGAAAAGTTTTTTAGTAAACCCTAATTGGTTTCAGAGGGGACTGGGGGTTCTGTCATCCCCATTTCAGGTTTCTGATGAAAGAGTAAACATGATGCAACACTCTAATGCATGGCTAGCTAGGATGTGACAGTTAGCCACCATATTTGCTTAGTGCTTGCTACAACTCCACCTTATAACCAAATCGTACCTTTAAGCTTAAATAGTCTTGATCTCGCGGGTTTTGAGATTGCTGATTCTTCGTGACTCACAGATACTACAACAATAGTTGCAGGTGCTGATGATACCGACGCAGGTGATGCCATCGAGCTCAAGTGAGAGTTCGAAGAAGACCTTGTCCATTACTATATTTCCTTTCCAGATGATCAATAGTGGTGCCCAGTAGGGACAATCGGGACTTAGCATGGGTGGTTGTCTTCTTTTCATTTGGATCCGTTCATAGTCGGACCTTGTGTGTACTCTGAATGATGTTTGAATAATTTGATCATTGTGTGACGTGGCGATTGTAAGCCAACTATTTACTTCCTTGTTCATTTACATGGGAATGTGTGAAGATGACCCTTCTTGCGATCATACCAAAATGCGGTTATCCCTCTAAGTCATGCCTCGACACATAGGAGATATAGCCACATCTTTGGTGTTACACCGGGAGACTACGCTCACCAACCGTGACGCTGAACTAGAGCAGGAAGCCCAGGGCAGGCGGCGGAGCGGAGCCTCCTAGGGAAGCTGAAGGAGGAGCTGGAGGCGTCCCAGGAGTCCCATGCCAAGCTTGCCTCCGAGGAGAAGGACGGGCTGGAGGCTAGGGAGAAGTCCCTTGCCGCGGCTGAGAAGGCGACCGCCATAGGGTGCAACACCTTCGTCTCCCTCGAGTCGAGGTCCTGTGTGGCATTGCAGGACCTTCACGGGGAAGGGTACGAGAAGCCATTGACAACTCTAGAGGAAGGCCCCGCCGGGCTGCTCCCCAACCTTGTCGCTGCGCGAGGGCATCGTCGTCGGAGTGGGCCCCATGGTGGAGGGAGAGGCTCCCGCGCTTTTACCCCAGCCGCGACGCGCATCTTCAGCCACCTCCACCTTCGGGATGCCAGCTTCGACCTTGGTGCATTGATCGAACCCATGGCCTCTGAGCTCGACGATGCTGCCGCCGAGGCCGTGAAGAAGAAGGTGGAGGCCATGTTGCAGAAGTTCCTCTGCATCGACCCCGCGACCGCAGCTGGTGGCAAGGACGGCGCTAACGTTGTTGATGACGGGCCACCCCAGGCGTGCGACGATGGTGTCCAAGGCTGAGGAAGAGGCTCGAAGGCGGCGCTTCCCCCTATTTTAATATTGCAACATTTGTCTTGCCTCATGGAGGCGTAATAACTTATGCTTTGAGTTTCAAGAGACATTATGTTTTGTAATAATTTGCTAGGATTTCGCGACTTCCTTTCTGCTTACTTTAGTTTTCTACGTCGGTAGGGCCCGACCCCGCGCGTACCTTAGCTGCCGTTGGGACGTCCGGATCACCAGGACGAGACCAAGGGGTGAGGGGCTACGTGACCAGTTAGGCCCCTAGGTCGTGATGCCCAGGGCCCCCCCTTGATGTACGAAAAACCTTCATACCTATCCTCCCAGGCTCTTGCTCGGGAGGGGCGCGCGAAGACTAGGTCCAAGGGACCTGGTGAGCCGGCATACGCCAGGCGTGACCTGAGCGTAGCCCCCGTGCCCAGCCCCCTCGCGCGACTCTCCCGAGGGGAAAGTGGTGCTGTGAGGCTGAGCAGTGAGCCAGGTGGCTCTCCTGAGGTTACTGCAGCTGTTAGGTTGCCCTTAGTTGTTTATTTACCTGTGCGAAGCATGGTGCTTCTGCTCTTGCACGGGCATAGCCTCTCCTCGACCATGTCGTCCGCCAGCGCGGAGCATGGTGCTTCCACTGGTACGTGGGTGGGAGCTCCCTCTGAAGGGAGACTCCGGGGCATGTACAGCCCCGTCCTGACACATGGCTTGCACAACAGGACTAGAGGAGGTGTGTATGGGCACTTGCGAGCCAGCGCGGAACTCATGAGGCCCTACCTCAAGACGATGGTTAGGCAGCCTGTGCCGAGCGAATCTCCTGAGGATATCACATAAGAAGGCCAAACACCAATGACCCCAGGAGGTGACGTGAATGGGACCGGCCTGCGAGACAAAGCTCGTCCATTGGGTGTGTCGACGCTGCAAAGATAGACCCGAGCACAGACGCCGTGCGCAGTCTTCTCATGCAAAGATCGTGAAGAACGACAACCGGCGTGTGGCTCCCACGATGGTGAGGCACCGGGTCGTGCGCCCTAACATAACCGCTGTTGATTAGTGCTACCTCTTGAGCACTGCGTTGGTTTTCCTCGAAGAGGAAGGGATGATGCAGCAAAGTAGCATAAGTATTTCCCTCAGTTTTTTGAGAACCAAGGTATCAATCCAGTAAGAGGCTACGCGCGAGTCGCTCGTACCTGCACAAAACAAATAAATCCTGGCATGCAACGTGAATAGGGGTTGTCAATCCCTACATGGCCACTTACGAGAGTGATATCTGATAGATATGATACGATAATATTTTTGGTATTTTTGTAATAAAGATGCAAAGTAAAATAAAGTCAAAGTAAAAAGCAAAGGAAATAACTAAGTAGTAGGGGATTAATATGATAAAGATAGACCCAGGGGCCATAGATTTCACTAGTGACTTCTCTCGAGAGCATAAGTATTCTACGGTGGGTGAAGAAATTACTGCTGAGCAATTGACAGAATTGAGCATAGTTATGAGAATATCTAGGTATGATCATTTATATAGGCATCACGTCCGAGACAAGTAGACCGACTCCTGCCTGCATCTACTACTATTACTCCACTCATCGACCGCTATCCAGCATGCATTTAGAGTATTAAGTTAAAAACAGAGTAACGCCTTAAGCAAGATGACATGATGTAGAGGGACACACTCATGCAATATGATGAAAACCCCATCTTGTTATCCTCGATGGCAACAATACAATACTTGCCTTGCTGCCCCTACTATCACTGGGAAAGGACACCGCAAGATTGAACCCAAAGCTAAGCACTTCTCCCATTGAAAGAAAGATCAATCTAATAGGCCAAACCAAACTGGTAATTCGAAGAGACTTGCAAAGATAACCAATCATACATAAAAGAATTCAGGGAAGATTCAAATATTGTTCATAGATAGACTTGATCATCAACCCACAATTCATCGGTCTCAACAAACACACTGCAAAAAGAAGATTACATTGAATAGTTCTCCACAAGAGAGTGGGAGAACATTGTATTGAGATCCAAAAAGAGAGAAGAAGCCATCTAGCTAATAACTATGGACCCGTAGGTCTGAGTTAAACTACTCACACTTCATCGGAGGGGCTATGGTGTTGATGTAGAAGCCCTTCGTGATCGATGCCCCCTCCGGCGAAGCTCCGGAACAGGCCCCAAGATGGGATCTCGTGGATACAGAAAGTTGCGGTAGTGGAATTAGGTTTTGGCTCCGTATCTGATCGTTTGGGGGTACGTAGGTATATATAGGAGGAAGGAGTATGTCGGTGGAGCAACAGGGGGCCCACGAGGGTGGAGGGCGTGCCCCCCTACCTCGTGGCCTCCGCTTTTGTGTCTTGATGTAGGGTTCAAGTCTCCTGGGTCTTGTTCGTTGAGAAAATCACGTTCCCGAAGGTTTCATTCGGTTTGGACTCCGTTTGATATTCCTTTTCTTCGAAACCCTAAAACAGGCAAAAACAGCAATTCTGGGCTGGGCCTCCGATTAATAGGTTAGCCCCAAAAATAATATAAAAGTGGATAATAAAGCCCAATAATGTCCAAAACAGTAGATAATATAGCATGGAGCAAGCAAAAATTATAGAGACGTTGGAGACGTATCAAGCATCCCCAAGCTTAATTCCTGCTCGTTCTCGAGTAGGTAAATGATAAAAACAGAATTTTTTATGCGGAGTGCTACTTGGCATAATTTTAATGTAATTCTTCTTAATTATGGTATGAATATTCAGATCCGAAAGATTCAATACAAAAGTTTAATATTGACATGAAAATAATAATACTTCAAGTATACTAACAAAGCAATTATGTCTTCTCAAAATAACATGGCCAAAGAAAGTTATCCCTACAAAATCATATAGTCTGGCTATGCTCCATCTTCACCACACAAAATATTTAAATCGTGCACAACCCCGATGACAAGCCAAGCAATTGTTTCATACTTTTGGCATTCTCAAAATGTTTTCAATTTTCACGCAATACATGAGCGTGAGCCATGGACATAGCACTATAGGTGGAATTGAATGGTGGTTGTGGAGAAGACAAAAAGGGAGAAGATAGTCTCACATCAACTAGGCGTATCAACGTGCTATGGAGATGCCCATCAATAGATATCAATGTGAGTGAGTAGGGATTGCCATGCAACGGATGCACTAGAGCTATAAGTATATGAAAGCTCAAAAAGAAACTAAGTGGGTGTGCATCCAACTTGCTTGCTCATGAAGACCTTCCGCATTTTGAGGAAGCCCATCATTGGAATATACAAGCCAAGTTCTATAATGAAAAATTCCCACTAGTATATGAAAGTGATAACATGAGAGACTCTCTACTATGAATATCATGGTGCTACTTTGAAGCACAAGTGTAGTAAAATGTTAGTAACATTGTCCCTTCTCTCTTTTTCTCTCATTTTTTTTATTTTTAATTTTCTATTTGGCCCTTTTCTATTTTTTATGGCCTCTTTTCTTTCTCTTTTTTTCGTCCGGAGTCTCATCCCGACTTGTGGGGGAATCATAGTCTCCATCATCCTTTCCTCACTAGGACAATGCTCTAATAATGATGATCATCAAACTTTTATTTTTCTTACAACTCAACAATTACAACTCGATACTTAGAACAAAATATTACTCTATATGAATGCCTCCGGCGGTGTACCGGGATATGCAATGAATCAAGAGTGACACGTATGAAAGAATTATGAATGGTGGCTTTGCCACAAATACGATGTCAACTACATGATCATGCTAAGCAATATGACAATGATGGAGTGTGTCATAATAAACGGAATGGTGGAAAGTTGCATGGCAATATATCTCGGAATGGCTATGGAAATGCCATAATAGGTAGGTATGGTGGCTGTTTTGAGGAAGGTATATGGTGGGTGTATAATACCGGCGAAAGGTGCATAGTATTAGAGAGGCTAGCAAAGGTGGAAGGGTGAGAGTGCATATAATCCATGGACTCAACATTTGTCATAAAGAACTCATATACTTATTACAAAAATCTATAAGTTATCAAAGCAAAGTATTACGCGCATTCTCCTAGGGGGATAGATTGGTAGGAAAAGACCATTGCTCGTCCCCGACCGCCACTCATAAGGAAGACAATCAAAAAATAAATCATGCTCCGACTTCATCACATAACGGTTCACCATACGCGCATGCTACGGGAATCACAAACTTTAACACAAGTATTTCTCAAATTCACAACTACTCAACTAGCACAACTTTAATATCACCATCTTCATATCTCAAAACAATTATCAAGCATCAAACTTCTCATAGTATTCAACACACTCATAAGAAAGTTTTATTATTAATCTTGTATACCAAGCATATTAAGCAAATTACCATGCTTTTTTTAAAACTCTCAAAATAATCTAAGCGAAGCATGAGAGATCAATAGTCTCTATAAAACAAATCCACCACCGTGCTCTAAAAGATATAAGTGAAGTACTAGAGCAAAACTATATAACTCAAAAGATATAAGCGAAGCACATAGAGTATTCTAACAAATTCCAAATCATGTATGGCTCTTTCAAAAGGTGTGTACAGCAAGGATGATTGTGGTAAAATAAAAAGTAAATACTCAAATCATACAAGACGCTCCAAGCAAAACACATATCATGTGGCGAATAAAAATATAGCTCCAAGTAAAATTACCGATAGAAGTAGACGAAAGAGGGGATGCCTTCCGGGGCATCCCCAAGCTTTGGCTTTTAGGTGTCCTTAGATTATCTTGGGGGTGCCATGGGCATGCCCAAGCTTAGGCTCTTGCCACTCCTTGTTCCATAATCCATCAAATCTTTACCCAAAACTTGAAAAGTTCACAACACAAAACTTAAAGTAGAAAATCTCGTGAGCTCCGTTAGCGAAAGAAAAGAAAAGACCACTTCAAGGTACTGTAATGAACTCATTATTTATTTAAATTGGTGTTATACCTACTGCATTCCAACTTTTGTATGGTTTATAAACTATTTTACTAGCCATAGATTCATCAAAATAAGCAAACAACACACGAAAAACAGAATCTGTCAGAAACAGAACAGTCTGTAGTAATCTGTAGCTAGCGCAAGATATGGAACCCCAAAAATTATAAAATAAATTTCTGGACGTGAGAAATTTATCTATTAATCATCCTCAAAAATAATTAACTAAATAGCGCTCTCCAAATAAAAATGGCAGTAGTTCTCGTGAGCGCTAAAGTTTCTGTTTTTTACAGCAAGTGCAACATGACTTTCCCCAAGTCTTCCCAACGGTTCTACTTGGCACAAACACTAATTAAACACAAAAAACACAACAAAAACAGAGGCTAGATAAATTATTTATTACTAAATAGGAACAAAAAGCAAGTAATAAAAATAAAATTGGGATGCCTCCCAACAAGCGCTATCGTTTAACGCCCCTAGCTAGGCATAACAAGCAAGGATATATCTAGGTATTGCCATCTTTGGTAGGCAATCCATAAGTGGATCTCATAATAGATTCATAAGATAATTTAATTTTCTTTATAGGGAAGTGTTCCATGCCTTTCCTTAATGTAAATTGGAATCTAATATTTCCTTCCTTCATATCAATAATTGCACCAATCGTTCTAAGGAAAGGTCTACCAAGAATAATAGGACATGAAGGATTGCAATCTATGTCAAGAACAATAAAATCTACGGGCACATAATTCCTATTTGTAACAATAAGAACATCATTAATTCTTCCCATAGGTTTCTTAATAGTGGAATCCGCAAGGTGCAAGTTTAAAGAGCAATCATCAAAATAACGGAAACCTAACAAATCACACAAAGTCTTTGGAATCGTGGAAACACTAGCACCCAAATCACATAAAGCATAGCATTCATGATCTTTAATTTTAATTTTATTAGTTGGTTCCCACTCATCATAAAGTTTTCTAGGGATAGAAACTTCCAATTCAAGTTTTTCTTCATAAGATTGCATCAAGGCATCAACTATATGTTTAGTAAATGCTTTATTTTGACTGTAAGCATGAGGAGAATGTAGCATGGATTGTAACAAGGAAATACAATCAATCAAAGAGCAATTTTCATAGTTAAACTCCTTGAAATCCATAATAGTGGGTTTAGCAACATCTAGGGTTTTAATTTCTTCAATCCCACTTTTATCAATTTTAGCATCAAGATCAAAAAATTCCGAATTCTTGGAACGCCTTCTAGGTAAAGGTGGATCATATTCAGTCCCATCATTATCAAGATTCATATTGTAAAACAAAGATTTAATAGGGGACACATCAATAACTTTTAGATCTTCATCTTTATTTTCATAGGAACTAGAAGAACACGTTCTTATAAAGGCATCTTTCTTAGCGCGCATCCTAGCGGTTCTTTCTTTGCACTCATCAATGGAAATTCTCATGGCTTTGAGAGACTCACAGATATCATGCTTAGGTGGAATAGATCTAAGTTTCAAAGAATCAACATCAGGAGAAATTCTATCCATGTTCCTAGCCAACTCATCAATCTTAAGCAATTTTTCTTATATCAAAGCATAAAAATTCTTTTGTGAAGTAATAAATTCTTTAATATTAGATTCAAAATCAAAGGGCATCTAATTATAATTTCCATAAGAGTTGTTGTAGGAATTACCATAATTATTAGAGGAATTACTAGGATAAGGCCTAGGATTAAAATTTCCTCTATACGCGTTGTTACCAAAATTGTTCCTACCAACAAAATTCACATCCATAGATTCATTATTATTCTTAATCAAAGTAGACAAGTGCATATCATTAGGATCAGAAGAAACACTCTTATTAGCAAATAATTTCATAAGTTCATCCATCTTTCCACTCAAAACATTAATTTCTTCTATCGCATGCACCATTTTATTAGTAGATCTTTCAGTATGCCATTGTGAATAATTAACCATAATATTATCTAGGAGTTTAGTAGCTTATCCTAAAGTGATTTCCATAAAAGTGCCTCCCGCGGCTGAATCTAAATGATTTCTAGAAGCAAAATTCAATCTGGCATAAAATTTTTGTATAATCATCCACAAATTTAAACCATGAGTAGGGCAATTACGTATCATTAGTTTCATTCTCTCCCAAGCTTGTGCAACATGTTCATGATCAAGTTTCTTAAAATTCATAATGTCGTTTCTAAGAGAGATGATCTTAGCGGGAGGAAAATACTTAGAGATAAAAGCATCTTTGCACTTATTCCATGAATCACTATTTTTTAGGCAAAGACGAAAACCAAGCTTTAGCACGATCTCTAAGAGAAAAAGGAAATAGCTTCAATTTAACAATATCATTACCCACATCTTTCTTCTTTTGCATATCACACAAATCAACGAAGCTATTTAGATGGGTAGCGGCATCTTCACTAGGAAGGCCGGAAAAAGGATCTTTCATGACAAGATTCAACAAAGCAGTATTAATTTCACAAGATTTAGCATCGGTAAGAGGAGCAATTGCAGTGCTAATAAAATGATTGTTGTTGGTATTGTTGAAGTCACACAATTTAGTATTATCTTGAGCCATCTTGACAATCAAGCACACTAACAGACAAGCAAACAAAAAGCAAGCAGGCAAATAGAGGCAAATAGAGAAAGGGAGGGAGGATAGAGAGAGAGAGAGGGCGAATAAAATGGCAAGGGTGAAGTAGCGGAGAGGAAAACGAGAGGCAAATGGCAAATAATGTAATGCGGGAGATAAGGGTATGTGATGGATACTTGGTATGTTGACTTTTGCATAGACCTCCCGGCAATGGCGCCGGAAATGGCTCGTTGTCAGGAGTCAAATCTTGACTTGTGCGAACCTTCCCGACAACGATGCCAGAAATCCTTCTTGCTACCTCTTCAGCATTGCGTTGGTTTTCCCCGAGGAGGAAAGGATGATGCAGCAAAGTAGCATAAGTATTCCCTCATTTTTTGAGAACCAAGGTATCAATCCAGTAGGAGGCTACGCGCGAGTCCCTCGTACCAACACAAAACAAATAAATCCCCGCAACCAACGCGAATAGGGGTTGTCAATCCCTACACGGCCACTTCTGAGAGTGAGATCTGATAAGATATTTTTTTTGGTATTTTTGGGATAAAGATGCAAAGTAAAATAAAGGCAAAGTAAAAAGCAAAGGAAATAACTAAGTAGTAGGAGATTAATATGATAAAGATAGACCTGGGGGCCATAGGTTTCACTAGTGGCTTATCTCGAGAGCATAAGTATTCTACGTGGGTGAACAAATTACTGTTGAGCAATTGACAGAATTGAGCAAAGTTATGAGAATATCTAGGTATGATCATGTATATAGGCATCACGTCCAAGACAAGTAGACCGACTCCTGCCTGCATCTACTACTATTACTCCACTCATCGACCGCTATCCAGCATGCATCTAGAGTATTAAGTTAAAAACATAGTAACGCCTTAAGCAAGATGACATGATGTAGAGGGACAGACTCGTGCAATATGATGAAAACCCCATCTTGTTATCCTCGATGGCAACAATAAAATAGTGCCTTGCTGCCCCTACTGTCACTGGGAAAGGACACCGCAAGATTGAACCCAAAGCTAAGCACTTCTGCCATTTCAAGAAAGATCAATCTAGTAGGCCAAACCAAACTGATAATTCGAAGAGACTTGCAAAGATAACCAATCATACATAAAAGAATTCAGAGAAGATTCAAATATTGTTCAAAGATAGACTTGATCATAAACCCACAATTCATCGATCTCAACAAACACACCGCAAAAAGAAGATTACATCGAATAGTTCTCCACAAGAGAGGGGGAGACCATTGTATTGAGATCCAAAAAGAGAGAAGAAGCCATCTAGCTAATAACTATGGACACGTAGGTCTGAGGTAAACTACTCACACTTCATCGGAGGGGCTATGGGGTTGATGTAGAAGCCCTCCGTGATCGATGCCCCCTCCGGCGGAGCTCCGGAACAGGCCCCAAGATGGGATCTCATGGATATAGAAAGCTGTGGTGGTGGAATTAGGTTTTTGGCTCCGTATCTGATCGTTTGGAGGTACGTAGGTATAAATACGAGGAAGGAGTACGTCGGTGGAGCAACAGGGTGCCCACGAGGGCGGAGGGCACGCCTAGGGGTGGTAGGCGTGCCCCCCTACCTCGTGGCCTCCTCTTTTGTGTCTTGACGTAGGTTCCAAGTCTCTTGGATCTTGTTCGTTGAGAAAATCACGTTCCCGAAGGTTTCATTCCGTTTGGACTCCGTTTGATATTCCTTTTCTTTGAAACCCTAAAACAGGCAAAAAACAATAATTCTGGGCTGGGCCTCCGGTTAATAGGTTAGTCCCAAAAATAATATAAAAGTGGATAATAAAGCCCAATAATGTCCAAAACAGTAGATAATATAGCATGGAGCAATCAAAAATTATAGATACGTTGGAGACGTATCAATTAGGTCATGCGAGGAAAAGGCACCAAGGACCATGGGAGGTGATGTGCACAGGAGCTGGCCCGCGAGATAGAGCTCAGCCACTTGGGTTCAGCGACGCTGCAGGGACGGACCCGAGCACAAACATTGTTCCAGTCCTTAATCATGAGGCGGTCGTGGGCGGGTTTACAAGGGCGTAAGACGTTCATGGCAACGAAGCACCAGACAAGCAAGTGATAATCATAAAGCAACTCATGGAAGCGTAAGGCCAGTTCTGATAGATGTAAAGAACGATGCATGCCGCAGGGACGGACCCACACGGCTTGGGGATTTTGTAGCCCGAGGGGCGCCCCAACTGAATAAACCAAAAAGTGTCACCTGGCACCATTGCTGTTGAACTAGCTGAAAACGCGTGCTATAGAAGTTGCTCCTCACAAGTCGTCCGGGTCCTGAACCTTGTGAGGCTCTGGTGGCCCGTGGGGCTCGCGAGGATCCAACGCCACCTCCGATAGGATCGCCTGGTGCCTGGCCTGATGAGCTGCTAGGACGCCCCGCACGTGGCGCTGGTGCGTGGCAGCCCTGTTTAGCAAACCGAAAGGCATGCGAATGTAGTTGTGAGGGGGGAATTCTCATGGGCCAACGTGGGACGGCCATAAGAGCTCCTGAGACGCGGCTCTATTGAGCCCTGGGATGTGAGAACTCATTAAAATATTATATACTAAAAGGTTGATGTTGGACAAGGAATACAACACAATGGGTTATGTTTCTTTATATCAGAATAGAAGTTATATTGTCATGGATCCTCCAAAATGTTGAGCTTGCTTCTCATCCTATGCTAGACAAATCTTTTGCACCAATTAGAGATACTACTTGTGCATCCAAACATCCATTAACCCAGTTTTTCCATGAGAGTCCACCATACCTACCTATGGATTGATTAAGATCCTTCAAGTAAGTTGTGATCGGTGCAAGCAATAAAAATGCTCTCTAAATATGTGTAATCTTTTAGTGTCAAGAAAATAAGCTTTATACGAACTTATGATATGGAAGAAATAAAAGCGACGGACTTCATAATAAAGTTCTTTATCACAAGCGGCAATATAAAGTGACAAACTTTTGCATTCAGATTTTGTGCATCCAACCATAAAAGCGCATGACAACCTCTGCTTCCCTCTGCGAAGGGCCTATCTTTTACTTTTACCTTCTACCCTTATACAAGAGTCATGGTGATCATCACATATTCTTTTTATACTTTTTC
>NC_041382.1:431004589-431027932 GCF_002162155.2 Triticum dicoccoides
ATTCGGATGTAGATATTCATGAACTATTATTGTTGACATTACCCTTGAGGTACATGGTTGAGAGGCGAAACCGTAAGTCCCTATCTTTCTCTTTGTCTGATTGAAACTTTCATCTCATAAGTATCGCGTGAGTGTTAGCAATTATGAAAGACTAAATGATGGTTGATTATGTGAAACATGCTAAATAAAATCTCTTACTTTGACTCTTTTCGATATTATGATAAATTGAACTTGTTTCAATGACCAAGATCATAGTTTGCTGGTTTTCAATAAAGTTCTTGATTCATATTTTACCTTGTGAAAAAATTGTTACTTCAACATAAGAAATTATATGACAATATATGTTGCTGCTATAAAGGTGATCATGACTCTAAAGGTGATCATGATACCCTCATGTCTGTATTTCATTTTATCGACACCTCTATCTCCAAACATGTGGACATGATTATCAATTTCGGCTTTCGCTTGAGGACAAGCAAGGTCTATGCTTGGGGGAGTTGATATGTCTATTTTGCATCATGTTTTTATGTTGATATTTATTGCATTAAGGGTTGTTATTACACATTGTGGTACAATACTTATGCTCTTTCTCTCTTATTTTACAAGGATTGCACAAAGAGGAAGAATGCTGGCAGCTGGAATTCTGGACCGAAAAGGAGCGAATTGATACGTCTCCAACATATCTATAATTTTTGATTGCTCCATGCTATATTATCTACTGTTTTGGACTATATTGGGCTTTATTTTCCACTTTTATATTATTTTTGGGACTAACCTATTAACCGGAGGCCCAGCCCAGAATTGCTGTTTTTTGCCTATTTCAGTGTTTCGAAGAAACGGAATATCAAACGGAGTCCAAATGGAATAAAATCTTGGGGAACGTGATTTTCTCACCGAACGTGATCCAGGAGACTTGGACCCTGCTCCAAGGAACAAAAGAGGCGGTCACGAGGGTGGGGGGCGCCCCCCTAGGGCGCGCCCCCTGCCTCGTGGGCCCCTCGTTGCTCCTCCGGCGTACTTCTTCCTCCTATATATACAAACGTACCCCAAACGATTAGAACAGGAGCCAAAACCCTAATTCCACCACCGCAACTTTCTGTATCCATGAGATCCCATCTTGGGGCCTGTTCCGGAGCTCCGCCAGAAGAGGGCCGTCATCACAGAGGGCTTCTACATCATCATAGCCTCTCCGATGAAGTATGAGTAGTTTACCTCAGACCTTCGGGTCCATAGGTAGTAGCTAGATGGCTTCTTCTCTCTCTTTGAATCTCAATACAAAGTTCTCCCCCTCTCTTGTGGAGATCTATTCGATGTAATCTTCTTTTTGCGGTGTGTTTATTGAGACCGATGAATTGTGGGTTTATGATCAAGTCTATCTATGAATAATATTTGAATATTCTCTGAATTCTTTTATGTATGATTGGTTATCTTTGCATGTCTCTTCAAATTATCTGTTTGGTTTGGCCAACTAGATTGGTAGTTCTTGCCATCGGAGAAGTGCTTAGCTTTGGGTTCGATCTTGCGGTGTCCTTACCGAGTGACAGAAGGGGCAGCAAGGCACGTATTGCATCGTTGCCATCGAGGATAGAAAGATGGGGTTTATTTCATATTGCATGAATTTATCTCTCTACATCATGTCATCTTGCTTAAGGCATTACTCTGTTTTTAACTTAATACTCTAGATGCATGCTGGATAGCGTTCGATGAGTGGAGTAATAGTAGTAGATGCAGGCAGGAGTCGGTCTACTTGTCTCGGACGTCATGCCTATATACATGATCATACCTAGATATTCTCATAACTATGCTCAATTCTGTCAATTGCTCAACAGTAATTTCTTCACCCACCGTTGAATACTTATGCTCTTGAGAGAAGCCACTAGTGAAACCTATGGCCCCCGGGTCTATTCTCATCATATCAATCTCCATCACTTTAATCTTGCTTTGCTTTTTTACTTTGCCTTTACTTTTTACTTTGCATCTTTATACCAAAAATACCAAAAATATTATATCTATCAGATCTCACTCTCGTAAGTGATCTTGAAGGGATTGACAACCCCTAACCGCGTTGGTTGCTAGTAGCTATCGCTTTGTGCAGGTACGAGGGACTTGAGCGTGGCCTCCTACTAGATTGATACCTTGGTTCTCAAAAACTGAGGGAAATACTTACGCTACTCTGCTGCATTATCCCTTCCTCTTCAGGGAAAACCAACGCAAGCTCAAGACGTAGCAAGAAGGATTTCTGGCGCCGTTGCCAGGGAGTCAGGCAAAAAGTCAACATACCAAGTACCCATCACAATCCCTACCTCTCGCATTACATTATTTGCCATTTGCCTCTCATTTTCCTCTCCCCCCAATTCACCCTTTCCGTTTTATTCGCCCTCTCTCTCTCTATCCCCCCTCTCTGTTTTCCTCTTCTCTCTCGCCATGTCAGAACCAAAAAGAGTTGGGGGTTCTCTCCCACGCTCTAGTGCTTTAGACAATCCTGCTATCTTATCAAAACTCATAAATCAGAATGCTATAGAACAACTTGCCGGAGTTATCAATGAGAACCTTAGTAATTTTGATGAAGATGATTCTGGAATTTTTCGTTATTTACTTGATGAATCTTTGAAAGATGCTTGGGATAGGCTGTTAAGGATCCCGGCTAGCTACGTACCCCAATATCAAATTGAGGTTTACTTGAAAAGCTTTTATGTTGGGCTACCCGCTTCATTAAAACAAGTCTTAGATTCTATTTTCGAGGGGGGTTTTCTTGAAGGGGACCCCATAGATACCTATGAGAGGATGAAAACTATATTTGGGCACCCCATTAATGAGAAAACTGAAATTACATATCTCTTGCTTTCTTACCAAAACGAATCTATTAAAGAGATAAAAGCTAGCCTAGATGCCAATTTCCACAACATTCTTAATCTTTATTCTACCATTAATGGACATGTGCTCTGTCAAAATAGAAATATTAATTCCATAGATAACAAGTTTGCTCTCTTTTTCTCCAAAACCAAAGATGGCAATACCTAGATCTATCCTCGCTTTTATGCCTAGCTAGGGGCGTTAAACGATAGCGCTTGTTGGGAGGCAACCCAATTTTGTTTTTATTCCTTGCTTTTTGCTCCTGCTCAGTAATAAATAAATTATTTAGCCTCTGTTTTGGTTGTGTTTTTGTTTTTATTTAGTGTTTGTGCCAAGTAGAACCGTTGGGAAGACTTGGGGAAAGTCTTGTTGAACTTGCTGTAAAAAACAGAAACTTTAGCGCTCACGAGAACTGCTGTCATTTTTATTTGGAGAGTGATATTTAGTTAATTATTTTTTCAGATGATTAATAGATAAATTACTCACGTCCAGCAATTTATTTTAGAATTTTTGGGGTTCCAGATCTTGCGCTAGCTACAGATTACTACAGACTGTTCTGTTTTTGACAGATTCTGTTTTTCGTGTGTTGTTTGCTTATTTTGATGAATCTATGGCTAGTAAAATAGTTTATAATCCATAGAGAAGTTGGAATACAGTAGGTTTAACACCAATATAACTAAATAATGAGTTCATTACAGTACCTTGAAGTGGTCTTTTTTTTTCTTTCGCTAACGGAGCTCACAAGTTTTCTATTTTGAGTTTTGTGTTGTGAAGTTTTCAAGTTTTGGGTGAATTCTTTTGATGGATCATGGAACAAGGAGTGGCAAGAGCCTAAGCTTGGGGATGCCCATGGCACCCCCAAGATAATCCAAGGACACAAAAAAGTCAAAGCTTGGGGATGCCCCGGAAGGCATCCCCTCTTTTGTCCACTTCCATCGGTAATTTACTTGGAGCTATATTTTTATTCACCAACATGATATGTGATTTCCTTGGAGCGGCTTGTATTATTTGTGTCTTTGTGTCTTAGTATGCCACAATCATCCTTGCTGTACACACATTTTGAGAGAGCCATACATGAATTAAAATTTGATAGAATACTCTATGTGCTTCACTTATATCTTTTGAGCTAAGTAGTTTTGCTCTATGTGCTTCACTTATATCTTTTGAGCGTTATAATTTTGCTCTATGTGCTTCACTTAGATCTTTTATAGCACGGTGGTGGATTTGTTTTAAAGAAACTATTGATCTCTCATGCTTCACTTAAATTATTTTGAGAGTTTCTTAATAGCATGGTAATTTGCTTAATAATAATATGCTTGGTATTCAAGATTTGTGAAACTTTTTTTGAGTGTGTTGAATACTAAGAAAATATTGAAGCATGATAATTGTTTTGAGATATGGAGGTGATAATATTAAAGTCATGCTAGTTGAGTAGTTGTGAATTTAAAGAATACTTGTGTTGAAGTTTGTGATTCCCGTAGCATGCATGTATGGTGAACCGTTGTGTGATGAAGTCGGAGCATGATTTATTTATTGATTGTCTTCCTTATGAGTGGCAGTCGGGGACGAGCGATGGACTTTTCCTACCAATCTATCCCCCTAGGAGCATGTGCGTAATACTTTGCTTTGATAACTTCTAGATATTTGCAATAAGTATATGAGTTATTTATGACTAATGTTGAGTCCATGGATCATACGCACTCTCACCCTTCCACCCTTGCTAGCCTCTCTAATACCGCACACCTTTCACCGGTATCATACACCTACAATATACCTTCCTCAAAACAGCCACCATACCTAGCTATTATGGCATTTCCATAGCCATTCCGAGATATATTGCCATGCAACTTTCCACCATCTAATTCATCATGACACACTCCATCATTGTCATATTGTATATCCCGATACACCGCCGGATGCATTCACATAGAGTCATATTTTGTTCTAAAGTATCGAGTTGTAATTGTTGAGTTGTAAGAAAAATAAAAGTGTGATGATCATCATTATTAGTGCATTGTCCCAAGTGAGGAAAGAATGATGGAGACTATGATTCCCCCATAAGTCGGGATGAGACTCCATACGAAAAATAAATAAAAGAGGCCAAAGAAGCCCAAATAAAAAGAGGCCATAAAATAAATAAAGAAAGAGAAAAGGCCCAAACAAAAAATATATAAATAAAAAAAATGAGAGAAAAAGAGAGAAGGGACAATGTTACTATCCTTTTACCACACTTGTGCTTCAAAGTAGCACCATGATCTTCATAGTAGAGAGTCTCTCATGTTATCACTTTCATATACTAGTGGGAATTTTACATTATAGAACTTGGCTTATATATTCCAATGATGGGCTTCCTCAAAATTGCCCTAGGTCTTCATGAGCAAGCAAGTTGGATGCACACCCACTTAGTTTCTTTTTGAGCTTTCATATACTTATAGCTCTAGTGCATCCGTTGCATCGCAATCCCTACTCACTCACATTGATATCTATTGATGGGCATCTCCATAGCCCGTTGATACGCCTAGTTGATGTGAGACTATCTTATCCTTTTTGTCTTCTCCACAACCACCATTCTATTCCACCTATAGTGCTATATCCATGGCTCACGCTCATGTATTGCGTGAAGATTGAAAAAGTTTTGAAAAAGTTAGAGTATGAAACAATTGCTTGGCTTGTCATCGGGCTTGTGCATGATTTAAATACTTTGTGTGGTGAAGATAGAGCATAGCCAGACTATATGATTTTGTAGGGATAACTTTCTTTGGCCATGTTATTTTGAGAAGACATAATTGCTTTTGTTAGTATGCTTGAAGTATTATTATTTTTATGTCAATATAAACTTTTGTCTTGAACCTTTATAATCTGAATATTCATACCACAATTAAGAAGATTTGCATTGAAATTATGCCAAGTAGCACTCCGCATCAAAAATTCTTTTTTTCACTTACCTACTCGAGGACGAGCAGGAATCAAGCTTGGGGATGCCTGATACGTCTCCAACGTATCTATAATTTTTGATTGCTCCATGCTATATTATCTACTGTTTTGGACTATATTGGGCTTTATTTTTCACTTTTATATTATTTTTGGGATTAACCTATTAACTGGAGGCCCAACCCAGAATTGCTATTTTTTTTTGCCTATTTTAGTGTTTCGAAGAAACGGAATATCAAACGGAGTCCAAACAGAATAAAATCTTTGGGAACGTGATTTTCTCACCAAACGTGATCCAGGAGACTTGGACCCTGCTCTAAGGAACAAAAGAGGCGGCCATGAGGGTGGGGGCGCCCCCCTAGGGCGCGCCCCCTGCCTCGTGGGCCCCTCATTGCTCCTCCGGTGTACTTCTTCCTCCTATACATACACACGTACCCCCAAAGGATCAGAACAGGAGCCAAAAACCTAATTCCACCGCCGCAACTTTCTGTACCCACGAGATCCCATCTTGGGGCCCGTTCCCAAGCTCCGCCGGAAGAGGGCCATCATCACGGAGGGCTTCTACAGCATCATAGCCTCTCCGATGAAGTGTGAGTAGTTTACCTCAGACCTTCGGGTCCATAGTTAGTAGCTAGATGGCTTCTTCTCTCTCTTTGAATCTCAATACAAAGTTCACCCCTCTCTTGTGGAGATCTATTCGATGTAATCTTCTTTTTGCGGTGTGTTTGTTGAGACCGATGAATTGTGGGTTTATGATCAAGTCTATCTATGAATAATATTTGAATCTTGTCTGAATTATTTTATGTATGATTGGTTATCTTTGCAAGTCTCTTCGAATTATCCGTTTGGTTTGGCCAACTAGATTGGTAGTTCTTGCCATCGGAGAAGTGCTTAGCTTTGGGTTCGATCTTACGGTGTCCTTACCAAGTGACAGAAGGGGCATGAAGGCACGTATTGCATCGTTGCCATCGAGGATAACAAGATGGGGTTTATTTCATATTGCATGAATTTATCTCTCTACATCATGTCATCTTGCTTAAGGCGTTACTCTGTTTTTAACTTAATACTCTAGATGCATGTTGGATAACGGTCGATGAGTGGAGTAATAGTAGTAGATGCAGAATCATTTCGATCTACTTGTCACGGACGTGATGCCTATATACACGATCATTCCTAGATATTCTCATAACTTTGCTCAATTCTGTCAATTGCTCAATAGTAATTTGTTCACCCACCGTAGAATACTTATGTTCTTGAGAGAAGCCACTAGTGAAACCTATGGCCCCCGGGTCTATTCTCATCATATCAATCTCCATCACTTTAATCTTGCTTTGCTTTTTACTTTGCCTTTACTTTTTACTTTGCATCTTTATACCAAAAATACCAAAATTATTATATCTATCAGATCTCACTCTCGTAAGTGACCATGAAGGGATTGACAACCCCTAATCGCGTTGGTTGCGAGTAGCTATCGCTTTGTGCATGTACGAGGGACTTGAGCGTGGCCTCCTACTGGATTGATACCATGGTTCTCAAAAACCGAGGGAAATAGTTACGCTACTCTGCTGCATTATCCCTTCCTCTTCGGGGAAAACCAACGCAAGCTCAGGACGTAGCACGAATCTGAGAGACCTATTCTGCACAATTCCAAAAGTCCTGGAAATTTACAGAGAATTATTTTGGAATATATAAAAAAATTGGGCGAGGAACTACCAGAGGGGGACCCACCAGGTGGCCACAAGACTGGGGGCACGCCCTACCACCCTAGGCGCGCCCCTAGGGCTTGTGGGCCCCCTGGCAGGTCTTCGGTGTCTATCTTCTGCTATATGAAGGGTTTTTACCTAAAAAAAATCTGAAGGAAGCTTTCGGGACGAAGCGCCGCCGTCTCAAGGCAGAACTTGGGCAGAAGCAATGTAGGGCTTTGGCGGAGCTATTCTGCCGGGGAAACTTCCCTCCCGAAGGGGGATATCGAAGCCATCGTCATCACCAACGATCCTCTCATCTAGAGGGGGTCAATCTCCATCAACATCTTCACCAGCAGCATCTCCTCTCAAACACTAGTTCATCGCTTGTACTTGATCTTTGTCTCAAAACCTTAGATTGGTACCTGTGGGTAGCTAGTAGTGTTGATTACTCCTTATAGTTGATTCTAGTTGGTTTATTCGGCGGAAGATCATATGTTCAGAACCATAATAATAATTAATACCTCTCTGATCTTGAACATGAATATGCTTGTGAGTAGTTACATTTCTTCCTGAGTATATGGGAGAAGTCTTGTTATAAGTAATCATATTAATTTGGTATTTGTTTGAATTTTCATGAGATGTATGTTGTCTTTCCTATAGTGGTGTTATGTGAATGTCGAGTACATGCCACTTCACCATGATTTGGTCCTAGGGGAAGGCATTGGGAAGTAATAAGTAGATGATGGGTTGCTAGAGTGACAGAATCTTAAACCCAAGTTTATGCTTTGCTTTGTAACGGGATAATTTGGATCCACATGTTTCATGCTATGGTTATATTTATCTTAATTCTTCTTTCGTAGGTGCGGATGCTTGCGAGGCGGGTTAATCATAAGTGGGAGGCATGTCCAAGAAAGGATAGCACCCAAGCACCAGTTCACCCACATATCAAATTATCAAAGTAATGAACGCAAATCATATGAGCATGATGAAAACTAACTTGACAGTAATTCCCATGTGTCCTTGGGAGCACTTTGTTTTATATAAGAGTTCGTCCAAGCTTATCCTTTTCTACAAAAAGGATTGGGCCACCTTATTGCACATTTTATACACATGTTACTTGTTACCCGTTATGAATTATCTTATCACAAAACTATCTGTTACCGATAATTTCAGTGCTTGCAGAAAATACCTTGATGAAAACCGCTTGTCATTTCCTTCTGCTCCTCGTTGGCTTCAACACTCTTACTTATTGAAAGGACTATGATAGATCCCCTATACTTGTGGGTCATCAATGGCCCGCCGAGCCCTCTGATGGAGTCCTGGACTAAGGGGTCCTCGGGTCCGATCTATTGGATATGGGCCGGACTGATGGGCCGTAAGGATACAAAGACCGAAGACTCCGCCCGTGTCCGGATAGGACTCTCCTTGGCGTGGCAGGCAAGCTTGGCGACCAACTATGAAGATCTCTTTCTCTGTAACCGACCTTGTGTAACCCTAGATCCCTCCCCTGTCTATATAAAATGGAGGGCTAGGTCCGTAGATAGCCCAAATCCATATAATCATAGGCAGGTTAGAATCTTAGGGTTTAGCCATTACGATCTCGTGGTAGATCAACTCTTGTAATACTCAAATTCATCAAGATCAATCAAGCAGGACATAGGGTATTACCTCCATAGAGAGGGCCCAAACCTGGGTAATACATTGTGTCCCCCGTCTCCTGCTTTGGTGAATTGATGAAAGGATCATGGTGGAGACGTAGCACCCAAGACCGGCAAGGTCGCCCCGGGACGAGAGCAGCTACGCGCGTACGAGTGTACAAGGGTCTGAATCCTTTCTAAGGTTGCCACGACCCTCCTTTTATAGGTCAAGGGGTTACCACATTGGCAAAATGGTCATTATCCAGTGATTAGATAGCCACAATGCTATCATACCTAACTCTGTGGATAAGACAATGTGCATTAAATCCACTACTTAGTGTCACATCATGGATGTAGCCCGACAAGCCTTCCCGCGCCATTCTACCACCTTCTGACCTACCCGCGTGGCACACTTGTGGACGGGTGTCATTTAGGGGTGATCTTCCTTAGAAATGGCTGCCACATGCGAAATGACAGCCACTTAGTCACTTGGGGACTCGACACCGCACCGATAAGTGACTTATGTTGCTGTGCGGTGGAGAGGTGGAGCCTTGGTAGGGAAGCAGGCCGCCAGCATCCCGGCAACCCTTATCGGGGAGGCCTTGTGACTTGTTCTTGGAGTGGTCTCGACCCGACCAGGCTCACCTGCCTGGCAAGGGAGGTTTTTCCTTAGTGATATCTTGCTCCATTGGCTTGTCTTGGTCTTCTTGATCCGCCATTTGATTTCTCAAAGAGCTATCTCTTCTACTTGGCCTTCTCTTGGTTACTTGCTACTGCCGTGCCAGAAGTTCACTGTCCGTGCACAAGCCAGGGGAAACATACACCCTTGTTTGTGTACCCCGACAGAAGTTCCCGGGCCTAAGCCATACATGTCTCTGAGCATGTTGAATTAGGCCCCATACGGGTGCGGACACGTGTCAAAGGAACGTTGCGCGTGTAGCGGTTCGTCATGATGACTAGTCAATCCAACATCCACTTCACGTAATTACCGCAGGTCGTGGAGTCGTGGGATTGTAGCAGTTAATGTAAAATGGTAACTTTCTGAGAGCTACCAGCGAAGAGCCGCACCCCCCACTTCCGTTCCTCTTAAAAGGGAAAACGCGAAAGTGCACTGCTCACCCGCATCCACTTTACCCCCATCATCTTGTTCCTCAAGCCAAGAGGCTGCCCTTGTGCCCACATTCGCCTTCTGATTCCTCAACCAGTCTTCCTTCTTCCATCATTTCCATCATTCATGGGGATGGGAAGGAAAACCACCGCTGCCAAGGGGATGCGGGGGACCATTGGGAAGGAGGTGACCGCGGAAGGGAGGAAGGCAAGAGTAACGGAGCTGGATAACAAGGGAAGGGGAGACGTGGTCTTCTTCCCTTCGAGTTTGGACAACGACGCCTTGTTCACAAGGTACAGATACATGTGGGGGAGGGAAGTTCCAGTGGGGCATGGTGCGCCTAAGGTCCTGCCGGAGGGAAAAAAGGATCGGCAGGATTCATACCGATTCTTCTGCTCGTATTTCCTTTGTGGCGTCTGCCCCCCTTTTTCATATTTCTTTGAAGCGATGATGGTAATATTTGGATTCCATCTCCTGGATTTTACGCCAAATGCAATGGCACGCATGGTGATATTTGCCCATTTGTGCAAGAACTTCATTGGAGTTTCCCCCAACATGGACCTGTTCAGGCACTTCTTCATCCCGCTGGTGGAAAACACAGCCCACCGTTCTGTAAATGTAAGCTGGATCCCCCGGGAGAAGAGAGAAACTTGTGGTTACCTTCCCGGTCAGTAGCGCGATAGATAGGAGGAGTGGAGGGTAGACTCGTGCTGGATCCTAGATGAGGAGGCCCCAGAGTTTTTTCACACACGGACGGAATGCATTTTGCGTGGCAATGACTGGAGGTAACTGGGCCTCACTGACGACAGGCTTTGCCTGGGGATAAACAGGGTCACCCACCTCATGGCTGCCGCGCTAACCATTGAATAGGTGGGAGCCGATTTCCTTCATCGTCGCATCGTGCCACTAAGAAAAGAGATAGATTTGCTTGGCAGCATGGAGATGCTGCGAACCAGATGCGTTTGTATCCAGGCCTGACCAAAAACTTGACGGTTTATGGCCATGCCTGGTTGTGCGAACAGCGGTTCAATAGCCTTGGGCCGTTCAAATTGCTAGCAAGGTCGTTCCACTGAATGTCAATTCTGCTCTGGGCCAGATTTTCAAGTGGATGCCCAATTGCAATGCTTACGGGGTCGCAAGCGATTGGCAACTACCCGAGCTTGATACAGAGCTCGAATGGGTTTCAAACTTGGTATAAAGGGCTAATAGGGTGGAGAACAACATGTTCAAGCACACGTCTAAGGAAGAGGTGGAGTTCATGAAGAGGCGGATCAAGGAGGACAAGGCATTCCGGGCTGTTGAAAAGGCAAAGTGCGGAATGGTGGTGGAGGAGGAGGAAGAGGAGGTTAAGGGAGAAAGCTCCTCCCACGGCAAGAGTGATGTGCATGCCTTAGAAGGAGTTGCCGGGGACGACCCCGCTGGGGATGAGTCTTCCGAAGGCGATCCTGCTGAGGGTGGGACTGCCGGGATCGAAGCCTTATATGCTGCGGAAGCGGAGGCTCTGGAAGAGGACGAAACCGAGGAGGCGGAGCAGCCCAAAGACGAATGGCTCGTAGCAGGCCCACAAACCCCCAAACCAGTCTTGGACCAGTGCCCCTGTAGGTGGGCGGCAAGCCGTGGAACGGTGGCACCTGCTCCTGCGCCCGCTACCTGGAAGGTAAAGAAGATCGCCTCCAAGAGAGACAAGCCACACATGGCGCGCTGGAATTCTTCTCGCCTCTTTGAGGCCAAGAACCCTCCCACCAAACGACAGGCACTCACAGGAGTCGACTCCAGCTCCCAATTTGAATCGAGCTCCTTGTGTAGCTCATCCTCGCTAGAGCCCCCTACGCCTCAGCAGGTCTAGCGGTTGCAAGGAAGCACTGCCCCCCTGACCCTGAAGAGGAGCAGGGCACATTCACCGCCCATGGAGTTCGAGCTGAGCTCCATGCTCACCGATTCAGAGTAAGGACATCAACTTCTTCTTTTGTTAAAGTTTCACAAGCTTGTTGGCCTGCTGATTTAATCTTGTTTGCTACCTTTGATAGGAGGAGGATACCCTCATCTACCGGGTCAAAAGGCTTAGGCATGTGGAGCCGTCGGGGTCCTTGATAACCCACAAGTATAGGGGATCGCAACAGTTTTCGAGGGTAGAGTATTCAACCCAAATTTATTGATTTGACACAAGGGGAGCCAAAGAATATTCTCAAGTATTAGCAGTTGAGTTTTTAATTCAACCACACCTGAAAGACTTAATATCTACAGCAAAGTATTTACTACCAAAGTAATATGGAAGTAACGGTAACGGTGGCAAAAGTAACAGTAGTAGCACTACAAAAAAAAGACACATCCGTGACTTTTTGGGCCAAACGAAAAAAATTCTTTCATACATATGACACTTCTATGACGATAATTGTGACAAAACCCGGTATCATCATAGATGTGGTGGGCTCCTACTTCTATGACAAAAACTCATGACAGAAAATGGGCTTTTCATCCTGGGTGGGCCGGAGGCAGCTGCATGACATTCTTTGGGCCGTCCATTATGGAAAAAACCATGGTAGAAGCGAGGGCGAGGAAAATTTCAGGGAGTTCCCAGTTACGGTGGGAGGTCGGGGGCCGAGCGATGCGCGTTTCTCTCGTACACGTACGCGCATGTGTGCAAGGCGTTGGCTCTAACTAAACCTGAGCGAGGCATTGGGCTCTAACTGAACCTGAGCGATTGCACTGTAGGCTACGTGTTACTAAACCCGAGCGATCGATCGATGGCTGTTAACTAAACCCGATCGAGCAATTCCTTCGCTACTGCTGCTAACTGAAGCCAATCGATGCTGCCTCTGGGATGAACAGTGAGCGTTGCGAGGGGGGGGGGTGAGGGGTTTGGATGAACAGTGAGCGGTGGCATTGCCTCTGGATGAACAGGACCCCATGGTGTGGTGGAGGGCTGGATGAACAGTAGACGGTGGAGGGGTGCCCGTGGAGGGGTGGTTGAACAGTAGCCGGTGGAGTAGCGCACGGTGGAGGCTGGATGAACAGGAGCCCGTGGAGGCTGGAGGAGGTCGACGGTGGAGATGAACAGTATCCCGTGGAATCCCGTTTTGCGGTATGCCACACCCCTCTCGATGAACAGGACCCCCGTTTCGACCCTAGCGCTCCAACACAAGTCCGTTTCGTCCGTTTTGCGGTACGCCACACCCCTCCCGACCAACAGAACCCCCGTTTCGACCGTAGGAGGTCCGTTCCGTCCGTTTTTCGGTATGCCACACCCCTCCCGATGAACAGGAGCCCTGTTTCGACCGTAGGAGGTCCGTTTCCTCCGTTTTGCGGTACGCCAGACCCCTCCCGATCAACAAGACCCCGTTTCGAATGTAGGAGGTCTGTTTCCTCCGTTGTGCGGCACGCCAGGCCTTGTTTCCATCGCCTGTTCCGTCCAAGCCCTCCCGATGAACACGACCACGCATTCCGTTCCGACCCAGCCGGTTGGCTCCCACGCGTTCCGTTGCCTCCCGATGAACACGACGCATTCCGTTGCCTCCCCATGAACACGATGCATTCTGTTGCCTCCCCATGAACACAACGACGACGTTGTTTCTCCGTTCCTAGCCATGTACACGAGCCCTGGCCATACGTATGCGTGAGTAGGCGTTCGAGACCCCGCCCGTATGTACACATACGTGGCCGTATTTTCTTTCTGCACCCTGGCTGATGTACGTACATGTACATGCTACATGCGCGCCTCTACTACGACACATACGCGCCTCTACTACGACACGTGTGCGCCTCTACATCCACCAGTATATATGTACGTACATGTTCGCGACCAGAATGACAATGCTACGTACGCTTCGACCAGGTGGGTCCCGACTGTCAGGCACTTCCTTGCCTGCAAAGATGTAGTTGGTGGGTCCCAGCAGTCAGGGGCAAACTTTTTTTTTCACAAAATACGGTGGCCCGTCCGGTGGGTCCCCGCTGTCAAGTGGAGGAATAATTATTTGCACGTAATAAGGAGGCACTTCCTTGCTGCGGCCGTGGACCCAGCTGTCAGCCTCTCCATGTACAGTCTACGTCAGATGGAAGCCGTTCCATGACCACATTGACCACGCCGCGCCGAGAGCACCAGGGCGGTGGACGATAGCGAGGCCTATGAAGGGGACAATGCGGAGCCGGGGAAGACGCGACAGTGGATGCCCACGCGTAAAGGAGTACGAGGGTTCACTGGTTCGCTGCGGTGTGAGGCTGCCGTCGCCGCAGAATAACAGAGGGTGTGGGTGAGTAGAGGGACGGCCTGGCCAGCGGTAGGAGTAGTAGGGGGTGGTGAGGCCTCCGCCGCATCGCAGCCGGCCACGCGAGGCAGGAGCACGAGGCACGACCGGCGCTGGTTTGGGCGGCTGGAGCAAGAAGACCAGAGGTTGAAGAAGCACTACGGCCGTTGGATGGACATCATACGATCACTGGAGCTAGAATCGTGTATATTGACTAAGTTGACAAAGCCCTCCATCCCCGTCAACTTAGTAGGACCATAAGTCAGCCTGCCACTATACTCGGTCCCAGCTAACAGGGGGAGTATTCATTTTTTTTGTGCGTAATAAGCAGGCACTTCCTTGCGTGCGAAGATATAGCTGGTGGGTCTGAGCTGTCAGCGGTGGTAACGTTTTTTTCGTGAAATACAGAGGCCCTTTTGGTGGGTCCCTGATGTCAGGTGGATGAATCATTATTTTGCGCGTAATAAGGAGGCATTTCCTTGCGTGCGGCCGTGGACCCAGCTGTCGGCCTCTCCACGTACAGTCCACTTCAGATGCATGTCGGTCGTTGACCACGTTGACCAGGCTGCGCTGAGAGCACCAGGGCGGTGGACGACGGCGAGGCATAGGAAGGGAACAACACGGAGGCAGGGAAGACTTGGCAGTTGTTTCCCATGCGGAGGGGAGTACGACTGTACGAGGGTTTACTGGTTCGTCTGCCGTCGCCGGAGAATAACAGCAGGTGTGGGTGAGTAGAGGGATGGCTAGGCCAGCGATGGGAGTACGGTGGGGCGGTGAGGCCTGCGCGGCAGCACAGCCGGCCACGGGGAGGAGGGAGCAGGCAGTCCCGCCGACGCTTGTTTGAGCGGCTGGAGCAGGAAGAGCAAAGATTGAAGAAGCATGACGGCCGTTCAATGGACATCCAACAGTCACTGCTTGTGCGTCAAACTTTTTTTAGGAAAGCCTCAAATCTGTGGAAAACAGCATACATCCCATCTGCCATTATTTCTAATAATTTACAGCCCATTTGCTAATTCTTAAGGTTTTTTTGGAGCCCATATTCTTTTTGTTAGCATCACAACCCATATTGTGGCCACAGTTAAAAAATTATACGAAATTTTGCATATTTCGGTGCGGTCCGAACTGTTTTTAATCCCGAAATTTCAACTCACATTCAAACTAATTTTAAAAATAAATGTATATTGATATAAAATCCAACAAATTCTCCACGCATAAAAATTAATGTAATTTAAAATCTCAAAATGAAAAAAATAGATATTTGAAACTAATTGTCGGTTTGATGTGTTTTAAATATGTACAACCCATTTCTCATTACTGATGGGCCATTTTCTCGGCCAGCCGAATGAAAGCTCTCCTCGTCTTGAAAGATTTGCAGCCCAAGAGGCCTAACAAAGCGACTTACTTGGCAAATCAGAAAAGAAACTGGGTTGTGGCCATGGACCCAGCTGTCAGCCTCTCCACGTATATTACTCTTCCGATGGAAGTCGTTCCTTAACCACGTTGACCACGCCGCGCGGAGAACACCACGGCGGTGGACGACGGCGAGGCCTAGGAAGGGGACGACGCGGAGCCGGGGAAGACGCGGTTGTGGAAGCCCGCGCGGAGAGGAGTACGAGGGTTCACTGGTTCAGTTGCGGTATGAGGCTGCCGTCGCCGCAGGGCCTGGCCAGCAGTGGGAATAGTAGGGGGCGGTGAGGCCTCTGCTACAGCACAGCCAGCCACGGGAGGCAGGAGCATGCGGCACGACCAGCGCTTCTTTGGGCGGCTGGAGCAAGAAGACCCGAGTTGAAGAAGCACTGGAGCTAGAATCGTTCATATTGACTAAGTTGACAAAGCCCTCCGGCCCCGTCAACTTAGAAGGCCCACAAGTCAGCCTCCCACAATGGTGGGTCCCAACTAGCAGGGGGGTATTCATTTTTTTGTGCATAATAAGGAGGCACTTCCTTGCGTGCGAAGATATAGCTGGTGGGTCCGACATGTCAGCGGCGGGAACCTTTTTCTCCCCAACGCATGGGCAACCATTGCCGAGTCTTCCCGGCTCCGTGTCGTTCCCTTCCTAGGCCTCGCCGTCGTCCACCGCCATGGTGCTCTCGGCGCGGCCTGGTCTGGCTGCCGTCGCCGGAAAATAATAGGAGGTGTGGGTGAGTAGAGGAATGGCCTGGCCAGCAATGAAGTAGGGTGGGGCGGTGCGGCCTGTGCGGCAGCACAGCCGGCCACGGGAGGCTGGAGCAGGCAGTCCCACCGGAGCTGGTTTGGGCGGCTGGAGCAAGAAGATCAGATATTGAAGAAGCAGCACGGCCGTTGGATTAACATCCAATGGTCACTGCTGCTAGAATCGTTTGTGGACTAAGTTGACAAAGCCAAAGTACACGTCAACCTAGTAGACCCACAAGTCATCCTCCAAATATGTCCCAAACAGCATACAGCCCAAAATTTCTAGCCAGATTCAAATTAATTTTAAATCTAAATATACCTTAATTTAAATTCAATGAAATTTTACTCGCACAAAAACAATGAAATTTAAAATATCAAAATCCGAAAGAAAACAGTATTTTGGAACTAATTGCCTGTTTGCTGTATTTTTTCATTTTACAACCCATTTATTATTACTTATAGCCCATTTCTTATTACTTGTAGCCCATTGTCTGGGCAAAATGCATCCCTCCTCGTCTTGAAAGATTCCCGGCCCAGCAGGGCATAGAAAAGCAAGTAGGCCTACGTTGGTTATTCTACAAAAAACAAAATAGCTGGCTAGTCATTTTCAGAAAGGAAAAAAACAAACTGGGCTGGTCATGTGCTAAACATATGAAATAAAAGCCTGGGCTAGACGGGCCACGGGTCCCGCACAACCTAGTTGATACCCTTCTCCGTCCCAAAAAATCAAAATTACTGTGCGCGCTGCTGGGTCCCTTCTGTCATCCTCACCATGTACAGTCATCTCCTTATTCCTCTCGGTTGTTGACCATGTTGACAACACCGGAGGGCGGCGCCGCAGCGAGTGAACCAAGGCGGAGGACGATGGTGAGGCCTCGGACGGGAACGAACAGGAGCCGGGGAAGATCATAGCCAGCTGTGGGAGGCGGGAGCAGGCGGTCCCCCCGGCGCTGGTTTGGCTTTGGCGGCTCGAGGAAGAAGAGACTGAAGAAACGCGACAGACATTGAATGTCAATCCAACAGCCAAGTAGCATACTTTTTTATCTATAGAAAGAAAATCAAAGACTTGGGAAGGCGTATAGAACAAGCTAGTGTACCAGTAAATAGATGTTGCCGAGTTTTAGAAAAAACAAAGACGTGCTCCTGTAGCTAGTTCGAATCCAAACCTGTACTATGACTATATATGGTGCTATGCTACTCTACAAGTAATGAAACTGACATATCCACCGTTAGCTTCTCCTCTTCTCTACTTACTCTGCCTAGCATCAGAAGCTCTGGCCACAGCAACCATGTCCGCTGGCTGCTCGTCCACCTGCTCTTCAGCAGGCAACAACCAGATATCCGCCAAGTCGCCACCCGTACCATCGCCTGTGGGTCTCATCACACCCCTGCCGGTACACGCAGCGCAGCCGATTGCTCATCGCAACCCGCTGCCGTTGGTATGGTGCCACTGCTGCAAATCACGCAGAGTCATCCGTCACGTCTCAACCACAATCTGCAACCCTGGCCGAGTCTTCTACAAATTCCCGAATCATGGGGTAATAATATGTTTAAGTGTTGTTCTGCTGCTTTCAGTTGCTGATTTTTTAATAGTTTGGTTGATGATCTTCCAATTTGATTCGTGCAGAAAAGGGAAGATTCGTGTGATTTGTATTTCTGGGAAGTTGTTGATGTGGGAGAATGCAACTACGCTGATCATTTGGTTAGCTGAGGAATCCCAATACCAGCAGGTTGGGGTGTTGGACAAGTAACTGAAGGAACGGTAGAAGAGGAAGATGCAGAGCAGAAGGTTAAAGATGCAGTTCCTCTGATCATGGCCAAGCAACAGCTGTTGAACGGCCTTGACAGCAATGAGGAGATGAAAGAGCTTGTGAAGATAATGGGAAAAATTGTGCTCTGTAGGATGATTGTCTCTTTATTTGTAGTGTATGTAGCATTCGTGATGTATTCAGTGGCTACGACATCAGCACTTTGCTGAAACTAGTAATGAATGAAACCTGTGTAGCAGGCTGGGCATAGTGTTGTGAACATCTAATGATTTCTATTAACGGAAATCAGGGGGTATCCCCTTTTGCTCATATAAATAAATAAATAGCAGAGGCCCTGTCGGGTCAGCTTTGTTCTCATTCGAAGACGTCGAGCAAATTGTAGTCCAACAACAAAATATGTCATCAAATTCAAGTTTCACAGCTAAATATGAGTACAACTAAACAACAATGTCATCATGTTTTAGTTGTGATACAATCACCAAACACAAATCAGCATACATAACAAGTGATGTTCTCACAGCAAAATACTAAACAACATGTTCATCAGGTTTTAGTGGTCATAGCAAACACAATTTCACATAGTAGATAAAAATGTCTTCTGACAGGAAAATACGACAACAGCAATGTAATCATCATCCACAGTAGCAGCGTCAACATATTCGCCATGCGTATCAGTCTGAATCGTAATTCCCCATGGTGCCATCTTCTTCTTCGTCCTCAACGTCCTCGAACGTTTGCTTCTTCTTGATCAACTCTTGTATGTCCACAGCATGACAGACAATCTTTTCGCCGACGTCATTGACGTGATGGTTCTCAAAGATATTAGGAACATCTGTGTTATCTTGTACATCAGGAGCAGTATAAGCATCATCTTGTTGTGCAACTTCATTAAACGAATTCCTCTTCTCAAACCTTTGCAATACTCTCCAGTCATCGCTACGTGCAAATGTGTCTTCCAAGAAAAATATCTATGTTGCTTGATTTGCCAAAATAAAAGGCTCGTTGGTCTGATATGCCGCCTTGACATTGATGGATTTGAAATAATCATCAGCTCTGGGTTTTGCGATCCGGGAAAACAGGTTATACCAATGACAACACAACAGAACCACACACCGATGATCCTCGAAACTAGAGATATACTACAACTGAACAATGTCTGTTATGTTAGCATACATTTTAGTTGTCTCTTTGTCATACGTATCCGTGCTCATGATGGCACTGTCTTGTGTCTTCCTACCTTCGTCTCGTGCAAGGGTGTTGTAGCGCACATCTCCAACAATGCAAGATTCATAATGTCTTACCCGAGTATCAGGACCCATTGCTTGTGAGTAAAGGGCATCATCAACTACCTGCCCATCCTCCCGCATATTCTTAACCTATGGTTAGAAAATAGACAAGTTGATCATCTTATGTACTCAATATATTAAAAAACTAACAGTGCACTTCAAAAGCTTACATGGTTCTTGAACCATTTCGCAAATCCTGCCATAACCAGTTTGTCAATGTTTCTTGGATTTTGCGGTAGTAACTCCTCTTTGTAGATGCTGCACAACATAGTGATCGCGTCGAACATCTAAATATATAAGAACATGCTGCAAGTTTAGTAGATTACGATGTATAAGCTGCAGTACTTCACTTACTTAATATAAGGTAGTATCTCAGGACAGTTATTCAACGCATACCAAACCATTTTGTCCAAATCTTTAGGTGTGTCCTCTTGTCGACTCTTCCCTGTAACTCGAACAGAATAATCGAAAACATTGAGCTCGGGATTGTCTTCACCGAACTCTTTGCTAAGCTGATCAGCTGTTTCAATGTATTTTGAGCAGAATGTCAACGCTTCTGTAGCAATGTAGGCCTCTGCAATGGAACCCTCGGGTCTAGCTCTGTTGCTAACATAGCCCTTGAAAGTGCCTAGCCGCCTTTCAATAGGGTACATCCAGCCATACTGTACTGGACCTCTAAGTAGTGCCTCATCAGGTATATGAACAGCCAAATGCACCGTCACATCAAAGAAGGCTGGAGGATATATCTTCTCAAGGTCGCATAGGATAGTTGGTATCTTGTCTCTAAGACGCTCCAAAGCATCTATCCTGATATTCCTACTGCAGAGTTCCCTGAATAATTGTCCCAACTCTGCAACTGCTATGTATAAGTCAGGGCGGCCCAATCCTCTAAGGATAACAGGTAAAACACTTTGAAGTAGGACGTGGTAGTCATGAGTTTTCAACCCTTGTACCTTGTTTACATCTGCACTGACTCTCCTTTCAGGGTTGGAAGCAAATCCATGTGGGAATCTCACACGTGACAGGACCTCGCAGAATTCTTTTCTTTTTACCTTGTCCAAGATGTACACAGCTGGTGCCATATCCCGTGGTTTACCTTCATCTTGCACCTGCAAATCCTTTCTGATACCCAGGTGTGTTAAATCAATCCTAGATTTTAAGGTATCGTTCGTCTTGCCTTCAATATTAAGAAGTGTGCCGATAATGCTTTCACCTATATTTTTCTCGATGTGCATCACATCAAGATTATGCCGCAGATCCAAATCTTTCCAATACTCCAAGTCCCACAAAGTGGACCTCCGGGTAAACAATAATCTCTCTTCTACCCTGCCACACTTCCTTTTCCCGCTAGCATTACCAGGATGGTTTCCTGGTGTAATATACCTGACCTTCTCTAATTCCACTTTGAACTCATCGGCGGTGAGCCTCTTTGGCGCATCACGGTTTTCATGCTTTGCATTGAACACATGTCTTCGATATTTTCTAGGATGTGGCTTGTCCTTGGCAAGGAAACGACGGTGTCCAATGTAACAGATCTTGCTAAGTATTGTGTATGACAGCGGATTCCTGTCACAGCGAACACATGAATTGTAACCATGTGTCGTTCACCCTGACATAGTGCCCAAAGCCGGATTATCATGGATGCACCAAATTATAACAGCACGCAGAAAGAAATCAGCTGGTGGGCTGCTATATAGGTCTCGAGTGAGAACACCCTTCCATAGATGTTGAAGTTCCTCCACAAGAGGCTCCATGAACAAATCAAAATCCTTTCCAGGGCTTTTTGGACCTGGGATGAGCAAGGCCATCATGTAGTTTGATTCTTTGGTGCAGACATTTGGAGGCATGTTGTAAGGGATAACAAGCACTGGCCACATGCTATATGTGGCGCTCTGGTGGCCAAATGGGTTAAATCCATCTGAAGCTAAGCCAAGTCTAATGTTTCTCGGGTCAACAGCAAACTCTTTGTGTTTATCATTGAAGCTTTTCCACTCACTACCGTGAGATGGATGGCTCATTACATTCTGATCTCTGTACTCCTGGTTCCTAGAATGCCACCGTACATCCTCTCTTGTTTCAGCATCATGAAACAACCTCTGCAATCTTGGTGTAATTGGAAAATGTCTTAGAACATTATGCGGAATCCTCTTCACAGCATCATCATCTTTCCATCTTGATGATTTGCATTTCGGGCATTCACTTAAGTTGGCATAATCCTTCCGGAATAGAACACAATTATTCTTACAAACATGGATCATATCATATCCAATTCCAACTGCACGAAGGAAATTCTTCATTTTACTGTAGGTGTGTGGCAGCTCAGACGCATCTGGGAAAGATTTGCGGAAAGCAGCCAACATCGCATCGAATGATTTGTTGGTCATCCGCTCATATGTCTTCACCTGAAGAAAGGTGACCATAGCTGAGAATACTGATAGCTTATTTCCTGGGGTGACAGCAACGTTGCATTGTTCCAACATGCGGGCCCACCGTTTTTCTTCTGCAGGTGAAAGTTCACGGAATGCACGAGCATTTTGTAGCATTGTTTCAATGTTGGTCAAACTCACTGGCTCCGCCACCACCACCTCCTCCTCCTCTTCCACCTGAGCATCAGGCAGATCAAGATGGTGATCTACTGCTTCCACGTAGTCAACAACACTGACGTTCACAGCTTCACCATGATGAACCCACCTAGTATATGTGACCGACATCCCATACAAGTGTAGATGATTTTGCACAGTTGACTGGGGTCTTGTAACTAAATTCATACAACTGCTACACGGGCAGAGCACATCTGATTTCGGACCACCGTACTCAGCTCTGATAAAGTTCATGAAGTTTTCAACCCCCTCGACATATGCAGCGGAGAATCTTTGAGCAGAAGTTATCCAAGTCCTGTCCATATGTTAGACATACAAATTAGTTCTTCTACTAGATATTACAGGAAAAACATATATGCTTTTTTATGAAGTCCAGAAAAAAAATACCTTGGTCGATGTCTAAAGCTATGGCAAGATATTTGGACGAGCAGATCTAAGTAACGAAATATATGTAAAGCTAATTCAGCAAACAGATTTGAGTGCCAAATTATGGCAGGCTATTTCAGTAGTCAATGAGGCCGAGCACACAACCATCAAACTATCGAAGGCCATCGCAACAACAAAGATCGAGTATAAAATGGTGTAGAGCAATTTCACCTAACAGATTGGCTACTAGACTATGGAAATCTATGTCACGATAAATATATGGCAGGATATTTTAGCAACTAATCGGATTTGGCATGCCATCTCAGCTAAGCAGATTGAGTGCAGAAAGGGCAAGGAAGCTTCTTAAGTAGAGCATATTGATAGTAAACTACTTCGGCAAACAGTGAGATTAACAGCGTCTATCAGCTAACATTCAACGCTACACCGACATGACAGGGCCCCAGTCTAGAATGCGCGTACCGTGGGAGAAGCTGACCACCGTGCGTCTCCACACGAACATCGCCAGCGGTGGCGGCGCTGACCGCCGTGCGCCTCCACAAGAACGTAGCTAGAGGTGGCGGCACGGCTAGAGGACGGCAGATTACGAGAGTCTACTGTGGGAGCAAGAGGATCGCCAAACCTTGGCACCGACGTATCGGCGCGGCGGGGAGGGCGGCTTTGGCGGAGCAAATGGAGTGGAGGGGGATAGGGGG
>NC_041382.1:431028487-431066447 GCF_002162155.2 Triticum dicoccoides
GGGTTTGGGGAATATTATTGGCTAGTTGGCCGAAGGGCAGTTGAATCAGATTTGGGGGCAATTTTTGGGTGTTTGGGGGGGGGGTGGAGGATTTTTGTGTGGTGGGTGGGGGGAGTTTGGTGCATGGTCGGTTTCTCCAAGTGCAGTCCCACATGTCAGTGAAGAGGCAAGCCGAAGCGCGTTCCGTTTCCGTGAGCCGTGTGCAGGATCGAACGTGTGTGGCATGCAATATGACCGCGACAGGAGTGCTGTGAGTGTACCATGTTTTTTCCTTTTAAACTAGGTGCTTCGCCCCCTAAAAAAAATTTGTTGCTTCGCGCGATCCAACGATACTACTAGTAGTAATCCGGTAATCCCGACTAAAACAGCGCGGCCGGGTCTTTTCCTGCGTGATATGCTGGGAGGTTGGCTTAGTTTGGTTTTTAAGGACGAGTAATGCTACACCTACGTAATCCCAGTTACGTAATTAACATAATGTGAAACGTGTGAGCTATTGATTGTAGATTGGGGGGAGGGAGGGGCCCACCACCATGAAAATTTGGGGAGGAGAGAGAGAGAGGCAATTTACGTTAACCCTTTCGTAGGTTCCCGTAGATGTAGAAAGATGTGAAATGCGTGAATGTGTAGTGGACGTACTATTGGAGTGCCTAAGATAATTTGTGTATGTATAGACCCTATGTGTTTATTTTACTTCGCATGTTAGACTTGTCTCGGTTCAATAAAAAAGCAGAGTTGGTGATGATGGTGTGCCTGTCATCCTGCAATATAGGCCGTCCGATCTATATCTAACGGATAGGAAAGAAACTATGACAATTTACCCGCACTCCTCTCCACATTTGCAGATAAGGCTTTCCCTCATTCATCCTTTTCTCCCACAAGATCTTGATCTTTCGTGCAACGCACGGGCATCTTGCTAGTACTCCTACAATATGTATATTATTGTGAAAGTTCATATACACCGGCCGAGATTAATGCAAACACGACAGGTTTTCATTACATTTCGAACTTTTATAGGACAGAAAAATAAAAGAAACCCGACCCAAAACCTATTCTATGGCGGCGACCGACGTCCTCCATCTGCGATCTCTATGTACGGGGCGGGGTTCAAGACTCGTGAAGTGAAGGTGCGGTATCTGGCGAGGAAGAGTAGAACACGGGATACGGACCGGCCAGTCGGCACACCATGCCCTGCCGCCTCCCATGCCCTACTCATCCTCGGAGGAGTTACCGACCTCGGCGGTGCCGGACGTTGGACGGCGGCAAGTAGGACACGTGGCTGACGGTGCTCCCGTCATCGGCCGCCAGCGTGGCCACCGCTTGTGCGATCGCGTCCGCGTCCGGCTACGCTGCTATTGCGTCGTGAGAGGCGACTTGAGCGAGGGCGGCGACCTCGAGCTTCATCCCCAAAGACAAGCTCTCCCGCAGAGCGTTCGCACTTGTGGTCATGGCGGATGTGGTGCCAGGTAGGAGGACGATGCGCTATGATGTGGAGGTTAGCTGGGCGTTGCCGCTTTAAGTAGCGCATTCCAGTGAGGCCAAGTGTCCGGGTGCGTCATTAAGTCGTCGGAGTTGGTTCCTCGGGCACCGAGCCTCTTAACGACGACATACGAACAGACGACATGAATGCAGGCAGCTGGCGCCGGCTGGGAACGCACCGCGCGACGGTGCGAGGGACGAGGGTTTTGGTGTGCCAGGGTAGTCAGCTGCGGTTGTGGAAACGTTGGAGATGCCCTTTGCTCACATGCGATCCCCGCATGTCATTGAAAAAGCAAGATGACCCGGCATGGTCTCAGGTCCAGAGGATGCAGTTGGCCCCGCTACACCACTCCACGGATGCGTCGCGGCGCCCCGTGCATCCTCGTCGAGCCGGGTGTTGGGGTGTGTTTGGATTGTGGCCAAAGTGCACCTTAGCAAAATTTTGGTCATGACCCAAAGATTGGTCTTTGTTTGGATGGTTGCCATTTTTTTGGCATGCCAATGAACTCTAGCCAACTCTAGTTCATTTTTCTTGCCAATATCGGCCAAATCATTGGCAACCAATACCTCAACCAAAATTTTGGTCATGACCCAAAGAATGGTCTTTGTTTGGATGGTTTCCACTTCTTTGGTATGCCAATGAACTCTAGCCAACTCTAGTTCATTTTTCTTGCCAATGTCGGCCAAATCATGGGCAGCCAATACCTCAACCAACATTTTGGCTACCCAATGCTTTGATGGGGCAAACTTGGGCACAAACCAAACATACCGTTGGTCGTGCCACAGCACTAACGCCACCCTCGGCACACTGAAACCGACCGTGTCTAGCTACGATATGAGCGTGTCGCTCACCGCGGTCGCCGTGTCCAGAGGCGGTGCTGGAGCTGCACCCCGTTGTTGGCCCCAACGACCCACATGAATGGTTGTCGGTGGCGAGGAGGTCGTGGGCCATCTCCTCCATTGGACTAGTCTGCGCTACATCGTCCTGATGGGTGTGCCCCACATGTCGGTTTCCTTGTTATCCCAGCCATATTCGAGCGTCAGTGCTCCGCGTTGCGCATTAGGCCTTTCACTATGTAGGCCAAGCGAGACAACTTATTGTTTATTTGAGCCGTTCAAGTATAATCATGTGGCGTTTTCTTATTTCTCATTCCTCTCCAACCCTCTTCTCAATCGATCATGTCGCCCTCCAGTTGAGTCCATCCTCCCGCATGCCTCATTTGAACATTCCATCGAGTATCATTCGCATGTACCCACCCTAGTCCTCTTTCAATAGATCTCCGGACCCCGAGATGAAATCAAGAGGGAATGAGTGGGGGCATGTGATACCTAAGGCGGATTCAAAATTTTGAACCGGTGATCATAGCATCCGCAAATCATATATAAAGGGTATTCAATGTTCGTTTCGTTTTTGAACATACAATATACTCCCTCCTATCCTTTCTAGTTTACATATAAGTTTTATGGGTAGTCAAAGTATCTCTACTTTGATCAAAAAGGTATCAACATTCAACAACGCCCAATCAATATTGTTAGATTCGTACGTACTCCTAGATTTGTACTCGAGATGGTTTCCAATTTAACTATTGACAAGATTAATAGTACATGAGATGTATAATGTGAAAATTATATCATTGGAAACTCCTTTCACATATGAATTTGACTGTATGCTTTGTGTAAGTTGCATGTCATATATAATTACTCTAACATTTGGTCAAAGTTAGCCTCGAAAAACGCATTAGACCCGGTATGCTTTGTGTAAGTTGCATGTCATATATTATTACTCTAACATTTGGTCAAAGTAGTATAGTGGAAGTGGATCCTCTGGCGTAGGTATCCCTGCCTAACCCTCCCTTATGGTCACTTACTGGTGAACCCCATGCTTGCTAGGCCCCGCATGTCAGTTACTCAATGGGTTCGGCCACGTCAGGGGATCCTCATCCGTAGTATACTCCCTCTGTTTTTATTTACTCCGCATAAAACGGAGGGAGTGGTGGTATAATAAATGATGCGGGCGGGGGAGGGGGAGGGACGTCGGTTTGCTCTCAACTGCGGTCCCACAAGCGAGTGAAAACGCAAGACGAAGCGCGTTCCATTCGGTGAGTGACGTGGAGGGTCCAGCGTGCCGGGCTGCAACGCGAACGCGACAAGAGCGATGTACAGTCAAAACCAATTGACCGGTCATCACCGGAAACACTATTCACACCAGAACCTTCGCTGCTCGGCCTACGCCAGCCACTGCCCTAAAACCACACCAAATCTCCAGCCCATTCCCCCACCTTTCGATCCCCTAGCCCGCATCAAACGTCCCCTAGTTCGCCGGAAAGCCATGGTGCGCCGCAAGATCACTTACTACAAGATGCTGATGCCGGAGCACTGCGCAGAAATCGCGGCGGCTGTCGGCGCCACAGACCTCCGTTCCCAAGCTCGCTCTGCGGCGGGTCAATCCCCGAGTTCTCTGGAGAGAAGCTACGAGGAGGAGAAGCCGATCCAATGTTCATGGCGGAGGTTGCGGCGCAGAAGGCCCCCGATGGGTATGAGACGATGGACGTCGACTTCATGCCGGCGTCCGAGTCCCCCATGGTGCAGGAGGACCAGCGGTTCAACATGGCGATACTAAAGGAGCACCGGGAGGCAGAGGCTCAACTCGACGCGGAACGCGCGCATGCCGTTTCTATCGAGGCTCTCCTGCGGGCGGAACCGGATGTCGTGGATGTGAACCGGGCGGCGGAGGCTCAACTTGAGGCGGAGAGCGCGGATGCCGCTGCCATCAAGGCCCTCCTGCAGGCGGAACCGGACGTCCTGGACTTGAACCGGGTGACAGAGGCTCGACTCAGCGCAGAGCGTGCGGATGCCGCTCTCATCGACGCCCTCCTGCAGGCGGAACCGGATGTCCTGGACTTGAACCGGGGGGCGGAGGCTCGACTCGACGCGGAGCGCGCGGATGCCGCTGCCATCAAGGCCCTACTGCAGGCGGAACAGGACGTCCTCGACTTTAACCGGGCTGTGCTCTTGTCCGTGCAGAGCGCCCGCATGCTCCGCTTGAACGAGTAGCTGGAGGCCGAGGACAACCACGGTGCGGAGACACACGTCGGTAGCGACGACTGGTTCACGCCGGCAGCCAAAGACGACGAGGTCGTTTCTTTTCGCGAGCAGTGATAGTTTTTCTTTATGTTGTTGTTTTTATGGATCTTTTGCTGTGTAAAAACATATATTTGTTATGCAAGTCGCCTGACTTTGGTCAGTCTACCATTTCAGGCGGTTGGATGAATATCCTACGTCTCCTAACCCTTCTTTCCTTCTTCGTCACCTCTTCTTCTTCCCCAACAGACCACCGCACGGGCCGTACGGATACTCCCCAACATGCAGTTGGATAAACATACTCTATGAACGAAAATTATGTGTCAGTGATAGGATGGCTGAGTTTGGTTTGTTCACATGCGACAGCACGTGTCAGTGAGGGTGCGTTCCCTTGGTTGGGTTTGCAGCGTGCAGGAGCGACTGTGTGAGGGTGCGATGCGACCGCGGCATACAGGACCGACCGTGTGAGGGTGCGGTGCGACCGCGACAGCCGTGCGCAAGTGTACCTCCTTCTCATTTTGAAAACTTTAGGGAAGCTTGGCAAAAATGTGTGGCGAAGTTTGGCAATGCAATGCCTAGACCCAAATAGGATAAGTACGTTCGTACTAGGAGTACTAGTGTTAAAAAAGAAAGGCGAGGTTTTCCTTCGCGGGATTTAATCGATACAAATCCTCGTTTCACGTGTCAATTAATGCGTATTTTTTCTCCAAAGACCAAAGAGCTAATCATCTCACTCCTCATCGCTTGATTAATGCAGCACCATGCAAACCAACCTTCTCACTTCCGCATGCATGCAGGGGATATTAATGTCCTTGGTTGCTAACCCCATCAATTTTGCCTCGATTAGTGTTAGTGGCCATTTGCAAATTGTAATTTTGATATACTGGCCTTGTGTACAAAAAAATGGAGGTAGTAACTATATTTGACTCCCTTCCCCATTGCGGTGACGTCGACGATATCTTTTTTTGGTGGTTTGGCGAAGTGCGTTCGACGGAGAAAACCATTGAGGGAGACCACGATAAGTCGTTCGCAAGTGCCACCTACAAGCTGAGACAACCGCCTTATTTGCATCCAGGAAGTCCTTTACTAGTACTCCCTCTGGTCCTTTTTTCTTTGCGTCTAAGGTCCAGCCCGTATACCAAGGAGAGGAGCAATTAGCAAAAAAAATGGACTGTTTTGCCCCTGGATTCATCTGAGGAGACCCTGGTTGCAGGCGAGATTGGCTCAGACTTTCCATGCATGTCGTCTCTCTCTCTCCCCCTATCCATCTCTCTGCACGCATGCGCCTCTTGCTCTCTCTCCTGTTTCTGCATGCAAGCAGCTCTCTCTGCCTTGGGAAGATGCAAAGCGCATGGGAAAGAGAAATGGGATTACTGCAGGCACGCATGCGGTGGAAAGGGATGGAGGGCCCAGTTGGAAAGAGCAGCGAAAAAATTCCAATGCGCAGAGCATTGCGGGGAAAATGAAATTTTCTTAGACGCAGACAAAAAAGGACCGGAGGAAGTACTACTAGGAGTACTAGTGCGGTGAGATGGTTTCTCGAAGAAGACGATGGAGAAGCGGAGTCAGCGAAGAGTGAAATGATGGTTGCTTCGTCCGTGCTTTTGTGATTTGACGCCTCACTGCTTTGTGATTTGTGATAGACGGGACAAGGGAGTAGACTCTGTGCTCTATACTGTACTACATGCGTCCAAGCATGGGAGAAAGAGGAGAGACGTTGCATTTTTCTATTCCTTCAATAAATCAATCAGGGAGCTTCGGTTCCATATTTTTGGCTTTGGCAACACCATCCACAATGGTTCCCATGATGCCAAAAGCTATCTTCACATTTGGCTACACATTGTGGATGCCCTTAACCGTACCACTTGGTTTTGCTCCTGTGTGCTATCTATACAAATCTCAATTATATTGATCTAACAAATTATAGAATCAAGATTAGTAAAAAGGAGGTGATTTTTCCGCGCGGATGGTGGGGGAGGCTTCTTATTTGAGCAGTGCTACATTGTAACACCCCGGATGTAATTTACCTTATATGTATCCCAACTCTTGCCGTTTCCGGCACTAAGTTATTTTATTTTCTCGGGTTCGGGTTTTTGTCTCCGTGTGTTGTTGCCTTTGTCATGCATCTCATATCATGTCATCATGGGCATCGCATTTGCATACGTGTTCGTCTCATGCATCCGAGCATTTTCCCCGTTGTCCGTTTTGCATTCCGGCGCTCCTATCTCCTCCAGTGCCCCTTTCTACCTCTTTTTGTGTGTGGGGGTTAAACATTTCCGGATTGGACTGAGACTTGCCAAGCAGCCTTGGTTTACTACCTGTAGACCGCCTGTCAAGTTTCGTGCCATTTGGACTTCGTTTGATACGCCAATGGTTAATCGAGGGACCGAGAAGGCCTCGTGAGTGTTGTAGCCCAACACCCTTCCAATTAGGCCCAAAACCCACCAAAACCTGTCCCATCATCTAGAGCGTTCGATCATGATCGCGTGCCCGCAAACCGCTCCTCATTCTGAGCTTCCTAGCTCCCTCTATGCCTATATATAGATCCTCTCCCGAAAATCCCGGGTCTCTTTCTCCTCCTAACCCTAAAAACTCCACCCGCCGCCGCCGGACAAAAATCCGGGCAGCGGACGTGTCCGCCCGCTCCGCCGGACCTATCGGGTGACGCCACGTGTCCCAGGAGGGAGCCCCACTTCGCCACGCCGCCGCCCGGCCCGCTCGGCCCGCGGGAGGGCCCCCGCGGCCCATCCGGCTACCGCGACCCCGCCGCCTTCTCCTTCGACACCGACGCCCGCAGCTCCGCCTCTGCCACCGCCACCTCACCGGCGACCACCGCGACCACGCCGGAGTCATCTCCGTGCCGGCCGCCCTGACCTACCGTGCCTCCGCCCGCGACCGAGGCTGCCACCTCCTCCTCCGCCGCGCGCCGCCGTGAACATCACCGTCCCCTGCCGTGACCTCCTCCTCCACCGGATCCCATCACCGGCGACCTCAACTCTGGCGCCGTCGAACCTTGGGCCGAGTGCATCCCTACAGTGTAGATCGGCCGATCCAGATCTGAGGGTTGACCTAATATTTTTGACCTAATCCCCTTATTTTTTTGCAATGTTCATCATGTTGTATCTCTGCATCCGTAACTCCGATTTGCGTGTGTAGCATATAAGAAATGTTCGTCTCGACGAGTACATCATTTCATCACATTGCATCATTTTCATTTGAGCTCATCGTGATGCCCGAAATGCTATTGGAAGAGGGCTATGTGGTGAATCTGTCAAATCTGTTTCATCAAATAGCTATTTGTCATTTTTGCCATGATTAATGTGTGCATGATATGATCCTGATCTCTACATGTGTTATGTTATATGCCATGCCATCTTTACAGAGGTGCTTACCATGTATTTTTGTGATAGTTTTGGTGACTAGAACAAGCTTGCAAAGTAGTGTAACCGGTAATGCTGATTTCAGGGACTTAGAATTTCACCAAGTCCTTGTCCTGATTTTGTCGTTATGCCATATGTTCATGTTGTTTCCTAGTGATTTGTGCCTCTTTTGAGGATGATCAGTAAGGATGATTTATTAACATTGTGGTGCTCTATCCATCCATGTCTATTTTTGCATTTATGGAGCACCCTAGCTTGAGTCAATCGAGGTCTACTTTTGCTATATCGTGAATCCTGGCAGATTGTTGACTTGTTTGCGATTTTGCCGAGGATGTTGCTATTGATCCGTGCATGCTATGTTGTTGTTCTTGCCATGTCTATCTTCTATGACATGTATTCTTGATGGGTGTATTCTTAGTTTGTCATGCCATGCTCTGTAGTGAGTGCATCGAGCTCTTAAACATGCCTACTCGTTAACTGATTTGCTTGCTCCAGTTTTTCACTAAGTCTGAATTCTGTTTATGTTTTTGCCATGTTCCCGTGCTTGCAATTGTATTTTCTGATCCCTTTTGGCTCAAGATCACTAAGGGACTTTTGTTAAGTGCTTTGAGTAGCTTCATCTTATGCCTTGCTTTGCCATGTCAAGTTCCTGTAGCATGTAGTTTTCATGCTCTAAAGTGTGCTTCCTGATGATAATTTCCAGACTGGTGTTAATTTCACTAAGTCTGAAACCTGTTATCATTTGCATTTTTTCCATGCTTGTTTGAACATGTAAGTGTATGAATTAACCTGTAAACCTATTATCATCTTTTGTCAAGAATCATGAATGGATCCCTGCCATGTATTTTGTTGTCATGTTTGAGTGATGTAGCATATTTATCTTGACGCATTTAGTTGGTCACTTGCTGATTATCGCAGACCGGTGCCATATTTGTTTTGCTTGCCATTTCCAAACCGTGCATCCGATTCCGGTGATATTTATATCGATTTCAACCGAAATCACCTCACCTTTCCAATGGAAGTCTTCGATTTCCAGGTTGAGGCCAGGTTCAATCATTCCTTGTCAAATCTTACATATGCATCACATATCGCATCCCGCATAGGATACCATGTTTGCATCATGTTGTTTGAGCATTGCACGTGGTTGATTGTGTTACTTCTGCTTGTTTGTCTTGTTTGGGTAGAGCCGGGAGACGAGTTCGCGAACGAGGAGCCCGTTGAGTTCGCTTACGAGGATCAAGTCAACTCTGACAACTTTGCAGGCAAGATGATCATACCCTCGAAATCACTTCTATCTTTGCTTGCTAGATGCTCGCTCTTTTGCTATGCCTATGCTACGATGCCTACCACTTGCTTATCATGCCTCCCAAATTGCCATGTCAAACCTCTAACCCACCATGTCCTAGCAAACCGTTGATTGACTATGTTACCGCTTTGCTCAGCCCCTCTTATAGCGTTGCTAGTTGCAGGTGAAGATTGGAGATCGTTCCTTGTTGGAACATTGTTTATTGTTGGGATATCTCCATATTATCTTGTTTATCTTAATGCACCTATATACATGGTAAAGGGTGGAAGGCTCGGCCTTTTGCCTGGTGTTTTGTTCCACTCTTGCGGCCCTAGTTTCCGTCATATCGGTGTTATGTTCCCGGATTTTGCGTTCCTTACGTGGTTGGGTTATAATGGGAACCCCTTGATAGTTCGCCTTGAATAAAACTCCTCCAGCAATGCCCAACCTTGGTTTTACCATTTTCCACCTAGCCTCTTTTTCCCTTGGGTTTCCGGAGCCCAAGGGTCATCTTTGTTTAAACCCCCCTGGGACAGTGCTCCTCTGAGTGTTGGTCCGACCGAGTAGACTGTGGGGCCACCTCGGGGCAACTTGAGGGTTGGATTTACTCGTAGGATGTCTCATCTAAGTGTGCCCTGAGAACGAGATATGTGCAGCTCCTATCGGGATTTGTCGGCACATTCGGGCGATGTTGCTGGACTTGTTTTACCATTGTCGAGGATGTCTTGTAAAACCGAGATGCCGAATCTGATCGGAATGTCTCGGGAGAAGGAATATCCTTCGTTGACCGTGAGAGCTTGTGATGGGCTAAGTTGGGACTCCCCTGCAGGGATTTGAACTTTCGAAAGCCGTGCCCGCGGTTATGGGCAGATGGGAATTTGTTAATGTCCGGTTGTAGATAACATGAAACTTAACTTAATTAAAATGAATCAACCGCGTGTGTAACCGTGATGGTCTCTTCTCGGTGGAGTCCGGGAAGTGAACACGGTGTTGGAGTAATGCTTGACGTAGGTTGTTCTAGGATCACTTCTTGATCATAGTTGTTCGACCGTGCTTTTGCCTTCTCTTCTCGCTCTCTTTTGCGAACAGGTTAGCCACCATATATGCTAGTCACTTGCTACAGCTCCACATATTACCTTGCCTTACCTTGAAGCTTAAATAGTCTTGATCGCGAGGGTGCGAGATTGCTGAGTACCCATGACTCACAGATTACTTCCACAACCAGATGCAGGGACCGATGATACCATTCCAGATGATGTGCTTGAGCTCAAGTGGGAGTTCGATGAAGACTCTCGCCGCTACTATGTGTCTTTCCCAGATGATTAGTAGCGGTGCCCAGTTGGGGCGATCGGGGACCGTGTCGCATGTGGGGTTGATCTTTATTTTGGTACCGTAGTCGGACCATGAGTGTATTGGAAGATTGTAATGTTATTCATGTATTTGTGTGACGTGGCGAGTGTAAGCCAACTATGTATCCTTTCCCCTTTTATCTATTTACATGGGTTGTTGTGAAGATCACCTTACTTGCTACATTGCTTTCAATGAGGTTATTCCTCTAAGTCGTGCTTCGACACGTAGGAGATATAGACGCATCTAGGGCGTTACATACATACTCGTAATGGTTTACGTAAAGTTACAAACTGATGTGATGTGGGACTATTTGATTGGATTAAAGGAGAGGATTAGGCCCACCCCACCTGATAATCAGGGGGGCATATATAGATTTTCGGAGGAAGTTGTCCTAGCGGTTTGCTAACATGCGGTCCCACGTGACAGTGCTTTACCAAGCCGATCCGCGTCCCACATGAGGCAGAACAACGGTAGAAGCAACACGTGGTTAAGTTGAAGAAGATGAGGGAGAAGCAGATTGAACAACGAGTGAAATGATGGTTGCTTCGTCCCTCCAACTTAACTACGGGAAAGGTGCAGCTTTGTGATTTGACGCCTCATTGCTCATTACTACTCCGGTGCCATGACTGGGGTGCTTCAACCCGGCTGCTTTGCACTGTATTCCGATATGGCACGTGGACCCGGTAGCTTGATGTCCCACATGTTGGCGAAAGGGACTAGAAGATTTATGAAAGCGAGCGCTCCACTCTTACGACGGAGGAGTAGACGACACGACGACCCAGTGAATTGTCACTTGTACTATATAGTACTATAGTTTTGCTGTTTCGCACGATCCATCGATACAAACCCGATTAAACAGGAAAGGGCGGGATATTTCCCGCGCGGTAGAGGATACTAGCCATACATTTCAAAGGCAATTTTAATGTATGCAAATTGAATAATTATAAGTAACAATATGATATCTAGTAAAACTAAAAACACATATGATTTATTGTGTTAGAGTGTAGTAGTAGTGCTGTATTGCATAGTTGTTAGATGTAACATGCGAGAACGTGTAGAGATGTAGTTTTGGAGGTCCTACAGAGAGAAAAGAGTAATACGGTCACCTAACTTCAGAATAAGCTGATTACGGTCACTATATACATTTTGCGGTGATTATACGGTCACTTGCTCACAGTTCAGCATCGGATTGCATTCTGTTGACCGGCCAAATAGTCTTCGTGGCGCCATGTTGACTAGTTAAATTGACCACATTCCTTGTGGGTCCCACCTGTCAGTTCGCATAGGCAAAAGGTCAGATAAACACAAATTTATGCAGGCGCGACAAGGCTCCAACCCATGTGCGGGAATCACCTGGTTGTGTATGTGTTTGTCAGGGCCTGATCTGTGTGCATGCACGTGTAGGTTGAGCACTTGAGTGTGAGAGTGTGTGTTGGTCGTGTGGTGTACTGGTGTGTGCATGCATGCGTGCGTGTGTGCGTGTGAGTGTTGCGTGCGTGCGTGGCTGCGTGTGTACGTGTGAGTGTTGCGTGCGTGCGTGGGTGCATGTGTTTGTGTGAGTGTTGCGTGGATGCAGTTCGTGTGCATGCGTGCGTGTGGGTATAATCACCACACCAGCTCCTGTGTGTTAAAACAGACAGCTCATCATACCAATACAAGGCCACCTTGTCCGTTGTGCCCGCGGTCATGACTTCGAACCACCTTCCAAATATTTTTTTGTCGTTTGTTTTCATTCTTACTAGCAAGATGCCCGTGCGTTGCACGTAACATCAAGATGAATTTGTATGACTTGTTTATCTTGTGAGAGAAAAGGATGAACGAGGGAAGGCCTTATTTACAAATGTGGAGAGGTGTGTGGGTACCTTTTTGCAAAATTGCCATAGTTTCTTTCCTATCCGTCAGATATAAATTGGACGGCCTATATTGCAGGATGGCAGGCACACCATCATCACCAACTCTGTTTTTTATAAGAGTGTATTTTATGTATTTTATAAGAGTGTAGATGTAGAGTAGATACAAGTCGACAGGTGGGCACGATAGTAGTGAGATAATGTGATGCAACACTAGAGGTGCCACCTGGAGCGTTTAACTGGTCAACTAGTCATGTCATGAGCAAATACATAGTTGTACGGTGAGCCCGTGACTGTATAATAACCACTAAATGTAAATGGTGACCGTAATGAGTGGATTCGGAAGTCCAATGTACGTATCATGCTTTCGCTTCAAATACAATGATCGCCATTGCATATATCGCGAGAGAAAGATGAAACATGCGTGAATTTTCTAGGGGCTTACTTTTAGTGGACCTGGAGATAGTTTTGTGTGCATACATGAAAGAGGCGTACAGGGGGATATGCGATGGAGAGAGAGATGCTCTTCGTTTCTCTTTATTATGACTAACTTTGTATATAGTATAAAAATATACAAATTCACAGTGCGGAATAAATATCATTGTGGGCACCAATGCAATGCAAATTAGCATTCGTACTCCTCCATATAACTTTGTAATGTTGTATATATGTAGAAACTCTAAAATAATTTTTTGGCCACACTTTATTCAGAAGGAATGTTGTATGCGAAATAAACGTGAAGAGAGGGATTTTTAGATGAATGGGGTACGTGATGTAACATCTGTGAATGTGTAGTTGATGCATTTGGCGGGGCCTAGAGAGGTATGTGTGTGTGTTACATATTTGAGAGAGGCATGGATAGAGGGGCCGATGGGGGGGCGTGGGAGAGATAGCACGAGAAATGAGAGTGGTCAAGAGAGAGAGAGGAATATGACGTCACGACAAGAGATTCCATTCCCTTGAGTGTGTATATGCAAGGGGGGAGGGAATAGAGGCATCCGGAGAAATTTTCTGTGTGTGTGGTGTTTGTGTTGGTATGTTTGGGTGTGAGAAGATAATGAGACGTGGGGGCAGAGGGTGTGTCACCGCGTGAGGTCCGGTGGGTCGAGGTGAGGCCCTTCATTCGGTTCCGTCCTGCGCCACATTGGTTGGCCCGTGACGCATTTAGGAAGACCCATGGATGACTAGTCGTTCAAGACAAAGATAGCAGAATTGTGAAGGACTCTGTGTCCATTGAGAATGCGGCTAGGATTTGTAACCCTAGGTTCTCGGACTAAGGTAACTCCTTTATCTCTGATATTACTATTCATCCAACCTAACTTTAAGGGGCATCCTATAGAATGCTCTGCTAGAATCATACTCGTCGATTAGGAAGAGAGGTGTGAGACAATGTGTGAGAGACAGACGTAAAGATAAGGTGCGTACATGAGACACGTAGGCAGGTCCATGTATATAGAAAGGGTCGATGAGGATTGTGTGTTTGTGTATGTTTGCAAGAGGAAGAGTGCTTGTGATAATGGTAAGTGGGAACAGTTGTAAATGGTTACGAGAGGGAGGGAGGGAGGGTTATATCTAGAGCATGTGTGCGAGAAAGACACCTCGGGAGAGAGTGTGTGAGCATGTGTGAGAGACCACCGATGGAGAGTGAAAATACACGTAAAAGACTGCTCTACACATTGATTAAAGATATAAATTGTATCCAAATATTAGGATGGGATCATGATATTTGCAATTCGCGTAAGGAGTGGTCATTGATCCATCAGACATCTAGATTCTATCGAATTTGAGCATGTCTATGTTATTATTCGACACAATTGATCCACATAGTTAGTATTTTGAACTCCAGACAATGCAACGCTTTAGCAATCGAATATAAACGTGAGTATAGTTCATGTTGTGTGTGTAAAGCACATTATACATACGAAAGTTACACAATGGACATTATTAGTAGCTACCTATGAACTAGCATACATTTGAATTCAACTTAAGGTGGTTTAAAAAATTGAATTCAACATGAAGTCCATTCAATTATTTGAATTTGATATCATGGCATTTGTAAACCATACCTAAATTATGGGGGCACCAATCTTTGCTTTGATTTTGTACATAATAGCATATGTAGTCGTGTACAAAATAGATTCAAATTTAGCTCCTCCATTCCAAAATAATCATAGTTATAGGATTTTCAAGTGTCAAAATTTCAAAAAGATGCGGATAATTTAATGAGGTTTTCAAACATACAAGGTCAAATATAACGTTGTCTATTTAGGTCAATCCTCATAGTTCAAGAGTACTCTAAACGTGAGTGCTTGTGTTTCAAAATTTCGAATGAAGCGCCAAAAGAGCCTCTACTCGCCCGAAACCACGTGACACCAATGTTTGGTAGTACAAGGAAATTACTGTTCTAATAACTCCGACCCGTGAAACCTACCGGCCCGACGTCCAATGGTCTAAACCGGGGTAGGTTTGTATCTTCATCTAGACGCCACGCAACCGCATCCGAAAAACATTCATACACAATGGCTGCCTAAGAACACATTGAAGGAAATATGCCCTAGAGGCAATAATAAAGTTATTATTTATTTCCTTATATCATGATAAATGTTTATTATTCATGCTATAATTGTATTAACCGGAAACATAATACATGTGTGAATACATAGACAAACAGAGTGTCACTAGTATGCCTCTACTTGACTAGCTCGTTAATCAAAGATGGTTATGTTTCCTAACCATGAACAAGGAGTTGTTATTTGATTAACGGGATCACATCATTAGGTGAATGATCTGATTGACATGACCCATTCCATTAGCTTAGCACCCGATCGTTTAGTATGTTGTTATTGCTTTGTTCATGACTTATACATGTTCCTATGACTATGAGATTATGCAACTCCCGTTTGCCGGAGGAACACTTTGTGTGCTACCAAACGTCACAACGTAAATGGGTGATTATAAAGGTGCTCTACAGGTGTCTCCAAACGTACATGTTGGGTTGGCGTATTTCGAGATTAGGATTTGTCACTCCGATTGTCGGAGAGGTATCTCTGGGCCCTCTCGGTAATGCACATCACATAAGCCTTGCAAGCATTGCAACTAATGAGTTAGTTGCGAGATGATGTATTATGGAACGAGTAAAGAGACTTGCCGGTAACGAGATTGAACTAGGTATTGAGATACCGACGATCGAATCTCGGGCAAGTAACATACCGATGACAAAGGGAACAACATATGTTGTTATGCGGTCTGACCAATAAAGATCTTCGTAGAATATGTAGGATCCAATATGAGCATCCAGGTTCCGCTATTGGTTATTGACCGGAGACGAGTTCCGCTATTGTTCTCGAACCCATAGGGTCCGCACGTTTAAGGTTTCGATGACAGTTATATTATGAGTTTATGAGTTTTGATGTACCGAAGTTAGTTCGGAGTCCCGGATGTGATCACGGACATGACGAGGAGTCTCGAAATGGTCGAGACATAAAGATTGATATATTGGACGGCTTTATTCAGACACCGGAAGTGTTCTGGGTGATTTCGGAGAAAACCGGAGAGCCGGAGGGTTACCGGAACCCCCCCGGGAGAAGTAATGGGCCATATGGGCCTTAGTGGAGAGAGAGAGGGGCAGCCAAAGGTGGGTCGCGCGCCTCCTCCCCCCCTGGTCCGAATTGGACTAGGAGAGGGGGGGGGGGGCGCCCCCCTTTCCCTCTCCCTCCCCACTTCTTTCCCCCTCCTAGTAGGAGTCCTAGTCCTACTAGGAGGAGGACTCCTCCTTGGTGCGCCATAGAGGGCCGGCCGGCCTCCTCCCCTTGATCCTTTATATACGGGGCAGGGGGCACCCCTTGACACACAAGTTGATCCACGTGATCATATTCTTAGTCGTGTGCGGTGCCCCCTTCCACCATAGTCCTTGATAATATTGTAGCGGTGCTTAGGCGAAGCCCTGCGACGGTAGTGCATCAAGATCGTCACCATGCCGTCGTGCTGAAGGAACTCTTCCCCGACACTTTGCTGGATCGGAGTCCGGGGATCGTCATCGAGCTGAACGTGTGCTAGAACTCGGAGGTGCCGTAGTTTCCGTGCTTGATCGGTCGAGCCGTGGAGACGTACGACTACATCAACCAAACGCTTCCGTTGTCGATCTACAAGGGTACATAGATCACACTCTCCCCTCTCGTTGCTATGCATCACCATGATCTTGCGTGTGCGTAGGAATTTTTTTGAAATTACTACGTTCCCAACACACATGTGCGCGGCCGAAATCGCTCCCGCCCACTATTTGGGACACCTGGGATTACCATCCTACCCCCGACCCGCAGTAGGTCCGAAATTTAAGAGGGGGGCAAAGTTTGTACTTTCCCCAAATTTCGAACAAGCACGTCCCATCTTCTGTTCAAAAAAGCCAAAAACAAGCGCGTCCCAGACCGAAACATGGTTCCCCCCACCCGTTTTATTCCCCATTCGTACTCCGTGGGCGCCAAAACCACCTCTCCACCAGCCGCGAAACCCCGGTGTCCTCCGTCCGCCACCCCATCCCACCCATCAACCGCCGCCCTCCTCCATCACGCCGGAGCCGATACCCCGACGTCGTCGTCTACCGCAACCTCAACCGCAACGCCCTCCACGGCTAGTAGTTGAAGCTAAGGCCGAGCCAACCGTACCCGAGCCAGTTCAACCACGCTGTCCTGCGCCTCACCGCTTCCGCTCCAACTTCGCCACCCTCCACCGCACCGGAGTTGTTCCTGCTACGCCGTCCTGAGCCGCCTCGGATCTGCTTCCCCTCCACCGACATACGGCCACGGCAACACAGTCAACAATTTGGCCATTGGTTCGTCCAAGCCTGCACCCTCCAGAACATCGGTTTCCCTGGTAAAAAGAAGAAGATCGGCGCGACATGTGGAGGTGACCACACCGGCAACCGAAAAAGGTACTCCTCTTCCCTTATTCGTGCAAATCTTATGTCTCTGCTTGCACGGTATTCATCCCACAGAAGACACTAGTTGACTGCTTCTTCTTGATACTAGATGTTTCTAGTAACTCGCGATGCACAAGGTTTCTCCTCATATACTATTTCACCTTAGCTAGAGGTCCGTTGCCCCCCTGAATTTCAATTTCTGGCCAGTTGATTCCCAATTAACGGAAGCATTCCCCAGCGTAATAGGCGCTAGTACGCCTATTATGCCGGGGAAGCAGCGCCTTGGTGTTTATCTTAGGGGCGTGTGCGGCCTAGATCTACTGGCGCCCGATTTGGAGGTCGGCCGGGATTAAAGGGATCGCCTGGGGGTGCTGCCAAGCACGGCGGTGGTGTGAGGTCGATGGGAGGGCGGGGCGGCGGAGGCAGGGGTCTGGGCCGGTGGTCGCTGGCGGTTCGAGAAAGATCGTCAACAGTGACTGGCGGGAGGTAGACGAAGGCCATCTGCCCGTTCCTTATAGATCAGACGGTTCATTAAAAAAATTGACTAACCTATTTATTTTTAGTCGACTGTTATCTTAGATATGACCACATGTGGTGGTGTGCTGGAGGAGTACCTGCATTTCTTGTGCTCATATATTACAAAATCATACAGAGTAGAATCTAATTTTGTTTGCCATGCAATGTTGTAGAGCTATCATATGTCTCCTGTCATTTATTTTTCATCCATTTGCTATCTGCTACTTTTATAGTGCACTAGTTCTGCACACACTTCACCCTTACTCTCACTATTGTTTTTTATGCAAGGGTATTTCAGACTCTACTGCCATGAGAGAAGCCAAAAAGAAAAGATAGCAGTCGCTCCAGCTTCGTATGCGGGTAGGCAAGACACGTTACAGCGCTATAAAGGATGTAGTGTCAGTAGATGGAGACGGTAAACGTAGCTCTGGACTTGATGACCTCGCTCGCAATGAACCACCATCCCAGGTACTTGCTTTAACTTTGCGGTGTCATATGTGGTTGCATGTTCCATATGGTGTCTAGCTTGTATTCGAAAGGCCAAAGTCGGTAAGATAAGGAAAGGTATTTTTTTACATGAACCACCATCCCGTGAGCACCAGAAGACAAATTGCTAGTCAGGGCACTGGCCAAGCCAGTGACAAGCCCAACAAAGATAGGCAGCACCTGGAAGCCAACTAAAAAGCTGTGATGGTGGCGAAGCAGCCTGCCTCCCACGAGGCTCTCAGGTCCTAGATGATCATGCTCACCACTCCAGCCGGATGTCTAGCTTGTATTGCTTCCAATTTGGTTAAATTGCATCTACTTACCTTACACATTATACCTTTGAATATGGCATGCCTTTCTGTTTTTGGTACATACTAGTACATCTGTGTATTAACCATGTTCTTACATCAAACTAATGTTCTTGTGTATCCCTCATCAATCACTTATGACGAGGCAGGCAGGCAAGGGGACTAATCCTCATTTAAAGAATGCCGCGTCAGCCTCCCGACATGATTCTCAAGAAACATAAATGCTAGATGAAGATAGTGAACATAGCTCTATAGTTGATTACAACATTTCCCCTACACTAGCATCGCATGTGCTTGCTCTAACTTGGCAGCATGATATGTGGTTACATGTTGCATATGGTGTCTAGATTGTAATTCTTCCAATCTGGTTAAACTGCATGTGCTAGTCTACTTAGCTTATACATTATACTTGTAAATGTGACATGCCTTCCTGTATTTAGTACATAGTACATCTGTCTATTAAGCATGTCCTTACATAAAACTATTGTTTTTTTGTATCCCGCATCAATCAACATGACGAGACACCTTTAGTATATGCAGTGCGATATTAGTTGCATCTTTCATATGATTTATAGCATGCGCTGCTTCTAATTTGTTGAAATTCCATTTATGATGGGACGCTTTTAACTTGGCAGAGTCATATTGGTTGCATCTTTCATGTGGTGTCTAGCTTGCATTGCTTCTTATTTGCTGGAATGGTTTCTGCTTAGTTTACACAAACAGTTGTGAACATGCCATGCCGTCCTGTTTTTCGTACATATTCCATCCTGGTATCATGTGTTTGCCTTACATCAAAGTAGTGATTGTCAGTATCATGCATGAATGAGTTTTGAAGAGAGAATTGTATTGCTTTTTCTTGTCGGTTTTACTTGACAATTGAAAATCAATAAAGCGGAAGGAAGTTAGCAAGGCAGCGGATAAAGATGCTCCTTCTGAACGGAGGGCCTCTACAGTTTCTACTCCTCCACACCCCAAGATGATTTCCAAGACAACACATGCATAGACACTCAACAAAGCTGTGTTTATGATGAGCACGTCTCCCCTAGTGCAGCATCACCGGTGCCCCCTCTAACTTGGCACTGTTATTTGTGGTTGCATGTTATGTGTGATGTCTAGCTTGTATTGCTTCTAATTTTGTTGAATTCCATCTGCTTACTTTACACATTATACTTGAATAAGACTTGTGTTCCTATTTCTAGAACATACAATATCTGTCTATCACACCATGTTCTTACATCAAATTACTACTGTTGTGTAACCTGCAACAATCACTTATCATAAAACACGTTTGACTTCGGAGTGTGATATAGGTTACATCTCACATTCTTTTCTAGCTTGTACTACTAATTTGTTGAAATGGCACTTATGACGAGACAGTTTTAACTTGGTAGAGTGATATTCGTTGCATCTTTCAAATGGTGTCTAGCTTTCATTGCTTCTAATTTGTTGAAATGCCTTCTCCTTAGTTTACACATCATAAGTTGTGAATATGCAATGCTGTGAATATGCAATGGCACTAATGACGAGAGACCTCTAACACGGTAGTGTGATGTTGTTTGCATCTTGCATATAATTTATTTCTTGTACTGCTTCACATTTATTTAAACACCATTTATGATGAGACACTATTAACTTGGCAGAGCGATATTTGTAGCATCTTTCATATGGTGTCTACCTTCCATTGCATTGCTTCTAATTTGGTGAAATGTCTTCTTCTTAGTTTACACATCATAGTTCTGGTTATCTCTTCTGTCCTGTTTTTCATACATATTACATCCTCCTATCATGTGGTTGTCTAACATCAAAGTTCAGTTCGTCTGCATCACGCATCAATTTGTTCTAAAGAACTAAATTGTTATTCGTTTTTCTTGTCGGCTTGACTTAACATGGCACAGAGAAAGAGGAATAAACATAGAATGGCAGAGGATGAGAAGCGGATGAATCCTGCAGATTCTACTGGTACTGATGGTGCAATAGAAGGTCAAAGTCCAGTGGAAAATTCTACAAACACGGCATCCCATGCTACACGAGTTGCAAAAAAACCCAAACCGAAACAAATAGCTGCCACCAAACAAGCGGAGACAGCCCTAGTTCTTGCAACACCTACCACAGTACTACCAGCTGCACGACTTACTCATGCGTCAATTGAGCTAGCAGCATGTTCCCAAGCTCCCTTGCCACCTGACACTACTTCCCAAGCACTCTTGACACAAGACGAGTTGGCAATATAAGATGAACCTTGTGAGCTTCAACAACAAGAAGGTAGTTGCTGGAGTCAAGTTACAGTTGCATGCTTCTTTATATATAGTCTCACAGTTTGATGTACACTAACACTTCCTATGTTTGTTGTTGGACTAGCACCTAGGCACAAGAGGAAACAAACATCAGGCATAATGCTCGATAGGTTAACTAAATCTAGAGGAGGAAGAATGGAGATCCGTTTTGAGCCAGGTTTAAAAAGGCCACGTGATGCTACGGAGTCAGCCAAGTTAGTATCAGAGGCAGCGGTTGTCGTTAGGTGTCATGTACGTATCCTCCCAACATGGATTCATTACAGGAATGACAAAGACGAAACCCAGTTCAACACCTTCCTCGACCATTTATCTGTAAGTATGGTTATGTATGGAAACTAGTAATATCGTCTTGCTCTGTCCCATACTTTCTAGGTTGTTGATAATGAGACTCCTATAATTTTCAACAAATGAGGTTCAAGTTGGATAGCCAAGATGATGCAACCAGACAAGCTTGCACCCATGTTTTCAAGTCTGCTCTGCGACAGTATCGGTATAACTTGAGGAAAACTCACTTTGAAGGCAAGGCTAACAGTGAACTTTCCCAAACATCTCCAGTGGAAAATATATCGGATGAAGACTGGAGGGGCCTTGTTAAACACTGGTCTGATCCGAAGTATCAGGTACATTATATATGTGATCAGATCACATGTTGAAGTCCTATTTACGCATGTGCCACACAAATCTATCTTCTTGTAGGTGAACTGTTCAAAGAACAAGGCCAGCCGTATGAAAGTGAAATTCGAACAGACAACAGGATCTCGTAGCTATATTGCACACTGCGAGGCTCTTGTAATTAGCTGTTGTTTCACTCTTTTCGCTGTACCATATTATCAGATCTATATTGACTTGTTCGAAATGGAGAGGAAAGCCCGCAAGGACCAAAAAGTACCTGAACCAAATGATGTGGAAATCTTCAAGCACTGTCACACCAGCAAGAAGAAGGGCATGACTACACCAGTCAAAGCTGCTGTTGTAAGTCCTTAATCCTCATGCCTTTTAACCACTACTTACTCTGACTTGTGCCTTGAACTGCATGGTTTGCAGCCAATGTCTATTACTCTTTTCAATTTTATACACAATTGTCTTAGCGTATCATTGCACCTTACAAGGTTTAAAAGAGAGGAGTGATGTTCCTTTGATCTTGACCCGTAATCTAGTTTCGTGCTGGACTTGCCCACACAACATTACAATTTTCTGTTTGTCTATTCTCTGTTGTTTTGTGATATGAATGATGTCATACTATGCTTACCGTATTATAAACTTTGTCTCTTTATCCATAGCCCTCAATACAATGTGAAGAAATAGACAATACATTAGCGATGGTACATGGTCATATGTTTGGAACCTGGTTTTATTACGTACTTTGCAATAAAATACAACTAATATTTTACATGGGTTCACCAGAATAAGTTCTGTATATAGACAAAAGCTATTTTGTTTGGTTTTGCTGCCTCCTTAATATCTTCTGTTCTGGTACTACTAATGTGAAACCTCAACTTTTCAGCGAGCTATGGAAAAATGGTGGAACCGCCACCTTCTGAAGGTGGCGAGGCAACCATAACCGCAATGTCAGCTCTTGTTGCAGTGGGTCAGTACATGTCCACTAACAGTGCCAAAAGCACATTCCTGCATAATACTGGGTTGGTTGTTAAGGCAATATCGTCCAAACTGCCTCATGATCAAGATATGCAAGCTCAAAGCAATGTTGTATCTGCGCTGCAGACACATGTCCATTCCCTAACAGTGACCCTTTGTGAAACAAGGAGAAACATTGCTCAATGTCGTCGAGATATGCATGGTTTTGAAACCAGACTATCAGACATTTGCTATGTTGTTCAGGAGCCTAGGGGAAATGAAGGCGAGGGTTATGGTGCTCCATCGGACAATATAGCATGAAAACATAACAGTGAGGTCAAATGAACTGAGCTTCTGAAGTTCTGGTGGTGCATTTATCTGCTAGGTTGTTAAGTTTTATGCCAACCTTCCTTTTGTTATATAGTTGTAATTTGTTTTGGTGCGATACAAAATTTATTCTTAACGTGCAGCCATTGGCTGAAGAAAATAGCAAGCCATTTTTGTATAGTGTAGGGTGTTCCCTATATTTGCACTGGTGGCGATCTTTGATGCCGAGTGATGTAATCTGTGCAATCGCCTTAATAGCCTAGCGTTAGTTTTGGCCTTATTTATTTCCTAGTCTTCTTTTTCCCTGGTTTGCTAGTGGCCGCAACTACCATGGGCCATATACGGGTCGTAGGATCCATGGGTCTCCTACGGGCCGTCGATAAATGGGCCTATAATCGGTGGTCCTCGGGCCGTCAGATAAATGGGTCTACATGGGCCGTAATCGGGCGTAATTGGTATCGGCCCAGCATGGTAACAGGCCGTAGGACATCAAAGGCTTAATTCTGTCATAGGCATAACGGGTCGTTAATGGGCCAGAATATAGTACGGGCTGGAAACGGCACAACGGGTTAACAGGCCAGAAACGGGCCGACTCTTGCCATGGGCCAAATTTGGCCCATTAGGGTAACAGGCCAGTAATGGGCCGACTCTTGCCATGGGCCGAATTTGGCCCATTAGGGGAACAGGCCAGTAACAGGCCGACTCTTGCCATGGGCCGAATTTGGCCCATTAGGGGAATAGGCCACTAACGGGCTGGAAGTAATCCAGGGCTGAAAAGGAGCCTAAGAACGTATGGGTCGTCAATAGGCCGAAAGCTAACACGGGCTAGAAACGGCCCATGTAAATCACGGGTCGTTAACAGGTATAAAGAAAAATTACTGTTCACTATGGGCTAGAGTCACCGTGGGCCTGTAAAGGGCCAAAAGATACAAAGGCCTCATATGGGCCGAAAGACGTCGTGGGCCATACATGGGCCGAAAGTGAAATGGGCTGGTGTTATATTCGACGGTCCACATGACGTTGTTGGGCCGATTTCCTTTAGGGCCTAACGGGCCGTGAGTTAACAGGCCGTAAAATGGGCTATTTGCAAAGAGACTGTTAACAGGCTTTTCATGGGCTAGCCCGTTAACTTTTGACCAAGTCAAACGGGCTGGCTTTGTAAGCTAAATGGGCCAGTGGTGGGCCGTGGCACGTGTCGACATATCATAGGCGCCTATCTGACCCACTGACAAGCAGACATGTGTTTCCTCCGGCTAGTAAGAATTTTACACGTGGAAATTTCCCATTGGTCGGGCTGTTAATGGGTTATCGGATCCAAAACCCGACCCGATAGCTTAACGGCGTTCCGTTACGATGGATGCCACGTGTCGGTCACCCTTGACGAAAGCACTTCTGTGACGCACGATTTATCGTCATGGAAGTGGACACTTCCGTGATGATAATTATGGTAATGTGATGGAACACTTCTACGACAGCACAAGTATGACTATCTTGATTCTGTCATAAATTTGTCATGGATGTACATGCATGACAAAAAACGCAACCTACTATGACAAACACGTATCATCACGGAAGTGTATTTTTTTTGTAGTGTAGTTTTTGTAGCAATCATAACAGTGGCAACGGAAAAGTAACTAAGCAAAGATCAATATGTGAAAAGCTTGTAGGAAATGGATCGATGATGGATAATTATGTCGGATGCGATTCCTCATGCAATAGTTATAACCTAGGGTGACACAGAACTAGCTCCAGTTCATCAATGTAATGCAGGCATGTATTCCAAATATAGTCATACATGCTTATGGAAAAGAACTTGCATGGCATCTTTTGTCCTGCCCTCCCATGGCAACAGGGTCCTATTGGAAACTAAGGGATATTAAGGCCACCTTTTAATAGAGTACCGGACCAAAGCAATAACACTTAGTGAATACATGAACTCCTCAAACTACGGTCATCACCGGGAGTGGTCCTGATTATTGTCACTTCGGGGTTGCCGGATCATAACACATAGTAGGTGACTACTGACTTGCAAGATAGGTGATATGTCTCCAACGTATCTATAATTTTTGATTGTTCCATGCTATTATATTATCTGTTTTGGATGTTAATGGGCTTTATTTTACACTTTTATATTATTTTTGGGACTAACTATTAACCCAAGGCCCAGTGCAAATTGTTGTTTTTTTGCCTATTTCAGTGTTTCGCAGAAAAGGAATATCAAATGGAATCCAAACGGAATGAAACCTTCGGGAACGTGATTTTTCGAACAAACGTGATCCAGAGGACTTGGAGTGGACGTCAAAAAACGGACGAGGAGTCCACGAGGCAGGGGGCGTGCCTATCATTATGGTAAATGATCATGCCATATATTAAATGGAAATAAGATAATTTATTACTATATATGGTGTCCATATTTGTCTCCATTTTATTTACCAGCGAACCTGGAAACTTAACTAAGTGTAAAGAAGATTAAGGCCTTATTATGGCACGTGGTTGACTATGTGTTAAATATCCTATATTTTGGCAAAGGTTCCCAGCATATTCATCTTAATTCTTTTCATCCATAGATTTATAATTTTTACCATCTCATTTAGATCGAAACTAGCTCGAGATCGACTTGAGATCGTTACAAGCTGAGCACGAGTCATGTTCTACACCTCGATCATGAGCTTCTCTCAGTTTGGGCTCGCTCGAATTTTCATATGAGTTGAGCTGAGCCAACTCCAAATCGCTCGAGCTCGACTCATTTGCAGCCCTACTCGCGCCCGACGGTCTCCTGGGGAAGGGGCTCCATGGCATCCATCGCACCATACTCGGCAAGCATCTGGCCATCCGTGTCCGCCATCTGTTTGGAAAAGGCCGCCACGAGCTGGGCATGGGCGGCCGCGATCTGGGCATGGATAGGCTCCATCATCGCAAGGTATGAGGTGGAGGAACGGGCGGCTGCTCGAACGCTCTCAGTGATTGCCAACTCTTCGGCCGTGGGTTGCCGACCGTTGTCGTAGAAGCTTCGTTCGATTTGTGGTGACCACCACGAGCTGGGCGTGGGCGGCCTCGACATGGTCGTGGGCGGCCTCCATTAGGTCTAAGGCCGCTCTGCGAAACGGGCAACTGTTGTGCAGCTCTCGCCAGTTGCTATGCCCAAGGCAGATGCTGCTGCCACCACCTGAGAAGCAACAGCGGCCGTTTGGGATGCCATGGCCGCTCGGTCGCAGATTACGGCCCCGCTCATGCACCTTGTTAGCATGTGCATGGCGGCTGCGGCCGTGCTCTCGCCAGAGTGGGCCACCGAAGTTGCCCTCATGATGCGGGTCCACATGCCCATCTTTCACCGGTGACGATTGAACAGTGAAATGATATTTGGGGAGCGAGCTAGTGTGCTTGAGACGCCGGCTGTGGACTGTAGCGACGCACCTTCTCGCGTAAGCCATTGGCGTACTGTAAACCGATGGTGCTCCAGGATATTTTGTGCTGCATCTCACATGGTTGGTGATAATAAATTGTGTGGGATCTACTTGATTTTTCATCTTGATTTGAATTACATAATGGGGTCACAGCGGCAATGGACGATGTTTGAATTTCTAGACCTTTTATCTGCAGTGAACATGCAACTATATGTGTGTCGTAAAAGAATTGGAATTATTCAGGGTTCATTTGAACATTTTACACATTAAATTGGTTTTCTAGCCATTTCAGGTGCACAATTCAAAATTAAACTACATGCACATGCTCCGGTTCACCAACATGGGTTGTAAAATCATATATGTGTCCATGGGTTTATGCTTATGTCTCATGCAAGAAATGGGGATGAAATTTGAACACCACGGCACTGTGGCTCTCCGGCAAACGTCGACATTCTTGCTTTTGTAATTCTAGTAAATCCAAAATTTGTCCGAAATTCATGAAACTTGGCATGCTATCATGGAGCGGCATCAACATGTCGTGGTAAATTTTTTGTCTCATTTGGGGCAGGTTTGGGTATAAGCTTCTCATAAATTAGAGCTTCTCACAACATGTGTGATGGTTTCGGTAGGGAACGTTTCACCTTTCTAGATGAAACGATATCCGTTACCTCTTCTCGATTAATTTTTTTTCCTACTATCAACATAGAACAACAGGAGTTTTGTTTCAATTTCTAGGATTTTTCGGGGTTCGCTTGGACATTTTTATACATTAATTGAGTTTTCTATGCATTCATGTGCATAATTCAGATTTGAACTATAGGCACATGCTCTAATGCATATAAGTTAGTTGAAAATTCAAATATGTGTCCTTGGTTGTATGCTTAGGTCCCATACAAGAAATGAGAATGAATGTCAAACACCCTGCCACCGTCACTCGGCCGCAAACATTGGGATACCAGGTTTTTAAATTATAGTAAATCCAAAACTCGTCTGAAAGTCATGAAACTTGGCATGTTGTCATGGAGCGGCATCAACATGTTGTGCTAAATTTTTTACCCCATTTGGGGAAGGTTTGGGGACATGCTTCTCAGAAAACCATAGCTTCTCACAACAAGCCTGATGGTTTCGGTAGGGAACGTTTCACCATTGGGGACGAATCGATATCCATTGCCTCTTATTGCTTTCAAAAATTTTCTCGTGTCAATGTAGAGCAACGGGAGTGTTGTGTCAATTTTTGGGATTTTTCGGGGTTCATTTGGAAATTTTTATGCATTAATTGAGTTTTCAATGCATTCATGTGCATAATTCAAATTTGAACTACATGCACATGCTCTAATGCATATAAATTGGTTGAAAATTCAAATATGTGTCCTTGGTTGCATGCTTAGGTCCCATGCAAGAAATGAGAATGAAAGTCAAACACCCTGCCACCGTCACTCGGCCGAAAACATTGAGATACCTGGTTTTTAAATTCTAGTAAATACAAAACTCGTCTGAAATTCATGAAACTTGGCATGCTTTCATGGAGCGACATCCACATGCCGTCGTAAATTTTTTGTCCCATTTGGGGCAGGTTTGGGTATATGCTTCTCACAAACCAGATCTTCTCACAACAAGCCTGATGGTTTCGGTAGGGAACGTTTCAGCTTTGGGGCCGAAACGATATCCATTGGCTCTTATTGCTTTCAAAAAATTTCTCGTGTCAATGTAGTGCAACAGGAGTGTTGTGTCAATTTTTGTGATTTTTTGGGGTTGCACTAGTACAGCGAGCTCCTAAACAAATGGTTTTTAACCCCTTTCCGCGGCGGCATTTGGAACCATCGCCAAGTGAGTGTGGGCGATAGGGGGATCCTTCCCACACGACCCAGAAACCGTTGCGTATATGCCCTCATGGCACACACGTTCGGCAAAAATGAGGTCGTGTGCGACCGGCGAGCACTCAAATATGGAAGTACATACAGTAGAGCTAAAAACATACAATTATACGGTGAAATTGTTTCCGGTTGTTAGTACATCCGACACAGTCAGTCCCCGCTAAACGTTTCCGTTTGCATGTACATCCCACACAGTCGCTCCAAGGAAAACGTTTCCGTTCACAGGTACATCACACCCAATTTTTTTCATTAAATCGCTTGCGTTATTGAATATATCACAGACGATCCGTGGAAGAAACTGTGTGGCAAAGGCTATCCATCACACACAGTTTTCATGTGGTAAACGTTTGCGCAAGGTGGCCTAACGCAAATAGTTTTCAAGAGAAAGTCGTGTGTGATCGTTCATTGATCTAACAAGGTTTATTCCTAGAAACTGTGTGTGTAGCCTGAGGTCATCGCCCACGGTATTTTTTTCAACAACCGTTTGCAATAGCAAAACCCAATTAGCAGGCTAATTATCTGATTATTCATAATCAATTTATTAATCTAATTGACAGTTCATATTAAGCACACAATATATTTCATTTTCATAATTTAAATAGATCAGAGTACAACATCATATAGCTTCAGCACTCAGCTACCCCATTACACAACTACACCAGGACCAAGTTTCACATGCAACATCTATAACCTTTCGAAATTAGCATCATAGATGGTACATAGACAGATGTATCTCATCTGGAAAACTGCTGAAGCAGAAGGCGAATATTGAGCCTTCATTGATGCTGAAGGTCTTCGTAATTTTAGGCCAGTGCCTGTGGATGATTGACCGTCCATCGTTCGTCCTCTTCAAGAACACTTCAATATTGAACCGTGGGTGTTGTATGAATACCTTCCTCGCCTCCTGACCATACAGGTGGTTTGAGAGGTAATCATCAGTGAACTGCTTTGGAAAGGCCTGAAAACAAGTATGTGCATAAATATCTTCTCTATATTGGAAATGTGGCAAAGGAATAAAAAAAGGCAAGGTATAATAGTTAGAACCATCCTATAATGAACTGATGTCTTCTTCATTGTGCAGACAAAGATCTTGTTGTTTTTTGTCGCTAATTTCTTTATCCTAACAATCTTTCTGAGTTTCTTGACTAGACTGATATTCATGGACAACTCATTTCTCCATATGCAAAAAGGGTCGAACAGTGGGTCAAAACCTCTAATAGCAGGACCTACATGTGCAAGACCAAATTGTTAAAAACGTAAATATTAGAATGGTTCCTGCAACTGCACAATAATTGTCACAACACTAGAATTTGATTGCAGTTAGTTACATAAGCATACATGCATCATGTTTAATTTTTTGAAACCTAAAATGGGGATGTTGAATCCCTAGCACCAAATGGAATTCAAACAGGTTAAAATTTAAATCTTTTCAGTGAACCCAAAATGCCCTTTAGAAAAGTTTATCACTTCTGAATTGGTTGAAAACCTCTGACAAAAATGGTGCACATTTTTCTAGGTCATTTCTAGATTTTTGAATTAAATAATAAAGTATTTGAATTTGGGCATTTAAATGCTATAAATATTTTAAATGCTTAAATAATTCTAAAAGTAAATGTGGGTTGTTGGAATTAATTCTAAAAGTGCTCACAAATATTTTCAGGAGTTTTGGAATGGTTTCCATTTTTGCTAAATCGAAATAAAAAGCAAAATAGAAAATAGAACAAAATAAGAAAAAGAGAGAGAGAGAGAGAGTTCACCTAGGATTACCTGCGGCCCAGCCGTTTGGCCCAGCTAGCCCCAGCGCCGCCTCCTTAAACCTCGTGCCAGAAGGCACGAGGGCATGTGCCCGCGGTGGGCCAGCACGCGCACGGCCGCCGATGGCCACCTCCTGCTTGCCTCTTCGCCCTGGCCCTCCCTGGTGCAGCCACGCCACCCCCTCGACCCTCTCTCTCTCTCCCAGTACCTCCCCCTCCTATGGCTCTCTCCCTCGCACCACATAAGCACCGCCGTTGTTGTCGCTCGCTGTTGCCGCGGCTGGAGCCACCTCCTCGCCCTCTGTTCGTGCCCAGAAGCGCCGCCTCGTCTGCCTCTTCCTCTCTGCCGACGCACGTGACGCCGAATGCCCCCAGCGACGACCCCGAGCTCTTCTTCATCCTTAGGTCACCGAGATTGCTATCGCCCTTTTGTCGCCGTCTTCGCCTCCCCGAGCTCTCCGTCTACCTCGTCTGACCCGCTGTGAGCTCCTACTCCGTCCCCCCTTACTTCCGCGCTCGTTTTCCTCGCCTAGGCCATAGTTCCACCGGAGCCGTGAGCTCCTCGCCGCCAGCGATGATGCAGTCGCTGCCAAGGTCACTGCAGCCCGTGTCCGAGCACACCAGCATGCTCAGAACCTCTCCACGCACCCGTAGCCACCACTAGCTCCACTTCCCGAACATCCCAGTGATGAACTCGAGCACGGACGAACCACGGCTGCCGCAAACCTCGTCGTCGGCATTGATTCCGGCGACCCCCGGGACCAACTCCATTGCCCCTTGATGCGGACGAGTAAGGGCTATTCCCTGTTGGCCTCAGCGCATTAAACAACCGCCCGTAGCGCGTTCCCTAGCATCGCCGCCGCATTTTTGTGCTCGCCGACGTTCAACTGCGGCGTGCTGATGTGGCAACATCATTAGCCACTAACACCCCCCCTAATTAACCCCTGGTGACACTGACATCCATGCCCCGCTGCCTAATTAAACATGGTTTAGTGCCTGCTTAGTTTTAACTAACCACCATGGCCCCACGCGTTAGCTTTGACCTTGCTGTCGTGGCCCTTGACCGACCCCACCCGTCAATGACCCAAGCCAGCAATGTGACACGGACCTATGGGTCCCACAGGTCAGGTTTGACCTGGCCGACCCAGTTGAGCTGCTGACATCAGCCTTGCACAATGCTGACGCAGTAATGCATTTTCTGGATTTAGTTTAATTTTAATAATCCAGGAAATTCCAGGAAATGTTTAAAACTTCAAAAATTCTTAGAAATTCAACCATAACTCCAAATGAAATAATTTATATATGAAAAATGATCAGAAAAATCCAATCTATCCATATGTACCTTTCCCATGCATGTTAGAACAACTTATGGTTTCTGTTTAGGACAAATCAAATAAATGGCATTTGCATGTCCACATATGGAGTTTGCATATGAACCCTTGGTTCATATGGACTTCATTTAAATTGCTGCTAGTTGCATTAGCTCAAATCCCAGCATGTTGCCATGTCATGATCATGCATCATATTGTTACATTGCATTGATTGTGTTCTTTCTCTGTTGCCGGTCTTTGTCCCCACTTAGTAGACGTTGTTCCGACGATGTGTTCAATGACACCGATGAAGAGCTATACTATCTTCAGAAGTGCCAGGCAAGCAAAACCCCCTTGTTCATTCTGATACAATCCCACTCTGTCGCTTTTGCTCTCTTTTACTGCATTAAGACAACAACGCTTCAACTATTACCTGCTGCGGTAGTTGAACCCCTTTCCTCTGCATGACCTATCATTGCCACTGTAAATAGATGAAACCCACTAGCATGAGTTGGAGTTGTTTGAGCCCTGATGTGCCTACTCATTCATGCTTGTTTGTCATGCCCTCTACTGCATATAGTTAAGTCAGGTCTGATTCATCGGGGATGAATTGGAATGGTGATGAACATGTCCTACTGTGTGAGCTAAGTGTGTGAACACTATTTCGTAAAGGTAGCGGTGAGAGGCCATGTAGGAGTACATGGTGGGTTGTCTCATTGAAACCGTCCTCAGGAATAGAGTTTTGTGTTTGTGATCCATGAACAGCGAGTACCATGCATTGGGCCCAAAACCAATGGACCCTCTCTACTTATTAATTTCCCCTGTCCTCTATCCGGGAGGTACAAGTAGTTCCTGGTGTTTGTAGTATACTGGAGGCCGTGCTTAGCGCTGACCCTCGGGGTGGGCTGTGATGCGGTAGGTACGTGGCACGGTGTACTAGGTGCCCGTTTGGTGTCCCGAGAACCCTGCACACATCGTTCGGGGCCGTACGTGGAAACCTCTGTCGGACTCCCTGTGGATGGAACCTGAATAGGCGATAAACTTGGACTAGGGACTTGTGTGGTTAGTCAGGTCGTGGCCGACACCCTCACTGGGCTTCCGCTTAAAGGTTGCCGAGTACATGTCGTGTAAACGGCAATAAGTGGTGAGAGCGTGTGTGAAGAAGTACACCCCTGCAGGGTAAACATCATCTATTCGAATAGCCATGTCCACGGTAAAGGACCTCTGGGTTGCCTATACAGTTCATAGACAAGTGAAAGTGGATACTCTAAAATGCGCAAGATAAGCGTGAGTGTTGTGGATGGCATTCTCGTAGGGAGACGGGAGCAGATCCATAGTGGTGTATTGATTGGTGAATATGTGGACTCGTGTGCGCCACCTCAAAAGAGTTATGTGGAGTCGTAGTTTAGGTTAGCCATTGAGTAAAAGCTGGCTTGCTACTGTTAAACTCCACCACATCTTGTTGATACTAATGCATATGTAGCTAGTTCTGAAGTAAGTCTTCCTGGGTACATTTGTACCCACGTTTTCTTAATTTATGTTTTTGCAGAGAGACTTTAGTCTCACTAGTAGTTCTGCGTGGACTTCGACGTTTAGCCTGTTCCCTCAGCTACGATCTTGTGCCCTTAGCAGGGTCTTGTAGATAGTGAGGCTTCTCAGCCTTTTTCATTTGTAGTTGTTTGTACTCAGACAAGTTAAGCTTCTGCATGTGCCTAGTGCTTGTATGACTTGAATGCTGGGGCATCAGACCCATGTTTGTAATATCTGGCTTCTCGGAGCCTAATGAATAAATACTTGGAGTCGTAGAGTTTTGTTGTGATGCCATGTTGTATTTGCACATATCGAGCATACTGTGTGTATGTTTTTGAAATGCTTGGTATGTGTGGGATCCGACAACCTAGTTGTTTATTCTTGGTAGCCTCTCTTACGAGGAAATGTCTCCAAGTGCTTCCACTGAGCCATGGTAGCTTGCTACTACTTCGGAACACTTAGGCTGGCCGACATGTGTCCTTCTTCGTTCCTGTGTCGGTCTCTTCGGGGAAATGTCACGTGTTGTTCCTTTATATCCTTGTAGCTTGCTATGACTTGGGTTCATACGTTGATGGCTGACACGTTCGTTGCTGGGTCATGTATGCATGTCCCTATAAGTTAGTGCCACTTTGGGTTTACGACTAGTCATGTCGGCCCGGGTTCTCTGTCATATGGATGCTAGCGACACTATCATGTACGTGAGCCAAAAGGCGCAAACGGTCCCGGGCCAGATAAGGTGGCACCCGTGGGAATACCGTCTGTGAGGCCGCAAAGTGATATGATGTGTTACATGCTAGATCGATGTGACTTAGGATCTGGGTCCCGACAGCTTTGGTATCAGAGCCTGACTGCCTGTAGGATTACCAAGCCAAACTAGTCAAAGTCGAGTCTAGAAATGCTTTAGTTATATAAGGGAATTGATTGTGGAAGGGAACATAAGGCTCTTTTTACTACTTTACCTTATGCCCTTCTGATCTCAGTCATCCTCTTCTTTTCTGCGGGGATTATGTCAGTGCACAAAAGGAGGGGTCCTATTTTGTCCCCCTTTACTTGTGTGCGGGCAGTTGGAGCCGTGCCTGCGGCCACGCTTAGTGGGGCAGAGGAAGGAAGCAAAGCCACAAGACAACCAGAACAACGCCAAGACAGAAACATGAAGAGCAGGAGGGGGAGGTGGACTCCCTCGGCAAGAGCCTTGCCGGGGCAACTTGCCCGACACCAGCAGAGCCGCCACCCTTGAGCCCAAGGGTCCAACACCATCGACCACTTTGGAACCAAGGCTCGGGAGGCACCTCCATGGTGGCATGAAAATCTTTGTGAAAACAGAGAGCCTACCAGAGTAGGTGATGACCAGAAGACAAGACAATCGCAAGACTCCTTGCCGAGGATGCCCACGAGGCCCCGGCAAGGCTCCCTGCCGAAGACGCTCGCAAGGCCCCAGCAAGACTCTTGCCGGGGGTGCTCACAAGACACTGGCAAGACCCTTACCAGGAATATACACGGGACCACGGCAAGTCCTTGCCGCCCCATCGCCGCCCCAGCTTAGCGGCCAACCCAACAACTGAAGCAAGTACCCACGTGGCAGTACGTGGATACTAATCCAACTAGCCAAACACCAGCGTGGCGGCATGCAGATCTTCGTGAAGAGCCTACCACCACACCAACTCAGCAGCCTGCCAGCCTACATGGCGCTGCATGCCTCGTTGGCTTGGATGCATGTGGGAGTAAGGCGGAGCGGCGACGGACGGGACATGCCTCGTTACCGCCCCCGATAAAGCAAGTGGACACCTAAGTAGTGCGTTCAATGCACTTTGTCCTGTGATGACATGCGATAAGCTTGTACACTGTATACCTTTCCACCTAATGTGTGCCACCGTGGCAGCACCTTTTGACTATAAAAGGAGGCCCGCAGCATACTAAGAGGGGATTCGGATCTTTTGGATGACGCACGCAGCGTAGCTAGTTCAAGAACTCAAGAACACTCAAATATACACCAAAGTAGGACTAGGGTATTACGCATCCTTGCGGCCTGAACCTGGGTAAACGATCCTCGTGCTAGCTTCTAGACCCGCTCTTGGCACAACCCCGCGCCCGCCAACCGTAGAAAATAGGGGTCCAAGTGATCACATAGGTGTTGTTTCCCCTGACATCTCTGGTGCGCCAGGCTGGGGGCGCGGTTGTGAAAATCTGGTCTTGTTGGCGCAACGGCTTCATCGTGGTCATCACTCCAAGGAAGAAAACGACCGAACAAGCGGCAACAGAAAAGCTAAGTCATTTGAAACTTTGATTAATTCCTTTATTTATAAGGTTGTTTTCCTCGGAGATCCTGCTCTTGGTATGAAAAACCTGCACGCGATATGGGCCTTCCGCTATTGGCAACGCCCTTGTTCTGTTTTGAGTCCTCTCGACAGTTCGAGCGGCAGCGTCGAGAACGGCAAGGTGGCCTTCCCGCTATTGGCAAAGCCCTTGTTCTGTTTTGAGTCTGCTCAACAGTTCGAGCGGCCATGCTGAGAACGGCAAGGTGGTTTACTTGGCCGCAAGCACACCCGGACGGTTGTGAGGATCCGTCCTCAAAACGCCGCAGCCTGGGTTTACGCGCCGGCAAGCCTATCCAGTTGAGCGTAGGGTGTACATACAAAGAAAGATCGAACAGGAAAATAAAATGCATCATTTCAAAGTACTACAAAGTTATATTACACCAATTGTCGCTGCGGTTCTAACCAAAGGTAAAAATTGTCTTGGTCATGAACCTGCAGCGCCGATGAGAAATGGGGTGCCTAGTCCCGGCGCTGGACCTCTATCCTCCAAACTCCGTCGACGCGGCTGATGATGGGCTGGATAGGCTCCTCGAGTGCCACGAGGTCCAGATCCTCCAGCAAGATCTCTAGCGCGGCGTCGAAGTCGAGGTTGGGGTTCTAGTACGCCACCTTGGTGAGGACCTTCGTCAGGGCACCCCGGCAAAGCTTCCGGGGCTCATTGGCCAGGGAGGTCGCTTTGTTGGAGCTGAATTGCTCCAGGGCTCCAAGAACTCCCTCGAAGAACAGGGTCAGTTTGGCGTTGGGACTCACGTTCGGCTCTGGGACGTACCTCACATTTGGCACCCCAATGGCCACCAGCTTCGTAGTGATCCAGCCAGCAACGTCGGCTAGGCGGCTGACCCAGAGGTTTTCGCCCTTCACGTAATCCTCGTGGTTGGCGGCGTCATTCTCCATAGCTGCCTCTCCTCCTCAAGGTCCTTGGTCAGGGTCTCTTCCCGGGCCTTGACCTCCGAAAGCGTCCCCTCAATACCCTCCAACTTCAGCTTCAGGTCGTTGATGGAGTCATTGGCCTTGGAGAGCAACTCGGCTTTGCCGAGGACAATGGCCTGCGCCTCCACCAAGGCGCCATTGAGCGTGTCTTTCTCCTTCACCAGCTCCAGGACCTGTTTCTTTAGGTCATCCCGCTCCACCTCCAGCTCCTTGACTCTGCCGGCATGGACCAGGGCTTGGGCATCGAGCGCCTCCATGTGCTTCTGCTCTAGTTCCTGGGTCCACAGCATGACGAGCTTCTCAACCTCCTCCTCCTTGCCGCGGAGCATGGCGGCGAGTGCCTCCTTGCGTGAGGCAAGGTTCTCCTCCTAGGACTTCAGCTCGTCCTGGTGCTGATGTCGAGCGGCTTCATCCTTGGCGGCCTGTTCCCTCGCCGCCTCTTCGTCTTTCTCGATGTCGGCCTGCTTCAGGATGAGCTCCCATTTGCACTCAGCCAGCAGGTCCTGAGCAAGCTTCAGTTCCTCGTGGGCTTGGTGGAACCAGGCCTGCGTCTCGACGACACGTTCCTCGAGATCCACCTCCGCCTTGTCCAACACCGCCATCCTGGATTTTGCCTTGTCCAGGCGGGCACAGTGAAGCGCCTGGAGCTTCTGGACGTTGGTGCTGATGGCCCGAAGCGGCTGCTCCTCTTGGGAACCGCCGTCGTCGGTGCTCGGTTCGTCAATGACATGGAGCCCGGCGGAGGCGAGCGCCTCATCGTCGAACGCCTCCCCTTCGGTTGGCACCCTAGTGCTTGCCGTTCCTGGAAGGCGGACGAACAGGTCGTCGCCCACCTTCAAGTACTTGCCCGAGATGGAGGCAATAGAGGAGGAAGGTTGGTCATCAACCGCACCCTCCTCGGTAGTGGCCTTGCCGGCCTCTCCGGCAGGCCCCTTGCCGGCCTACCCAGCAGGCTCCTTGGCGGCCTCTTCAGCGGCGATCTTAGCAGCCTCCTCGATGGCAAACTTGTTGGCCTCGGCCTCGGCGTCCCTGGCGACCTCCCCGATAACAGTGTTGATATCCTCCCGGTCCGCCAAGGGAGGATCTGGATACCAAGAAGAGAGGATGAGTTGGGGCCAAGGTCAAGGTTCAATAAGAAAAAGAAAGAGCAAGTATGGAAAGAAAACAACTTACCTGCTTCTAGATGGGAAGAAGTAGCGCCCTCCCCTCCAGCATTTGTTGTCGGGGCAGAACCCTTGGCACCCAAGTTTGTCTCCTCCTCCAGATGAGTGGGCTCGGTGGTGGATGCCATCGCCGGGGACGCCCCTCGGGGCGGCGTAGTCAAGAGGGGCGACGTGTTGAGGCTGGCCCTCAGCGGCTCCTACCGCCATTCTTCTTCTACGAACCCGGGAAGGTCAGCATCGAGGATTCACACCCCAATGTTCGTCGGTGGAGGAGTGAGTGGTGAGCTTACGCTAGAGGCTGGAGTGGGGGTTGCGCCAGGGACTGCTGTCCGGGCTGCTCTCCACCAACAATGGCGTAGGTGAAGTACTCGCTGGGGGCTTGTCGCCCGTCGAGGCCTTAGCCTTCTTCACCGCCCTCTGGGCCAGCGTCTCCATATCCCTGTAAGAATAAAAAGAAGTCAAGAAAACCAGCGCGGTCTAAAGGAACGGGGATGATGAAGGGCAAGATGCTTACTCATCCTCCACCTCCTCTTCCGCTGCCTTCCTCTTCCTCCTTGGGCTGAGAGACCCAAGATCGAAGACGACCTCCATGTCGGAGTAATCGGGCACGGATACCCCGAAGACGGCGAGACAAGAATTCAAGACATCGGGGCTAGCAAAGCCCCTCAGTCCAACTACCTGGCCGGCGGCTGACTGCTGGCTGCTGACTGCTCCACCAGGCCGACTGCTGGCTGCCGACTGCTCCACCAGGCCGACTGCTGGCTGCCGACTGCTGGCTGCCGACTGCTGGCTACCGACTGCTGGCTGCTGACTGCTCCAGCAAGCCGACCGCTGGCT